>NC_068292.1:0-313333 GCF_025860055.1 Xyrauchen texanus | reverse complement strand
CGTCGGCGAATCTCAAGAATGGCCTGTGGCGAGGTTTTATCTGAATCTGAATGTATGCATCTTTCAGATCGAGAGAAATAAACCAGTCCCCTGGCGCACATGCGTGAGGAGTTTCCTGATTGTAAGCATTTTGAGCGGTCTTTTGCAAGCACCTTGTTCAAAACCCTGAGATCTAATATGGGTCTGAGGCCGCCGTCTTTCTTGGGAACAAGAAAATAACGGCTGTAAAGCCCGACTTCGCTCAGAGAGGGTGGCACTTTCTCTATGGCCCTTTGCACAGAAGGCTTGCTATTTCTGAACGAAGCATGCACGCTGCTTCCGTGTTCACAGTGGTTTCGAGCAGCTCTGAAGCGAGGAGGGCGGCGATCGAACTGTAGCAAATAGTTGTATTGTGCTTAACACCCACTTGGATATCCCTGGAATAGCTTCCCACGCTTTGAAGCGTAGCGCTAGAGGGTGAATGGCCAATTCGCTCTGATTGCCGCACACAGAGCTGAACAAAATGTGTGAGCGCGTTTAGTGTGTTTATGCATGATTGCTCGCAGACAGCATGAACAGGCTGTTTTGTGAGTGACTTCCCGATTGGAATGAATGGGGAAAGAGTCACATCTGTTACGTGATGCGCAAGCATAGTCATGGGCACGGGACTTACACACAGAGGAATGTTTGCTGGCCGTGTAACAGAGCGGGCAGAGAATGGGCGCACACGTATTCGTGGGCGCATTTATTGACCCTAGCGCTCGAGCGGTTCGTAACCGCTTTATGAGAGCGTGCTCTGATAGGGGCATGGGATGTGTTATGCTTGTGTGTAGGGGCGAACACAGGGTTGTGGGCACATTTTCTACACACAAGACATGTTTGCTCTTTACAAGATTTATTTGGGTCGCCGTGAAAACGGCGTTTGAGTGCAGGCAAGCGGGCAGTGTCACCGGCTTGTTGGCTGCTAAATTCACCACTGCAGTAGCCTGAGAGAAGGGGACTGACAGGGGGCGAAGCTTTGACGGTGGTCCGGCGCGGCGGGACTGAGCCGTCGTTTGTTCAACAAAGCTAGGAGGACTTCGGTTGTTCAGGTTTCAGCGCAATCTTAGGCCGAGGCCCGCGAGGCGGTGGTCTCGGCGGCTGTCTGAGCGCGATCTGGGGCGGCTGCCCTGTCGGCGCTGGGAAGTCTGGCTTTGTTGAGCTGGGCGCTGTGAAGATGCTCGTGCAGGAGGCTGGTTACGTGGGCGGCCTGCAGAGGAGCTAGCGCGGCGAGGCAGGAAGAGATTCATGGCTTGGGTGGCTTTCTGGACTTCCGAAAAACGGTCAACAATGCCACTTACCGCGGAACCGAAGAGACCGGACGGAGAGAGCGAACGTGGAGCGCTCAGTTTTTCCCATGTCGGCTAGCGTTAGCCACAGGTGTCTCTCGGTTACAGTCAGCGAGGCCATGCACTTCCCTATAGCTTGGGCTGCAGCTTTGGTGGTGCGAAGGGCGAGGTCCGTCGCGCTCCTTAGATCTGTAACAGCCTCTTGGTGCCTGCCTCTCTCATTCCACTCCGAAGAAGGTCCGCTTGGAGGATCTGCAAGACGGCCATGGAATGCAGAGCAGATGCGGCTTGGCTGGCGGCGGAATAGGCGCGGCCAACACAGGCGGAAGTAGTTCTGCAGGCCTTAGACGGGAGCACTGGTTTAGACCGCCATCTCGCGGAGGGGGGGCAAAGGTGTGCTGCTACCGAATCCTCGACCGGGGGGATGGAAGAGTAGCTCTTCTTGGCGGCGCCATCCACTGAAGCGAGAGCGGTGGAAATGTGGGATCGAGTCCTGGCCGAGAGAGGCGCGTTCCACGATTTAGAGAGCTCGGCGTGGAGTTCCGGCAGGAAGGGGCGGCCGGACGCTGGCGCTGCGCGGTGGCGGCTTTGAAGAAAACAGCCGTCGAGTCTGTTGGGAGCCTGCTCAGGGGGCGGTGACCACTCGAGCCCGAGGCGGTCGACGGCCTGTGTGAGGAGGCGTATCAGTTCCCCTTCAACTCCGGCGCGGGTCCTGCTGGATTCCTGGGCCGTTGAGGAGGCTTGTGACCACTCCTCGCTGTCCGAAGCCATGATGGAACAGCAGCCTTTGTCCTCCGCCTAGCTCTCCGAGGTGGCAGCAGTGCGGCTGCTCGGCGGCAACTGCACATCCCGGGGGGGCGGGGAGGGTGAACGCGATGCTCGAGGGAGGGGCTCCGGCGAGACAGCCGCTTCTAAAACCGGTTCTGGCAGCCTTTGGGAGCGGCGCTTCTTCCGGCGCGGCGAAACAGAAGGTGGCGTGGCAGCTCCTGTTTTGCATACTTCGAGTCGAGCCCGCAGGGTCGACATCGGAAGCTCCTCGCAGAGGTCGCATCCGCCGTCAGCGAGGGTGAGCTCTGCATGCCCCAGTCCCAGGCAGAGAGCGCAGATGATGTGTCGGTCTCCGGCGCTGAGAGGAGCGAGGCATGAGCCGCAGGAAGTGCGAGGCATCTTTAAAAAGACGCTCGATACTCTTATTGTGAAGTTTGCTGAGGAACTTAGCTTGCTCTAAAAAAGGATACGTCGCCGGATGGCGTAGCTCGCAGGATGGCTGAAGGTGGCGAAGATGGCCGGCTTCTTTGAGCGCTGTCCACGCTTGCTAGATGCCCCTCGAACGGTGACGCGGCTTCCAGTTCAGAGATGCGAAGAGCTTCGCAGAAGAGATGAAATTCAGGGTTCCAGCCTACGAACTACGCTTATATGCGTCTAGTCATGCCCTTTTTGGCGGGCTTTGATGCAGTGAGCGCGCGGACGCATCTCATTGGATGCGAGTTCGCCCAAGCTCATCTATAGGCTGCAGCAGTTGCCGCAGAGCAACCAATGAGCTCGCTAGCTAGCCCGCTCAAGGTCTGCAGCTGCCGCACTGCGTTGACAATGGATACAAAATTAAGGATAATTTTTTGGCTTCAATATCTCAGAAAAGATGAATCTTTCCCGTAGCGTAAGCTAGCTTACGCAATACGAGAGAACCTCTCGTAAGAGAACCAGTAAATTCCATGTTTTTCCTTTTTTTCAGAGTAGAATTACTGCTCACCAACCCGCCAAATGTGGATATTATATGCACAGTGGTGGGATATTTCTGTGGCTGGCAACTTCTAAAAAGTTTGGTGTGACATGACAAGATATAATTTTTTTTTATATATATTTTTTTTTTACCCCAGTGTTAGCTATGAAAACAACATCTTTTTATTTTCCTGCTCCAATTTTCCTTTGCTCCATTATTGAACTACCAGCGTCACTAAAGAAATCATATTTTACCCAAGTTATGTGATTGCAGCCTGAATTTAACGTTGTGACAAAAAAAAAGCGTACATTGTGAAATAACACTAAAACAGAGCACCTTTCTATTGTGTTCGCTGGCTGTACTCAACAACAAACACGGTGACTGGTTTAGTCCGATTCGTGACTAAATTACTCCTATGAGCCGGTACTTTTAAAACAGGGATTCACAAGTTCTCGTTTTGAATCTGTTTGACGAATCCTTCAGTGAATTAAATTACTGAATTACCAGGAGGGGCTGAATGAATATGTGATTTTTTATTACAAATGCTATGTTTAAACTATGGTTACTGTAGTAAATCTCTTGATGTGTTTGTTTCCAAAAATAATATTTTAACTTAGAATTTGGCAGTAATATATTTTTTTCCCTGAACATATATACCAAAACCGTGATACAAACTGAACCATGAGAAATTTGAATGGTTACATCCTTTATATATATTAATTTGAAGTCAGAATTTTACATACACTTTTACAATCTCCACAGATTTCATATTAGCAAACTACAGTTTTGGCGTGTCGTTTAGGACATCTACTTTGTGCATGACATGAGTCATTTTTCCAAGTATTGTTTGCAGACAGATTGTTTCAATTTTAATTGACTTTATAACAACTGCAGTGGGTCAGAAGTTGTTACATGTGTCTTTTAAGCAGCTTGGAAATCTCCAGAAAATGATGTCAAGCCTTTAGGCAATTAGACAATTAGTGTCTGATAGGCTAATTGGAATCAATTCGAGGTGTACCTGTGGATGTATTTTAAGGCCTACCATCAAACTCGGTGCCTCTTTGCTTGACATCATGGGAAAATCAAAAGAAATCAGCCAAGACCTCAAAAAATTGTAGACATCCAAGTCTGGTTCATTCTTGGGTGCTTGAAGGTACCACATTCATCTGTACAAACAATAATAGTCAAGTATAAACACCATGGAACCATGCAGTCATCATACCACCCAGTAAGAAGACCCATTCTGTCTCCTAGAGATTAGCGTAGTTTGGTGAGAAAAGTACAAATCAATCCCAGAACAACAGCAAAGGATCTTGTGAAGATGCTGGAGGAAACGAGTTGACAAGTATCTATATCCACAGTAGGGTTGCAGCGGTATACCGGTTTCACGGTATACCACGGTTTGAAATTGAATTGACTGTTATCATGCCATGTACATTTGGTTATCTACGGTATTGAGAAAAAAATGCAACCGGACGGAGAATCTCATATGCGCATCTCCTTTATTCCTTGTCTGCCTGTCAGACTCGTCAATTTGCGACACACGCAGGCGTGCGCAGCGGAGAAAATGTCTGAGAGAAGTGAGGTGAAGGTGACATGAGTGTGTTTGTGAGTTAAATCAGTGTTTCTCAACTGGTCTATTCGGACTGGGTCATGGACAAGCAGGGAAAGAGCAATGCCATGGTTCTCCTATTGGAGATATTTCGGCAGTCGCCCAAGTGATAGACTATTTAGGAATGCCGACGTAGATTTAATGATAATCTCGCAAACGGCTAAAGCAGAAATGGGCAACATACGGCCCTCATTTATCGTAAAAGCGTTTTTATTTTTCATTGGATAATTCAATTAGCTTGTGGAGATGCATTAGGTCCCAGTGCGTCTCCACAAGCATTTAACATGCTCGGGGTTGCCAGATAAGAGACAAAACACCCCCAGATTGAGATTTATACTTGCTCAAATTGGAAATATTCTGCCTAATGTTAAACTTATTTTGTGCAATCTGGCAACCATGCACGTCTCGCTTTCCCCTTTGAACAAACTTGGCGATCTGTGTTTAATATTCTGCTCAAGGAAAAGTGTTATACGGCTATTCTGTGTCCATTCTTGAGGCTGCTTGTGATGCTTGGTGCTTCTAATTTTGCAGGTAAACCTTCTCAGTGATTAAATATAAAAGTAGATCTTGCCATCATTGACACATGGAGGGGTAATCATTGACATACGAGCAAAAGCAAGCCAGAGACGAATAAGTAAATGTATTTTTTATTTGTGCAATTTAGAAACATTGAAGTCGCTTCGAGCCTGTATGTTAATCTAACTCTTGTAGTAACATTTTATCATATTCATGCAGTTGTGTTATTCAGTTGTGTGCTGAAAGTCAAACCATCGAGGAGACCCGCATCATGACACTTTTAGCATGTAAACTAAAAAAAATTGTTTTTAGTAAACTCTCCTGCATTGTGACAAACATTAAACGTTCTATAAATACATTTTTTATTATTAAAACTGAATAATAAATTAACAGGGAAGTAGAGATGGCAAAATAAATGTATAATCTCCGCCTTTATTCAGTTTTTTAATGCCTGATAGAAAAGTATCTATCTTTGTAGAGCAATACAATACTTATTCTGGTAATTGCAGAATAGTCTCATTAGTCACAGATACACTTCAGAAAATTGAGTACACAACTATTTCTGGGCTTAAAAGATACAAAAACCAAATCAATGCAGAACATTGTATCTCAAAAATAATACAATGTGCCCCCCATGCACTATTTACAGCCCGATGTGGCCCCTTTACCAAAATAGTAAAAAATATTAATAATTACTCGCATCACCTTTACAAATTTGTTTCAGGATTTTACATGAGTAAAAGTAACTGTTATATTTTGACAATATGTTTCACTTTCATATGAAATAATCTAAAGGTAGAATCTATTAGAGCTCATTTTATATCAACAATGGCAGTTTTAGATAACTTTTCAAGATGTGTTTCAGCTAGTATTTATTTTTCATAAATACATTAATTTATTATTATTATTATTTAAGACTGGCACACTGACCTAACCATGGTAATGAGGAGCCGTTCCTTCTGTGTAATATGTGTATAGATATGTAATATTAGGTAACAAACGGGATAATAATGGGCTCATATAAGTAAATATGTTCTTCCATTTTTAAAAGGAGGAGAGACAAAAATAATGTCACTTGATGCATGTCCTTGTACTGGAAAACCATGAACAAAACTATGCAACATAAAAGGAAATGCAACCCAGGATACATTAAATACAGGTTATGTTTAATCTATGACCGGTCGACACTTGATGTCCAATGTAAAATCTGTCCTGAAGCAAAACCAGTTGAGAAGCGCTGAGATAAAGGTACAGACAGGAGCGATCTGACCTCACTGTCGCACACCTACAGTATATGTTAACTGTTAATAATCATCGGAGATTACTTTAAAAGCTCACACAGCTGATGTTATTTTTCATTTAGTAGTTAATTTAACATGTAAACAAACATGTTTTAGTTATATAACATGTTATAGTTACATTATACGTTTTATAATTCTGTTAGCTTTCTCATTTTTTCTATTTATTTATTTTCAAAAGGCTTTTTTTATACGTATGTACCAAGAGTGGACGCCGCATCATTCATAAAAGTGTAACACATACTTCAATAAAATCAAGTTCCAATTATAATAAAGAGTTTGCTCAAAAATAAATAAATAAATAAATCAGCCTTCTGCTTTCACTGATAATAGTTATTGTGTAATACCGTGATACCGTGATATTTTCTTAGACGGTTATCATACCGTGAAAATCTCATACCGTTGCAACCCTAATCCACAGTAAACAAGTCTTATATCGACATAACCTGAAAGGCTGCACAGCAAAGATGCAAGTGCACATGGGAACAAAGATCTTACTTCTTGGAGAAATGTCATCTGGTCTGATGAAACAAAAATCTTTTTGGCCATAATGGCCATCAAAAAACAGAATTGCACAAACAGACCATACACACACTGAATCAATTTATAAAACGATATGTCCTTCCCCCTGAACATCTAAATCAATATTCAGTGTGGCCACCTTTGCCTTTAAAACATCACCAATTCTTGTAGGCACATCTTGACACCGTTTTTCTTGTTTGTTGGCAGATTGGATGTTCAAAGCTTGAATGAATTCGCCACAGTTCTTCTATCTATTTCAGCTGTCTCAATTGCTTCTGTCTCTTTATGTAATCTCAGACTGACTCGATGTTCAGTGGGGGGACTGTGGGTGTCATGACATCTGTTGCAGGGCTCCCTGTTCTTCTGTTCTAATCTTTTCTCTTTGCAAAAGTAATGTTTGTGAGTCTAACATTCAGGAGGTGCTGTTAGTTTAATTCGCTTTATTTCCTTGTGGTTGCAAGACCATCACTTTGTTATTATAATTGCTTTTTCATTTAGTTTAAAGTGCAGTTTGAATTTAGAAATGTCGTTTATGTTTTTAGTGTTTCAGTAAATAAAAGTTTTAAAGAAATATCAATAAAGCAAAAAAATGCACCTGATTCGCTGTTTGTTCAGTGGTCTGTCATATGGAACAAGCGGATGTAAAGACTTCACTCTTCATTTCTTTAATTTGTCTGAAAACTGTTTGCAAGAATAATGTCAACTGTGAGAATGCTGCAAATTATGGCACATTCCATTTACCTCGGAAGACAGATATCGGATCTGGGAATGTCACACCCGAGTTGACCGCGTTCCAGTACACAAGTCGGAAAACCAAGATGAACACATAAAAAAGTGGTATTTTGCACAGATAATGCCAAAGTGTCATGTCCACAGATAGAGGTTGGATAGTACTATGTCCACCACTGAGTTTATTGAGACACAAACAGAAGTGCAAATAAACAATATATTACTACTGTTTCACTTGCAGCCATTTTGTATTCTGGATGGCCTCAATATGCAATGTCCTTCATATAGGGAACTGAGTAGGGTTGCAGCGGTATACTGGTTTCGCGGTATACCACTGTATGAAAATTGACGGTCATCATACTATGTACATTTGCTTCTCTACGGTACTAAGAAAATGTTTTTATCCGGATGGAAAATCTCAGATATGTGCATCTCCTTTCAGGCTCGTCAACTTGCAGCACACACACACACGTACAGTGGAGAAAATGTCAGAGAGAAGTGAGGTGTTGGGGTCTGACATAAGTGTGTGTGTGTGTGTGTGTGTGTGTGTGTGTGTGTGTGTGTTGGTGTGTTTCTCAACTGGTGGGTCACCGGTCTATTCGAACTGTGTCACGGACAGCAGGAAAAGAACAA
This sequence comes from Xyrauchen texanus, assembly GCF_025860055.1. Classification (NCBI taxonomy): domain Eukaryota; kingdom Metazoa; phylum Chordata; class Actinopteri; order Cypriniformes; family Catostomidae; genus Xyrauchen; species Xyrauchen texanus. The sequence continues at coordinate 304,996 of NC_068292.1, read as the reverse complement.
TGGTTCTCCCATTGAAAATATTTCGGCGGCTGCCCAAGTGACAGCCGAGGCAGATTTAATGATAATTTCGCAATCGGCTAAAGGCTTCTCATCTGCACTTTCACGCAAGTGTAACAGAACCAGCTCACGATCATAATCTAAACCCCCATCGAGGGTTCAATTTCGTAGTCAATTCAAAATATAAATTAAACCTCGAAATAAAGTTTTAGGATTTTGCAGGTGGTATTCATAGAAAAGCTTTAAATAGTTGATCAGCTTGCATACGCAACATGAGTCTCGTCACATTCCCAATCAGCTGATGAAAGTGCACTTCGTGATCATTAGGAAGGATTACATCAAGATGTAGATTGGAATGCAGGTCAGGTGACCACTAAATAAAATAGCCTGCTCCTCTCTCGCTGTTGCTTACGTGCTTGTGATTACCCTCTCTATGATTTTGAAAAATATGACATAATATAGGAAATATTTAAGATTCTGAACAATTTCGTGATCAGTAATCAAATAAGCAAATATGTTGTCGGCACAGCCATTGACCAGAAGCAAAACAACAAATGGCACTCCATGTCAAAAAGTTTGCTGACCCCTGCACAAGAGGCTGAAAATTGTTTTGTGGAGGAACACAGCTTCGAGACAGTTCTGTGAATGAATCTACACGTTCTTTGTGTTTTATTCTGCATATTGGCTGGAATTTGTTTTACAGAGTATTTTCTGTTATGTAATTTTGTCACACAAAATTTTTATGGAAGCATCGGACTTGAATAATTCGACAGCAAAGTTGTTGCCGGGGCTCTTGTAGGCGTACATGGACTTTGTGTTTAGAGGGATGGACGGCATTTGGCGCTGTCGTTAATGTGCACGTTTTTCTTTTTTCTGTTTGTTTGGTTCTGGGGGAAGTATGGGGTTTGATTGTTGCACTAATGGAGAATGTGGTCTTTTATAATCTTGTTGTTGACACACAATCTATGTTATCTTAACCCTCTGGGGTCGACGGACGCGCCGGCGCGTCTTGCTGGATATTTTCGGCATTACAGCAGAAACAACTTAAAATACTCCATCATTTTTGGGTATACAGATAAGTGTAAGACATCATTAGACACTATAAAGGGTCTACTTTTATTTGTGTACACTCACAATAACAAAATCTTGTGCTTTTGTAAAATAAAGAAAATAAAAGGGTGAGTTTTCAGCAGTCTCTGTGTTCACGAGCATCTTTCAGAAACGCGTCACAAAAATTAACTGAAACTCCGCGAATACTTTTCACACAAACATGAAACATATGTCTAAAGAAAGCTTAATATGTCTACTTTTACAGTTTTTACCGGTCCATCTCATTATGTGATCCCACCCACCAGCAGAGCGCACTATTCATATGGTAATGTACTCAGACGATCAAGGCAAATGGTGCACGCCCCGACGGTGTTCAGATGTTTGATGTAAACAATTCATTCATTTTACTTCGTGTTTGTAACGATACACAGGCGAGAAAGCTCCAGGATATTAAGGAAGAGTTAACATTTTCCTCAGAAGAAGAGCGAGACTTGCCAGACAGGATTCAGAGTATTGACATTTGAAATATGACCTAATAAGCAAGTTTTAGTTACATGTAAATGTTGTTTCGGCTAAAGCAGGTATTTAAATTGAATGCTGTATGATATAAATATGATATGTAATATGATATAAACATAATATGAATGTCTAGATTATATTTTATCTAGTGTTTATTATGCCTCCCATTATCATCAACAAAGCTTGTGCTTGCAAATGTGTTCAGGTTAAATGAGTAAAATGCACTTTAAATATGCCCATATTAGAAAATCAGCATATTATAATGATTTCTGAAGGATCATGTGACACTGAAGACTGCAGTAATGATGCTGAAAATTCAGCTTTGATCACAAACTGCATTTTACAATATATTTAAATAGAAAACTGTTCTTTTAAATTGTAAAAAGAGTTCACACAATGTTTTTACTGTAAAAACTGTTTTACTTTTACTTTAAATCCAGTCTTGGTGAGCAGAAGAGACTTCTTTTAATGGTAGTGTAGGTCTAAAATTAAGTCTTTATTTAAAGAAAATGTATAGTCAGATTACTTCTTTTAATTTGATTTGGATCATTAAGTCTCCTCACATTCATTCTCTATCCCTCATTGATAGGCCCAGGGGAGGTGATTTGTCTCTTCAGGTGTGAAATGCAATCAATATTCATGATCGTTCACGCCTCCTCGCATTTCAACACTAAAAGTGTCTTACAAAAGTTCAATTACTATATTGTTTTGTATGAATGAGTGATCAGGATGATTTTCACGTCATTTTGTAGCAAAAGCTCTAGGCTACAGGATCCAGTTCTCAAAAGTCTTGTGGACAAATGTTTAGTATGTGTTATATGACCTTATTTCAGTGACTTAACATTTTTGATTTTCAAAAACCATGCATAAACGTTATTTTCTCAAAAATACAAACCTGTACACACATGTTGCTCACATATTATTGTAGCCCAGTTTGTGCTGAATACAGTGTTATCAGACTTTAGCCATTAATATGTTTTTAAGCAACTGAAAAAAACACAAATGTCAAGGCATGTCAAAACTTCTCCAGGGCCCAAAATACCTCAGAAGTGTTAATAAGAGTGGATTTTCTCCCTCCATGTTTTTTTTATAGATCATGAAGGGATGTTGCAGGCCGCTGGCAGCCCTCATGATTTATCGTTGTGAGGCAAAAGTGTGTAAGCCACCTAGAGCAACGCTTCACAGGATGTGTAAAAAATCTTGGTCTTACAGAAATTTGGAGACTTTGGAACCCATCTAGTAGGAAATATAAATTTTTCATCAGTCCATAAGATTTATTCTTGAATAGATTTTTTTATATCTAAGTCGCTTATTTCATCGTTGTTGATTGCTCAATTGGAAACATCTTGGTCTCAGATCACGTCCTGGTGAGTTTAGAGGTGTTGCCACATATGGAGAAAAATAAATCATATAGTTGGCACTTTAATGTATCCCTTTTGCAAAATCCTGATTTCCAACAAATGTTAAAGGTTGAAATCAATGTTTATATGGAGACTAACTGGTCCTCAGTATCCTCTGTGGGTGTGGCTTGGGAGGCACTTAAGGTGGTTCTTAGGGGTCGGATCATACAATATGCCTCAAAACATCCAAAGCACGAGAACTCCTGGAGTTGGAAGAGAATATAAAAAATACTGGGACAGAACTGAAGTGCCGAATGTCGTCTGATGGCCTGAGAGAATTTGCCCAATTAAAAGATAGATCACAAAAGATAGATTTTTGGCTTTTTAGGGCAAGACAGTCATACTTTTAGTCGGGGGAAGGGTTGCAACGGTATGAGATTTTCACGGTATGATAACCGTCTCAGAAAATATCACTGTTTCATGGTATTACACAATTACTATTATCAGTGAAAACAGAAGGCTGATTTATTTATTTATTTATTTATTTTTGAGCAAACTCTTTATTATAATTGTAACTTGAAACCATTTATTTTATTGAAGTGTGTGTAAAACAAAAAGTCTCCCTTTTGAAAATAAAATAAATAGAAAAAATAAGAATACAGTTAACATATACTGTAGGTGTGCGACAGTGAGGTCAGATCGCTCCTGTCTGTACCTTTATCTCAGCACTTCTCAACTGGTTTTGCTTCAGGACAGATTTTACATTGGACATCAAGTGTCGACCGGTCATAGATTAAACATAACCTGTATTTAATGTATCCTGGGTTGCATTTCCTTTTATGTTGCATAGTTTTGTTCATGGTTTTCCAGTACAAGGACATGCATCAAGTGACATTATTTTTGTCTCTCCTCCTTTTAAAAATGGAAGAACATATTTACTTATATGAGCCCATTATTATCCCGTTTGTTACCTAATATTACATATCTATACACATATTACACAGAAGGAACGGCTCCTCATTACCATGGTTAGGTCAGTGTGCCAGTCTTAAATAATAATAATAATAATAAATTAATTTATTTATGAAAAATAAATACTAGCTGAAACACATCTTGAAAAGTTATCTAAAACTGCCATTGTTGATATAAAATGAGCTCTAATAGATTCTACCTTTAGATTATTTCATATGAAACTGAAACATTTTGTCAAAATATAACAGTTACTTTTACTCATGTAAAATCCTGAAACAAATTTGTAAAGGTGATGGTGTTTTATTTATTTATTTTGGAGCATAGCACAGTGTTGCTCTTTTCCTCCTCAGTGCTGTTTGACATGTCAGGGCTGCTACTGTTGAGAGGTTCGAAATTGACTCTCTGTAACTCTTTAAACTAGAAATGTCTCACTAGAATTGAAATTGGTCACAGTTTTGATGTTTGCTGTGCCACCTGCTCTGTATTGTTTTTGGGAGTAGCACAACCCCCTTAAAGCTGCAGATACTTTGGCAGAGGAGATAACGGCTTTTGGAAAAGGTCATGAGGCATCAGTGTATTACTCCCTGCTAATTCAGAGTCTGGGGGACAGATCTTTAACTTTTTTTATCAAGAGATTATGGGAGAAAGATTTGAACTTTGTATTGGAGGAAGGAGTGTGTACTGGATTCTAAAGAATGTAAAGTCTGCATCTGCAATGCAATGTATTGCCTTATGGATTTGAAGTCTAGATTATTTAGGCTTGCTCTTAAAGACACCCACCTGCTGGCGATGCCAATCAGAAGTTGGAGACACAACCCACACCTTTTTGGGGGTGAAGATTATTGGATGAAGGTTTAGAATTATGTTTTGGGCACTCAAATTTACTTTGCCCCAGATTTTGTATTTTGGTCGATGGGGCAGTCATACATTTGGAGTACAAATATAAACAAAAATTGGGTTCTGACTAGCTTTATGATTGGCAGGTAAATTATTTTAAGGGGTTGGAAGTTGGACGGAGCACCACAATTTCCAGAGTGGTGTGTGGAGATTGGGAGGGTGGCAGCTTTTGAGGAGATGGCAGGTAGAAGGCTGGGATTTGGGGACTTGTTTTTCAGGAGGTGGGGTGGGCATTTGCCGGGCTGAGATATTGTTCCAATGCCTCTCCATCACCTGATAGAGCCTGAGAGAATAGTAGCACCAATGAAGCACTCCGTGTGTTGGTTCCCATCACTCAGTTAGGAATTTGTTTTTTGCCTCTTCGCTCCCTGGGACAGGGCGCCGGTCCATGCAAGAACTCAACCGCACTTCCAACAGAAGAGAGAGAGAAGCCGAGGCAGAGCCTCCGAACTGCCTCATCCAAGTGTGTCCTCTCAGAATGGAGAACACCGAAAGAAAAAATGAGGGGAAAAGGGGCCCATCATCATTCCAAGTTGTTATTTTCCCCAGTCTGTTTCAATGCGGCAAGCTGGACTGGAAATTTGCTCTTTTTAGGTTATGCTGTTTCCAATGACATGCTTACATGTTGCCACTCAAAAGGGAGATCATAATCCTCGAACAACACTGACTGAGACAAATTATTGCACTTGAAGTAGCCTTAAGGAAATGTTAGGGTATTGCATTAAGTGGGTGCATAGAAGGATGTATGTCTTAACCGTGACGTAGCTCCTTATTGGGTGTTAGGGTTGCTCCGAAACCAAAATTTTGGATTTGGTACAATACCAGCCCTGGTACCTTGATACTAAATCAGTACTTCGGCAACAAATAAAAAGCCTCAGATTACTGATTAAATCACACAGTGAAGGACTTGATTAAAAGAACAGCAGAAAGTCTTTCAGTTGCAAATTCTGCATTTTCCATTTGAATGTTTCTGTTTTTTGTTTTAATTAAATGTTATCATCACAAGTGTGTTTAGTCAAATAAATGCAATGCTTTAATAAATTAAAATTGATAATATTAAAATAATATCCCTGGAATGTTTCTTTTATTTTTATTATTTGTGTGCCATGGCAGAAAAAGGTTGGGGAAACACTGCATTACAATATGGTTATGTATTATGTTATTATGATTGTGATTTGTAGTACCATCATTTTGGTTTTCCTACATTTATTACTATGAATTTTTTATGAATGTTAAAATCTGGTTACTGTATTAAAACTAATTTTGTGGTTATGGTTTTACAACAAAAACTATAGTTGACCTATAGTTATCATAGTAAAACAATGGTACATTTGTGACTACTTCGATTTTACAAAAAATATCATATTCTATGGCTACTGTAGTAAACCATGGTTAATTTTCATAAGGGATGGATAAAGCTGTTGTGAGGAAACCAAAAATAATTCCAAGGGAATGCAAAACATTTTCAGAAAATCAAAACCCTCCCTTTCCTCTAAGGGGCTACGTAGAATCACCAAACACTTTAAGGCCAAAATATACTTCAGGTGTCTGCATTGCAGATTGCTCAGCGCACGGTATGCGTGACGCATCTTTCATCATCAGCAAAGTCCTCATGGACTGACCGGCCACATCTCGGGACACGGTCCTCGTCTGCACGCATTGTTGGCACATGCACCTGCCATTAACTGCACTAAAGGAGTATCACAAAGCAGTTGTTTTGAACATGCATCGGACATGTTCGTATTCACTTTAGGTTAGAAGAGTATACTTTTGAAATTTACTTTCTGCAAAAAATCTCCTTTTGTTTTCCATGGCAAAAGTTACAAGCCTATGCGTTTTAAGCAACACGAGGATGTGTAAATGACTGGATTTTCGTTTTGGATGAACAAAACCTTTTATTAGCATTATTTGGGCTAAATTCAGTAAATAAAATAAAGACATAAAATCATTTTGTATGGTTTCCTGCATGAAGTCCTCCTGGCCCTTGATTCCTGTATTTTTAGAGCATACTCATCCCATACTTTTGTGCACCAATATAGGAATTGGCAATTAAATCAGCTCAGTGGAAACCATTAAGGCATCTTGATCCTCTTCCAAGCCACACAGATCCGATGTTGTTAATTGATCACTTAGAAAGCTATAAGTGCACAAATGTGGCCTACTGCTGAATGATAAGAGCAAGACAAATATTGACTCCAGATATCCTCCATGCATGTACCGGCAGTCTGTAGATAAGATTTGCTTCTGTTTGATGAGACATGCAAGCATGCTTTTTGAATCAAAGTATGGAATTTCTCATTGAGGTTTTGGGGAAGGGAAGCTAATATTTAGAATTATTTGTTGCTTTCTAATCTGTAGACATGTGTCCCATGTCACACCTGACTTTTTCAAGAGCTCTGTCTCAGGCTACTGACTCTTAATTCTTTGCGTTTAGTGTGCCGTAACACATTTTTTTAAATCGTACTTTAAAAAAAATAATAAAAAATTATTGGATTTTATCTAGTGATAGTCAGTTGCTAAATTTACTGACAGGCTTATCGATGCACATTTACAGATATATCGAAGTGCTGTGTATCAGCAAGTACATCGTGATACAAAACACATTGTGATATATACACAGTATATGACACATATCACAATTTATCATGGTATCTAATTGTACTGCAATTGAAACTGCATCTTGATGTGTGAGAGAGATCTCGCTTGTTTTGTGAGAGTGAGTGTTTGGGTTTGGTTTTAATCCCTCTTGCACTTTTGTTCAGTACAGCGTCTCAAGCATCACTATAAATTTTGCTTATAGGCTACCGTGAGTTGATGGTTTTCTAAACACCTTACCCACAATGTTTGTGCTACATATGACAAACAACATATGTTTTTTTGAAAAGTATGATATTACTTTTTTAAAGTGACCAGACTTTAAAAAAGACAATTTCACTAGGAACCACAATATCAAAGAAACAGGGGATGCTCTATTTGAACTTGGGCCAGTAAGTACCCAAGTGAAACACTCATGATTTATTGAGAAAGTGTAAAAATATAGCTTTTTGCATGTTAGTTGAAAAATGAATGTGTCTCAACAAGAAATGGTACTATTGCTGGATAGTCTATATATATCAGATCATAATATTTTTATTCTTTGTTTCTTTTCATTTTCTCTTTAGATTGGTTTGATGACTGTGACACTCTTCCCCATTCGCCTCTTCATCGCTGCGTTCATGATGCTGTTGGCCTGGCCATTTGCCTTCATCGCTACCATGGGCCGCTCGAAGTTGGCAGTGGAGCATCAGTGCTTATGGAGAAAGTAATTACTACAAATATACACTGAATAGATAAGATGCTTTATTGATATTACATTAGAGCTCAATGTTTTGGGGCGGGGGTCCATCTAATTGTGATTTATTTGTGATTTAACCATAATATGTTTAAAAAACAAAAAATAGTAAATGATTGCTTTTGACCAAAATTAAAGGGATAGTTCTCCCAAAAATGAAAAGTCTCTCATAATTTACTCACCCTCATGCCATCCCAGATGTGTATGGCTTAGTTTCTTCAGCAGAACACAACTATTTTTTGAAGTATATTTCAGCTCTGTAGGTCCATACAATGCAAGTGAATGGGTGGCAAAATGTTGAATCTCCAAAAAGAAAATAAATGCAACAATGGCAATCCATACCAATGCAGAAGTTTAATCCATGTCTTCAGAATCTATATGATAGGTGTGGGCAAGAAACAGATCAATATTTCAGCCTAGTAGGTGGTGATATGAATGAATGAATGAATGAATGAATGAATGAATGAATGAATGTTGCACTTATTTAGCTCTCTTCTGACAGTGAGCAGGAAACTCTCCTCAACCACCACCAGTGTGCAGCATCCACCTAAATGATGCGACTTTGGCCATAGTGCACCAGTACACTTGCCACACACCAGATATTGGTGGAGAGGAGAGAGTAAAGTGATATAGCCAAATTAATGGATGGGTATTATTATAGGCCATGATTGATGAGGGCTAATGGGGGGAATTTGACCAGGACACCAGGGTTACACCCCTACTCTTTACGAGAAGTGCCCTGGGATTTTTAATGACCACAGAGAGTCAGGACCTCGGTTTAACATCTCCTCCAAAGGACTTTATACAGTATAGTGTCCCCGTCCTTCTGGACTCCATAACACCTCTTCCAGCTGCAACCTTTGTTTTCCAGGAGGTCGCCCATTCAGGTACTGTCCAGGCTCAGCCCTGCAATCCCTTTATCATTTCTGTTTTTCAGAAAATCACATTTTAAAAATGCAAGAAATATATATATATATTTTTTTTATCTGATTTATTGGATATTTTAAGAAATAATCGAAGATTAATTGATTATCAAACTAATCATAAGTTGCAGCCCTAGATTACGATTTAATAGCTTTTTATTTTGTAAATTTTGATCCCCTTTTCTCCCCAAATTGGAATGCACAATTCCTACTACTTTGTCCGGTTAGTGGAGGATCGTGACCACGAGGAGGTTAACCAATGTGACTCCTCCCTAGCAACCGGGCCAATTTGGTTGTTTATGAGACCTGGCTGGAGTCACTCAGCACACCCTGGATTTGAACTAATGACTCCAGGGGTGGTAGTCAGTGTCATTACTCGCTGAGCTATCCAGGGATTTTATGTTGATTTATCATACAGTCCTATGTTATGTGACTCTAATCTAATGACATAATGACTTTGCATAGACTTTTCAGATTTGATTGAAAACACTGCTTTTACTCTTCTTCCAACACTTCTCTTTCCCTCAAAATGTTACATTGTTTATTGTTTGTTTGTGGTTGCGTTTGAGTTCACATCCTTTTTTTTTTTATTAGGAAGTTGATTGGTAATTTGCTGATTTGCAGCATGAGTGATGCACATTTATAAATATTTATCACAGTGCTTGCAGTAGACATATGCAAAACTACATCATTTTCAACTATAAATATACAGTAAATGTTCTGGACGGCCTTTGCAAATGGTCGACTAATTGGTCTTAAGGCGTTTTCACACCATGTTCGTTTGAGCACTCCAAGCACTCTGAGCGGTGTAACGTGTATATGAACCGTAGGTGGTCTGAGTACGGTGCGTTTGTGGGTCTTTTTGTGGTTCGATTGATTTGTGCGACGTGAAATTGAAGCGGTACACTCCACTTTGCATTTTATGACATAAGTACCTCGTGGCTTGCCATGCCTAGCTGCATTACATACTTTATATTCCAGTCACAATTTACTGTTCACAAATGGGAATTTTAAGCGAATATCGATATACCATGATGTGATTATGTGTCTCATATTCCGTAAAAAAGAATAGACTGGCAGCATCCTGTTTCTATGTTGATGACAGAGTTGCTTTTGAAAACTATTTAAACTCCTCAGAAAACATACTTAAAAGTCTTTCTTCAGTTTTCTGTGCAAATTGGAATAGTGCGTGACAGCTAAGAGATTACGATCAAATGAATGGAAGTAACCTGAGGCTTTTAATTGATAACCATGATCGATCTTATTTTTATGTTGGTAATACGACTACCATGATCCATTATTGAATTTCTTCAGTTAGTTATAGAGAAATACAATATATTCAGTTTAATGCATTGCTTGTCCCCCTTAATGTATAACATTTTTATATATTTACACTATGTAATGCAGTTCTTTTTGATGCCGAAGATCAATAAAATATATTTTATTGAACAAAGACACCTGTACTTATGTACTCATCATTTTAAGGGTATTAAACACATTTAATTATCTCACAAGTTAATATGTAGAGCTAATTGTAATCTTAATATTTAATATAATGGGTCAAATGGCCCAAAAAGAGATCTGAGCCCACTTTCAAAGTCACAGACAGTGTGAACGCTAAGAGAACTGGGTCATTTTCACTCGGTCCAATTAAAGGGTCTCATATTCCATATTAAGTAAAATCCTAGTAAAATAACAAATAAGACATGCCAGTGATATTTCTGTTTTGTTTTTTTAATACACACACATGCTGTTGTCTTTGCAATGGCTATTTCAAGATGTCCATTGAGAAACTGTCTATATTTCCAGCCTAAAATCTTTAAAAAGACGCAGATTAAGCCCAGTAACTAATAATAACCATGCATGACCCCTCATTAATGTAGCAGTTGCCTATTCAGGTTTAAAACTGGATAGCCACTCTCCAGTTTGGCCAACTTCCCAATCAGTGATCAAGCCAAGTACCCAATCACAAGTGGACAAATGCTAAATGCAAGTGCAAACAGGGTCAATTCACAATGTGATCCTGACGACTTGTGGTCGGGAGAATGTGGTCGGGACTTCTCATTTGTGGTGTAAACCCTAATGCATACTGATGCATGTACACAAGTCTTCACACAACATTTTCAGCATGTCTGACATCAACTTTCAGTGGCACATGGGCAGTAATTTAACCACGAACCATACTATTGTTCACAAAAGGGCAGTCTGAACCCCAGACTGCCCTTTTCAAACAAGCACAAGTGCAGCATATTTTAAGTTAAAAGACTGCTTTCACGCTAAACAAAATAAAATAAACTTTGTGGTCAATTTTAAACCTGGTCTACACTAAAACTGACTGAAAGTGATCTAAGAATGCGAGTTGATCTCTCTAACCCAAGCTTCTTTTTAGGGTAGTTGACCTGGCGCTAAAGACCATCATGCGGGTCATGTGGTTTGCAGGCGGGTTTCACTGGATCAGCATTAAAGGAAGACAGGCTCTGCCAGCAGAGGCGCCCATCCTCACCCTCGCCCCGCACTCGTCCTACTTTGACGCCATTCCCGTTACCATGACGATGGCGTCGATTGTGATGAAAGCTGAGAGCAAAGACATCCCTGTCTGGGGAAGTAAGTATTCCTTGTTTGTTTTGATTTGTTGTCTTTTTTTGGCATATTGTGTATAGTGGTCGACCAATATGGGTTTTTCAATGGCCAAAATGGATACTGATATCTACAGCCGTTGCCAACAGTATTGGCAGTGACTTAAATTTTGTGTTTTGCAAAATTTGCTGCTTCAGTATTTGTAGATAATTTTTTACATGTTTCTATGGTATACTGGAAAACAATGATAAGCATTTCATGAGTTTAAAAGGCTTTTATTGGCAAAAACATTCAATATATGCAAAGAGTTGATATTTACAGCATTGACCCTTGTTCTTCATAACCTCTGCAATTCGCTCTGGCATGCTGAATATCAGCTTCTGGGCCAAATCCTGACTGTTGGCGATCCATTCTTGACTTATTAGTGCTCGGAGTTGATCGCAATTTGTGGACTTCTGCTTGTCCACTCGCCTTTTGAGGATTGAGCAAAGGTTCTCTATGGGATTAAGATCCGGGGAGTTGCCTGGCCACGGATCCAACATTTCAATGTAATGATCTCCGAGCCACTTCATTATCACTCTTGCCTTGTGACATGTTGCTCCATCATGCTGGAAAATACACGGATCTTCACCAAATTGCTCCTGGATCGTTGGGAGAAGTTGCTCTTGCAGGACGATATTATTCTTTAATCATGGCAGTGTTTTTTGGGCAGAATTGTGAGTGAGCCCACTCCCTTGGATGAAAAGCAACCCCACACATGGATGGTCTCAGGATGCTTCACTGTTGGCACGACACAGGACTCATGGTAGCATTCACCTTTTCTACTCCAGACTAATGATTTTCCAGATGTCTCAAACAGTTGGAAGGGGGAAGGGATCAGAGAAAATAACTTTGCACCACTCTTCTGCTGTCCAATCCTTGTACTTCCTGCAGAATGTCTATACTTTGTTTTTCTTGGAGAGAAGTGGCTTCTTTGCTGCCCTTCTTGACACCAGGCCATTGTCCAAAATTTTTTGCCTCACTGTGCATGCAGATGCACTCACACCAACCTGCTGCCAATATTGAGCAAGCTCTGCACTGGTGGTGTCATGACTCCTCAGGAGGAGATGGTCCTGGTGCTTGCTGGACACTCTGGGACATCCTGAAGCCTTCTTCACTGCAGTTGAACCTCTCTCCTTGAAGTTCCTGATGATCCAGTGAATGGTTCTTTCAGGTGCAATATTCTTTGCAGTTATTTCCTTGCATGTGAGGCCATTTTGATGCAAAACGATGATGGCTGCACGTCTTTCTTTAGAGGTGACCATTGCAAACAAGAACACAACGATTGGAAGCACTTCTTCCCTCCTTTTATAGCAATCAGTCTACTCTTATAATCCAATCAGAATGATGACTAGTACTCGTTCACACTTTCCCAGGTGCTGCTGATATGATTAGTGAAATTATGTTGGCTGGTAATTTTGTGCCAGGGCCAAAAACATTTGGGTTTTTGTGATAGTTAATTTTTTTGGCCAATGAAGCTTTTTGCAATTATTTAAAACACATCTGATCACTCTGCACAATAATATAGAAACAATGTGAATCAACACCAAAACAACAGAAGCAGAAACTCAAAATGTATGTCACTGCCAATACTTTTGGCAACGGCTGTAGAGAGCAGGATGGCTAGTGGATGATATAAATGCATAATAATAATAATAATAATAATAATAATAATAATAATAAACAAACAAATGTGGACACAGAAATGGAAAGGGCTTCAGTCCAAAATAAAAGCTCAATTTAAATGGATTCTGCTTTTGATGTACCCCCTTTCTGGTCACAATGTTTTTGTCTCTGGAGGGGATATGTTTTTATCCCTGATTCTAGTAAGACTGAATGCATTTACCATATATTATAAAGTAAGTAAAGCCCTATAAAAGTTATAAAGTAAAGCCCTATTTGGACGTGATTCGTTTTCACGTCCAAATGTGAGACATGTCTGACTGTAGATTTAATTATTACTATGGATGACTATAATGTTTACTTTCGATTCGCACAGGATAAACTGCATTTACACACTGACCTGTAAATAATCCATCAGAAAATGTATTGCTGTGCTGATTTAATTATCAAGACATATTAAACACGAACATATGCTGTAGCCTATCTGGGATTATTAGAAGAAATTGATTGGAATACCAACCTAAATACAATATGACTAGTGACATTAGCGAGCACAAAAACACAACTTCTCCCCTTCTCACATAACAATATTAAATGCTTAGGTCCTAATTTCCCTAATGCACAAAAGCCAGCTTTATCTTCTTTGTGAATCGTTTCTTTTTTCTGGCCAACATCTCAGACTCACAGAGTATTTGAGAAACACTGATTATTAAAGCCAAGGGCTCACAGACACTTCAGATTCACAAAATGTTAATCTTAACCTGGGATTCATATGCCAGGCTTTTTATAGAAGTAAAAAACAAATAATGCTGAAATCTTTATACTGGCATGGCCATGCGGGACCGCGCTGGGGTTGGGCAATTGTACTCGAGTACACTTTTTTTTTTTCAAAATTAAAGCTGCAAAATAATCAATGCTTGTCACTTTTTAATATAAAGAAATACAAATAAAAAACATTCTACATTTTCTACCTCTTTTTCCACTAATTTCTAGGGTTGATAAGAATTTTTCCAAAGACCAAATTCAGGTACTGCCATGATTTGACCGAGCTACTCTGGCGGGTGCACAAAACAAAGTCAAACATTTTCAGGTTTCAGTGTGTCTTCAGTCGAGGTCACAGGTGTTTTATAGAACAGCTCTTAGCTAGTTCCCTGCTTCTTTTAGGCCCTCATGCTAGTCAATTATTGAGGTACATCAATTAATTTCAGATTTACCCACCTGAAAACAAAAACTGTGGTTGGATGTTTCACAAGTTGATCACATGGCTCTTTCCTGTCTAAGTGGAGCAGTTTTACAGAATATACTACAACACCAAATTCCAAAAATTTTGGGACAATTTGGAAAGTAATAATAAGAAAAGAAAAGTGATTGTTTACTCTTTGCTATTTTTAAAGCACATCAATTTGATATTTACCATCAAATGTCAAATTATTGTTGCTATTATTATTATTTATTTTTCTTTTTTAAATATACACTCATTTCAAATAAGATGATTGCAACATGCTACAAAAAAGTTGGGACAGTGAAGTTTTTTCCACAATCATCATAATATATCATAACTTCGTAGTATATTTTATTAACACTTACTGTACTGTATTAAGCATTTGGCAAGCAGACTTTTCTTCATTCATCCATTATGCAGGTCTTCAGCTACACAATTGTACGAGGCCTTCATTGTCATATTTTGCACTTCATAATGTGCTACACTTTCTCATTTGGGGATCGGTCAGGACTGCAGGCTGGCCAATCTAGCACCAGTTCACTCTGCTTACACAGCCATTCGCTTGTAATCCAGGTGATATGTGGTTTTACATTGTCCTGATGGAAAATGCAGGGACATCCCTAGAAAAGACGCCGTCTGGATGGCAGTATATGTTAACACGCGAATGGTGTTGACTGACAAAAATTTACCAACGTATTCCCTAGCCCATGTCATGACATTCATTACAGATGCATGAGAGTATAAGAGAGTGAAGTAATTCATGCATTCAGAAGTGGTTTTTGGCCTTGTCGTTTAAGAACCGTGGTTTGATCTGAAATTCTTGAATCTTTTAACTATAGTGTGCACTGTAGAGGGTAAAATTCCAAAAATTCTTCGAATTTGTCTTTTGGGTAAAATAGTTTTTAAAGCGTTGGATTATTTGCTGGTGCGTCTGTTGGCATTAATTAGCGAGTCTCGACCCATCCTTGCTCTTGAAGGACTTTGGAGACATTTGACTCTTTGGAGACCCCTTATACTGTATACCATAAGATGATTGCCTCACCTGTTTAACATCTCCTGTTTCACATCATCTTATTTCAACTGGTCAGATTGTTATTCGATGTAAATTGGCCCTTGGAATTGGGGTTGTACAAATTGATCGTAACTGTGCAGATAATCCAAAATATGCTTGCTTTGAGAAAAACCATAAACTGATCATTCAGTTTCCAATCAATTTGGCCAAATTAAGCCGGGCCATTGGGTCTGTAGCCAGGCAAATGCACAAAACACAAGATAAAGCTAGTTAGTGCATGCTAATTTTGGTGAAGCTTGTCCAGAGAAGGCGTTAAGTCCCTGATCAATCAGGGCAGCGTTGAGCTGTGCACTGTAGTTTAATCCCTGCATGGTGGACAACTACATCCATCTCAACTCTCCCGCTCAGCAGTGATCAGTCTTCATCTAAATCATCAGCCCTTCCTCCATACACGTCCAGAGCTTTGAGGGCTGTGCTGATGGATCGTACCCCAGGGATGGTGACACATCCCAGCCTGCATCACACACTCTTGTTCCATATGGCTCTGGTGCACAGTGATTGGATGTTCAGTATGGCATGGTTTTAAGAACAGGCAGAACTGAAGAACGCTCAAAGCCCGAGGTGTGATTTTCATAGCTGTAACTGTTGGGAAGTGAAAGAGGAAGTCTCTTTATTGTGATGCTGTGAAGTCTCAACTAACTGATTAGTACAGAGAGAAAGCTTAGATTTGTTTCCCATAGTACCTTTTCATTTTACATGAACCCCCACTGCTACAGCCAAATACCACATCCCCCTTCTCCCGCTGCTCACTCTCACAGTCACAGTTTGTGTCTTGAGTCATAAAGAATAAAGAACTCAATGAATATGTTATTGCACACCTCTTTGTGGTAGCAATTCTCAAACTGCCATTCTTCCGCTGGAGCAGACGAAACGCAGATGGGGAATTTACTAAGAATGAATTGCGTCCTGGTAAATGCGCTATTTATTAGCACGCTCTCTCTGCACTGGTTTAGCGCGCCATTTACTAAAGGTATTATTATTACACTCTGCCGGGACTGAAAATGCATTAATCCACTATTGTGATCCAGACACATGTCATCTCTTTAACATGTCAAAAGTGCACTGCACCATATGTACACGACAGGATATAATGCTTGACTCCATCATTTGATTGTTATTTGATGAATTAATGCTGAAATAATCAATAATAAATGTACACAATCATCACTTTTAAGCAAAATTTAGTTTACCACTTTTTTCATTTTTTAATTGGCTTTGGTACATCAAGCTCACTATAGAGTGTGGCATGATGAATTTATTTAATGTTTATTGAGTTACGTTTTTTAATATCATTATTATGTGTAAATCAGATGCAGACCGCTGCTGAAGTGGCGTATAGGCGCTGTCACATGGCACCGGATACTTTTCGCAGAGCTGTTCATATAGTTGAGGATTCAAAAATGATATAGACTGCAGTGGCGTGTTTCCATTTACAAGTACAAATCTTTGCAACAATTAGTTTTAATGAAAAATTATTTCTCTAGAGTAAACTTTCTCAAATGAGATGTATAAAACTTTCTACGGTTGGAATGGAGATCATTGGAGGATTCGGTTTTCTCCGTCAAGCGTCTTCTTGTGGAGAGAAAGTTTTGTGTCTCAGAAACCGGTAGTGCCTGACAACATTTGCAATTTTACAATTTGCAAGCTGTTGTATGACTTTAGAAAACATGGTAAATAGCTCATGATTCAGATGAACTACTTTTTAAGGTTCCAGTTATTCACTTTTGTTGGAAAGCAAAGTGCATTTTAAGGCTGTACACTTATGAGTTGTTTTGTAATAAGTAGTATTTTATCCAAAAAATTAAATGAATAAATTGAATATGTACTTTTTATTTCAAATGAACAAATTAAAAATGTGTTTGCATGTCATCTCTTGCACAGTCCTTGAAAACAAATAAAAATGTGCTGGAAAAGTCTGAATATGACACAATTTCACTCACTTTTGATGCCCCCTGCTGGACATTACACTGGAAAACCGCAGCCAAACATGTGATCAAGCGCATAATGTAATTTTTCAAAATATTTACACGGTCACGTAATGTTCATGAGATCATGCTGAAAAATGCATTTCCCCTTTTTATTTTGTTTGGTTTGATGGTCTTCCAATTCCAGTATTTATAACAAATGATTTACCTGTCCTGCTCCAAAATGACTCAAAGACAATAGGAGGGTTACAACAAAAAATATTTGGGGGCTCCCAACATTTTTTGAGCACTGATTATTTGAGCTTGTAAAACGGTACATGTGGTGGTAATCATATCTTCATATTGTCCAGCACTGATCAAATACATCCGACCGGTGTTTGTGTCGCGGTCAGACCAGGACTCCAGACGGAAGACCGTGGAGGAGATCAAGAGAAGAGCTCAATCAGAAGGGGAGTGGCCTCAGGTAAAGTCACACATACATCCTGTGCCTGCATGATTTCAATGTTTTTCTACACATGTTTGTCAATATTTCCAGTAGTTTCATAGAGTCAGCCGTTTTGAAACTGTAAAACAAGCATTATTTATTTATTTTCTTCTTTTTGGGGGGGGGGGCTTGGAATATATTCTCATTCCTTTTAAATTGATTCCTTATTTGGACCTCTGATTTATTTATTTTTTCTTCTTCCCATGTTTGATTCCTCACGTCAGTGATTTGTGTAGCAGCATTATTAGGATTTTACATTCTGAGATGTGGTGAACTTGGTAGATGGTAAAATAATGAATCATTTTGAATGAGTCGGAAACTCATTAGCCTGATATCTCTCTGCTTTCTAGATAATGATATTCCCAGAGGGGACGTGCACCAATAGATCCTGTCTGATCACGTTCAAACCAGGTTTGTATGTCTTTTATACACTTGCTGTCTAATGTGCAAAAGTACATGTTTTCAAAATGGACTAGTTGTCTTCTAATAGTTCTATACTAGGAATATATGGATTGTAAGGACTTTATGGCTTTTATTGCACAATGCTATCATAGTTTTCACAAACATACTAGAGACCAACCGATTATGCATAATAATGGGAACACTCACAGTGAGCGATTTGAAGTCTGACAGTAATTGTCTTGAAATGTATTGTTGAAGGAAGTAAATTTGTTAAAAAAGCATTTTTTTTCCTTTGGGTGTAGTAGCGGTGCTTTAAAAGAGGATGAATTAAGAGAAATAACATCCCAGAGGGGGTTTTAGCTTGCTGACAGACTTGCTGTTGCCTCTAAATTCACTGCCTTCAAAAAAAACAATAAATAATGTAGAGAAACTTGCTAGTCAACCTCACTAATGAACTTGGTGGTTCTGACCCACCCTATTAGCAGTCAGGTCAGCATATTAGGCAGTTGCTGGTATCCAGTTGTATCAGTAGACCGATCATGTGAGTGTTATTGGTAGTTGCCGCATCGCAACTCATATGAATAAAGCCAAATTTTACTTTGTTGCATTGTTAACGACTCGTGCTTAATGTTAAATCACTTCCAATCTCAAGCTCTAGTTGAAAATAATGGCTTTCTGGCACTTGACAGTGTGAACGGCCCTTTGTTTTCACACTGAGATTTATATGTTGTGTGTACAATTTACAACATGGAAGTATTTTGTACTGACTTTAATTTCCACTAATTAAAATGAAAACAAATCAGTGTGTCAAAAGGATGAATGGGCATTATGGTAATGAGAACTGATGGACAGGCATTATGGTAATGAGAACTGATAGTGGGAAATGTGCTGAAATGTCAGTAATATAATGTCAAAAGTAATATGATGTCAAATGTCTTAATGGCCCAATCAAAATAATTTAAGTGCGTTATTGAATGCAGTTGAATGAGTTTGTTGTATGGTGTTAAATGAATCACTTTTTTCCTTTTATTGTTTATTCAGGAGCATTCATTCCTGCAGTACCTGTACAGCCTGTAGTAATTCGCTACCCTAACCAACTGGTGAGACATTTGCATTCTTGTCAATACTTTGTGAAAAAGTTTTTATAGAACTGTTGTTGTGATTATAGCAAATCTCTGCTGACCATCCTTTTTTCTTTGTATTTTAATTAAGAAGACATTAAAGGGATATTTCTCACAAAAATAACAATTCTGACATCATTTACATTCCAAACCCATACGACTTTATGCGAAACAGAACAATGGAGTTTTGAAGGATGTCTCGTTTGCTGGTTACAGCACAATAGCAGTGCGTAGTGCCTCACGTTAAAGCTTAGAATATGATGTATAAGTCACATGGACAACTTTATTGACAATTTTTTAAGTCTTCTGAAGGCATTCGAAAGCGAGAAACCAAGAAAAAAAACTGTGCGCACTCCTGCAATTGACAGTGGGAAAATTGCCATTTAAACAAGGTTGGTTAAAAGGAAAATTGATGCGCTTGATATAAGTTGTGTACTTTACTGTTATTTTTTTATTATTATTTATTAAAAATGTTTGTATTATTATTATTGTTATTATTATTTTTCAAATTATGAACAGATTTGTACAAATCTGTAAATGACGTAAATATTTTCGTGCGCAACCTCTACACTCTCACAAGCCCCCTTTAGTTCTCATGATCCCCCGTTTGGGAAACCCTGCCTTGGAGTTTAATGCATTCTCAAATGTTGTCGTCTGAAGTTATAACATTTCATATACATAAACAAAAATTTTATATATATATAATTTTATTTTACAAATAACTTTACATATCTTTATTGTAAAGGGTTTAAACAATGTTTTCTATGCTTGTTCAATGAACCATAAACAGTTAATAAACATGCACCTGTGGAACGGTTGTTAAGACACTAACAGCTTACAGACGGTAGACAATTAAGGTCACAGTTATAAAAACTTAGAACACTAAAGAGACCTTAATACTGACTCTGAAAAACACCAAAGAAAGATGCCCAGGGTCCTCTGCTCATCTGCATGAACGTGACTTAGGCATGCTGCATGGAGGCATGAGGACTGCAGATGTGGCCAGGGCAATACATTTCAACGTCCGTACTGTGAGACGTCTAACCGTGCGTTCACACCAGAGGCGGCGAGAGAGTCAAATCGACCGGAAGTCATTCATTTTCAATGACAGCCAGCGTCTCTCGGCGGCGAGAAGCGGCGCGGCGAGTCTTGGGCGGCGTGGGCGTCAGATGGAAGTTCAAGTGCAGTCAACATTATGGTAATGAGCTGTGACGTGGTTCGGTTCAACCTATTGGAATATAGAAGTGCTCCGCTGTAGCGAAGTCTAGAGAACATAACCGTGTAAACTTTGGTTCCCACCAAACATTCGTTCCGAAGATAAAATGGAGAAACGAATTATTGCCGTGACGGGTTTCCCTGTAATATATGACAAAGACCACAGTTATTATTACAAATGTATTTTATTTTGATAACAAACAACTGTAATTTTAATTACTTTCTGCCATCGATCGATTTCTTTATTTCATATTTTAAAGAGTTCATGAGTATATATATACGCTACTTGTGATCGGTCGGCAAAAAGTAAATGGTCGACATGTCTGGATGTTTAAATTGCGGCCCCCTTTAAATATAGTTCACAAAACAAACATTCTGAACAAACATTGCCGCCTATTTCAACTACGTCAGAGCGTCCACGAGCGTCCTTGAGCGTCGAAGGCAGGGCAGCCAGAGCGAATTTGGACGCTCTCGCCGCTTCTGGTGTGAACGTACAGTAAGACATTAGCGCTGCTAAGGCAGACCACGTGTAACAACACCTGCACAGGATCGGTACATCCGAATATCACACCTGCAGGACAGGTACAGAATGGTAACAACAACTGCCTGAGATACTCCAGTAAAGCACAATCTCTCCATCAGTGCTCAGACTGTCCGCAATAGGCTGAGAGAGGCTGGACTGAGGGTTGTAGGAATGTTATAAGGCAGGTCCTTATCAGACATCAACGGCAACAACATCACCTATGGGCACAAACCCACCTTCACTGGACCAGACAGGAAAAAGTGCTCTTCACTGATTTTGTCTCACCAGGAATATCTATTGTCGAAGGAATGAGCGTTACACCGAGGCCTGTACTCTGGAGTGGGATAGATTTGGAGGTGGTTGGTCCGTCATGATCTGGGGTAGTGTTTCACAGCATCATCGGACTGAGCTTGTTGTCATTGCAGGCAATCTCAACACTGTGTGTTACAGGGAAGACATCCTCCTCCCTCATGTGGTCCCCTTCCTGCAGGCTCATCCTGACATGACCCTCCAGCATGACAATGTCTCCAGCCATACTGCTCATTCTGTGCATGATTTCCTCCAAGACAGGAATGTCAGTGTTCTGCCATGGCCAGTGAAGATCCCAGATCTGAATCCCATGGAGCACATCTGGGACCTGTTGGATTGGAGGGTGAGGGTTAGGGCCATTCCCCCAGAAATGTCCGGGAACTTGTATGGAAGAGTGGGGTAACATCTCACAGCATGAACGGGCAAATCTGGTGCAGTCCATGAGGAGGAGATGCACTGCAGTACTTCATGCAGCTGGTGGCCACACCAGATACTGACTGTTACTTTTGATTGACCTTTGTTCAGGGACACATTATTCAATTTCTGTTAGTCACGTGAAACTTGTTCAGTTTATGTCTTAGTTGTTGAATCTTTTTATGTTCATGCAAATATTTACACATGTTATGTTTGCTGAAAATAAAAGCAGTTGAAAGTGAGAGGACATTTCTTTTTTTGTGTGTGTGTGTGTGTGTGTGTGTGTGTTTGTGTATGTATGTATGTGTGTGTGTGTGTGTATGTGTGTATATATATATATATATATATATATTATACACCGATCAGCGACAACATTAAAACCACCTGCATAATCTTGTTCAGATCCCCTCGTGCTGCCAAAACAGCACCAACCCACTTCTCAGAATAGACTTATGAGATGATATTCTTCTCACCACAATTGTACAGAGCGGTTATCTGAGCTACTATTATCAGAAGCTATTGTCTATTGACCTCTCTCACCAATAAGGTGTTTCTGTCCACAGAACTGCAGCTCAACTGTTTTTGTTTTTGGCACCATTCTGAGTAAAATCTAGAGTGTTGCGTGTGAAAATAAGCAGATACAGAAATACTCAAACCACCAACAGTCATCCATGCGATCAATCAAATCAACAAATCATGTGGCAGCAGTGCTGTGCATAAAATAATGCAGATATGGGTCAGGAGCTTCAGTTAATGGGGTGGTATTGTGATCCCAGTTATTTGGACCATGGCATGATTGTTGGTGTCAGATTGGCACTTTTGCCTTTTTGGTGAGAGAGGTCAACAGAGAATGGCCAGACTGACAAAGTCTACAGTAACTCAGATAATCGCTCTGTACAATTGTGGTGAGAAGAATATTATCTCATAATGCTATTCTTAGATGGGGTTGGTGCTGTTTTGGTGGTACGAGGGGAACACAATATTATGGAGGTGGTTTTAATGTTGTGGCTGATCTGTGTTTGTGTGTGTGTATATGAATTATTTATAAATAAAGTAAATAGTCAATTATTTTCACTGAAATTAAAAAATTACATGGGAAATGTATTTATGTTGATAGTTTTATACATAATGCATTATACCTTAAAGGGTATAACTATAAAGAGGTTAGGTATTAGAACTGCAGTTACAATGTTTTTTTTTTTATTATCTTTTAGCATTTGAAGTTGTAAAATGAACTCATGGGCTTGATTAAAAGTGTAACATTTTATTAATTTATTTTTGTGAACTATCCCTTTAAAATCAGAGTTTAGAGTGCTAATGGATAAATGACTTTGCTGCCTTTTACAGGACACCATCACCTGGACATGGCAGGGGCCTGGAGCGTGAGTACCATATTTCACAAAAGCTTATTTTTAAGGCTTGAAAGCATCATTTTATTTCTTGAAAGAGCGCTCTATATGTGTTATTTTCTGTAATCAGTTCAAAGAGCAATGTCAGACTGAAAATTCAGAAATCCAGCAAATCTCAAAGCATTTGTTTTTTGTTTGCTTTACTCGTTTCTCTTCGTAATTTGACTTTAACGATTGGAAAACATTGTGCCAACTTGTTGTAAAAGCTCAAACACTGTATTCATGAAAGACGAATGATGCAATAACTAGTTGCTTCTGTTTCTCATTCTCGGGTGTAGTATAAAACAAACATTTGAACACTGACTGTATATTGTTCTTTTTGCAGATTTAAGATCCTTTGGTTGACTCTGTGCCAGCTTCACAATGAATTTCAGATTGAGGTGAGTCTCACACAAAAATATCAAAACCTCTCTTTGTTGTGTTCCTCTTGTTTTTATTTGGCGTGGAAATATCACCTGGATTTACAACAATAAAATGTACAACGTACAATGTTTTCCAGTATCTTTCTAGTTTACTTGCTACTAAGTGCCTCAAATTAAATTCTCTCAGAGATTTGAGATCCGTAACCTGACAGACTTCAATCCAGTGATCATTTCATCTTTAAAAGTGCTTTGATTGACATGTAGTTATTTGTGTTCTGGAATGGTTTCTGAGCAGCTGGTTTTGGCTTTTCAGATCAGCAGGTGATTGTTGAATAGAGAGTCCTGCAAACTCTCCAGACTCATACTTTTCATTAGGAATCCATTAACAGTTTAATTATGAGCGGTAAAGAGGTACTAGGTGCTACGTGGAGATCCTGCTGCTGTCATTAATGGAGTGAAGCGAACACTCAGCACAGTGTCAGACTGTGACCTCATTTATCTGCTCGCTGATGATGAGCACATCGTTCTCTGGGAGCTTCATTTGGCCCACTTTGTGCTAAAGTAATGTATGTAATGACAGTGAAGTATGAAAATACTCTGGGTTTGTTTGAGCTGTGGCACTCTGTCTGGACTTCGCTTGACCTAGATTTGCATAGACGGATTTAAGGAGACAGGTGAGGCAGGCCGCTTGGGTCAAGGGAGCATAAAGAGAACTGCTGACTGTTTCTTTCTCTCTTTCTTTCAGTATCTGCCCATCTATACTCCCTCAGAGGAGGAGAAGAAGAACCCAGTGCTCTTCGCTCACAATGTGCGCCGCTTGATGGCAAAGTAAGTTCTATGCTCTCACTGCCTGAATGTAATCTGTGTGTGTCTGTCTGTTACTTTCAGATTTGAAAATACCTCTATAAACATTCTGTAAATATACAGATGTCATTAGTTTGATTAACTATTAGCATGTTAAATTACAAGTTTACCTAGGCCTGATCACTCCTAGACTGAATTTACAGCACAAAAAAACATGCGCGATAAATTATAAAAAATTTGAATGATTATAAATAAGATGGGTTCCCACATGTCCTGGAAAACCTGGAATTTTGCAGTTCAGTTTTCCAGTCATGGAAAATGAGAAAAATACCTAAATGTCCTGGAAAATATTTTGGTACAATAAAACAGTTTGACTTGTGTTACTAACAAGGTTTACCCCACCATTACCACCTGACAGGCCCCGTGATTTCTGAGATATGGAAAAAAAATGATTCCAGTCATAAATATGTCATGAGGTATAAAGTGCAGAATGTCATGGAATATAACATAATTGGAGTGAAAATAATTGTAGGAAATCACAATGAATTACATTTAAAATTGCAATATGTCCAAGAATGATTATTAAACCCCAAAAGGTTGTGATTTAATTTAATAAATATAAAATCTTCATGTTTTGCGCTCTTCAAAGTAAATGTGTGAAACCGCTCATACACTGAAAACACCTCACCGTGTGTGTGTGTGTGTGTGTGTGGGGGTGGGGGTGGGGGGGGTGGGGGTGGTTGGGTTTTTGGGGTTTAATTATCACACTTGGCAATATAGCAAACTGTATATCCAGAGGTGAGATACTACTGTCAAAAACACACAGAAGGGTCTAAATAAAAGCTCGATTTAAATGGACATGTGAAATTGAGGAGAAGACAACAATATATTGCTACTGCATAGTAATGTTATATTTCCTATAATTATCTCCAGTGTTGTGCTGAGGATTGTGTACAAAACAAAAAACACAGTATTCAATTTAAATAACGCTGTTATAAGTTCATTTGTTTGAATTTGTAATTAATTTCACTTGACACCATTTTGATAATAAAGTTTTATAAAACTCTCGAATACAGAAGTCAGAAAAAAAATAACTATCAAATAACTGCTCGGGTGGTAGAGCGGGTTGGCTGCTAATCGTAGGGTTGATGGTTCGAATCCCGGCCCCCACGACTCCACATGCCAAAGTGTCCTTGGGCAAGGCACTGAACCCCAAGTTACTCCCAATGGCAGGCTAGCATTGGCCATCATTGGTGTATGAATGTGTGTGTGTGTGTGTGTGTGTGAATGGGTGAATGAGTCACAGTGTAAAGCGCTTTGAATACCGTAAAGGTTAAAAGGCACTATGTAAGTGCAGACCATTTACCATTTGTGTGTTTTCCTTAAATATTACACCCATTGGGCACATAAAATGTCCTAGAAATGTACTGGAAAAATGTGCCTTGAAAAGAGTGGGAACCCTGATATGGCATTGAGACTTCTTTTGTAAACTTTGTGGTCAGTTGTATACTTTTCTTGTTAAGTTTTATCAGGCTCACCATGAAGTTGTGAAATGGGTTTTACAGTAAATATCATGAAACTGAAGAACATGTCTAGATCACATTTCACCCTAAAATCAAAAGATACTTTTTTTTAAATGGTTGCATATTAAACAAAATAAAGCATATACACTGATCATCCACAACATTAAAACCACTGACAGTGAATAACATTTATTTTCTCGTTACAATGGCACCTGTCAAGGGGTGGGATATATTAGGCAGCAAGTGAACAGTCAGCTCTTGAATTTCATGTGTTGGAAACAGAGAAAATGGGCAAGCGTAAGGATCTGAGCGACTTTGACAAGGACCATCTAGTGATGGCTAGACGACTGGATCAGAGCATCTCCAAAACATCAGGTCTTGTGGGGTGTTCCCAGTATGCAGTGGTTAGTACCTACCAAAAGTGGTCCACGGAAGGGCAACCGGTGAACCGGCGACAGGGTCATGGGTGCCCAAGGCTCGTTGATGCGCATGGGGAGTGAAGGCTAGGCCATCTGTTCCAAACAGAAGATTTATAGCACAAATTGCTGAAAAACATAATGCTGGCCATGATAGAAAAGTGTCAGAACACACAGTGCATCGCAGTTTGCTGTGTATGGGGCTGCATAGCCACAGACCGGTTTGAGTGCCCATGCTGACCCCAGTCCACTGCCAAAAGTGCCTACAATGGGCATGTGAGAGCCAGAACTGCACCATGGAGAAATGGAAAAAGGTGGCCTGGTTTGATGAATCACGTTTTCTTTTAGATCATGTGGACGGCTGGGTGTGTGTGTGTGTGTGTGTTGTTTACTTGGGGAAGATGATGGCAGCAGGATGCACTATGGGAAGAAGGCAGGCCAGCAGAGGTAGTGTGACGCTCTGGCCAGTGTTCTACTGGGAAACTTTGGGTCCTGGCATTCATGTGGATGTTACTTTGACATGTACAACCTACCTAAAGATTGTTGCAGACCACGTACACCCCTTCATGGCAACGGTATTCCCTGATGACAGTGGCCTCTTTCAGCATGATAAAGTGCCCTGCAACATTGCAAAAATTGTTCAGGAATGGTTTGAGGAACAAGACAAAGTGTTCAAGGTGTTGACTTGGCCTCCAAATTCCCCATATCTCAATCCAATTAAACATCTATGGGATGTGCTGGACCAACAAGTCCGATCCATTGAGGCCCCACCTCGCAACTTACAGAATCTGCTGCTAATGTCTTAAATAATAACAAATAATACAGGACACCTTCAGAGGTCTTGTGGAGTCCATGCCTCGATCGATCAGAGCGGTTTTGGTTGCACGAGGGGGATCTACACAATATTAGGCAGGAGGTTTTTGTGTGTGTGTGTGTGTGTGTGTGTGTGTGTGTGTGTGTGTGTAAGAGAATGTACTGTAAATATTAATGACATTTGTCTTCATATTAGGGGTTTATACAGTGTGCAGAAATGAGCTGTTACACAGTAGCTGTCAGTCTGAGTTAATGATAGGGTAAAATAATGTCCAGATTTATGAATGTCTCTATGTGACTGAACGAAATGAGAGCGAGAAGATTGTAATGTAGATGTGTTGTTGTGTGAAGAGCCCTGCAGGTCCCCGTGACAGACTACTCTTTTGAAGACTGTCAGTTGGCCATGGCTGAGGGTCAGATCAGACTGCCATTGGACACATGTCTGCTGGAGTTTGCCAAACTTGTCCGCAGACTGGGGTGAGTTGCATTACAGCTCATAATAATTATCAGGGAGATGGGAGTAAAGCATTTTAAGGGTGATCTTTGATTTGAAGTTTTAGGAAATTAAAAATGAAGTGTGTAATTTGTGCGTTACTAAACAGATATAAATAAACGACTGTTTTTAAATAAATAACCATGTACTACTTAGTTGTCTCTGCATGTTAAGCAATTGGAAAATGCTTAACATTTGCATTGGAAAAAATAAGACCATTGCCATAAGTTTATGCAACAGAGGATATTGCATTTGTCAGATGTTTGTATAGACATGTATGACAATGATAATTTTTTTTAGGAAAAGTTGCATATCTGAATGGCTCATTTAAGGATTATGAGGTATGAGGTTTTTTTACTTGCATATGTGTTAATGTATGTACTGTAAACTGTTTGAATGTTTAATTTCAGGTTAAAACATGAGAACCCTGAGAGACGTCTGCAGGAATATGGGAACAGAGCACGTAAACTCCAGGGAGAAAGACTGAATCTGGAAGACTTTGCTCAGTTCTTGGACCTGCCAGTGTCAGACGTGCTACAAGATATGTTTGCTCTTTTTGACGAGGTGTTTCTTGTGTTCACACACACATTTTTGGTTTTTAAACGTTTTTACATCCAAAAGTATTTCAATAATTTACCTGAGATCTCCTCTTCTTGCCATGGAACTAAACGTCCTATTCCCGGTTGCATAAAACCCCTCAAGTATAACACTTAAAGCGCGCTTTTCCTTTACATGAGGGAACGACTTGAGGCTGTTGCTGCGTATATTCCCTTAGACACTTCTCTTAGGTAAGGGAAACCGTTAAGGCATTTACTACAGTGAGCGAGGTTTTACTGTAATAAAATTCTACTGTTACTAATGAAAGGACATGTCCCTGCCAACTTTCAGAATATCGGAAATGTCCCAAGCAATGTAAAGCAGATTTCCATTTGAATCAGAGGTACAATCCTCGCATTTAAACGATTCAGACTCTTTTTGTGTGTGTACGCATATTTCCTGTGTAAACGAGCTTCACATGCAGACCAAATAATGGAGGAATCTGCTTTTACAACCTGCCGGCAAGTGCCGTTTTGAGAAAGACACCTTTGAAAGACTGTGCCAGGTAGGGTTGGACTAGAAGTGCAAGACTTTAAGTTGCTTTTATAACTGTGTAGAAGACTGATTGCCATCCCAAATTAAGAATATTAGTGCTGTAGGATATTTAGGCCTATACAAATTGCCGATATATTGCAAATGAACGTGCAGTGTGATTTTAATGCAGCCATTCGTAGAGTTTATAAAGATGCAGAGTGCAGATAATACTGGGCACTCTTCTGGTTTGTGTGTGTTCCTATTAGATCATCCTTCAGCTTGTAAGAGATTTCTCATATTGTGTGACCATCAAATCTGTACTCCTGCAGCAGTTTTTCATCACTAAAGTGGTCTAAACTTGGTTCTCCCTATCGTGAAAAATTTGCCTTGGCACACTATACTCTTGAATTGGTTGTATAAATGTGGCCATTTATTCATTTTAGAAACCTTGTAACTCTTAACCTATACTTTAGGTGATACTGTAAGTGTGAACTTGAGGAAAAAATAAGTACTTGAGGGAAATCGTAAGGGATTGTGACATTTTCCCTGTAAAAACCTTTAATAACACAATGTAATTAAGTCTTTGGTATCCTCAGAATGTGTCTGTGAAGTTTCAGATCAAAATACCCTACAGACGATTTATTATACCATGTTGAAAATGCCAATTTTTTGGTGGGAATAAAACGAGCTAATTTTATCAAATGAGCTGGTGCTCCCCGCCCAGTATCCAGAATAGGGTGGAGTTTTGACATCTCTGCTTCGGATAACTAGACATCATTATCAATATGACTGACAGTGAAAATAGTGGTGTTCTGCCCTATATGTTTGAACCAGAGTCAGACACTGATGAGGGAGAAACTCCGTCAGAAGTAACAACTTTGAGAATGAACCAGGAAGTTTCCGAATGGTTATTTGAAACATTTATTTATTTGTTTTAGAGTTTTTTCAGCAGTTTTGCAACGATGGATGATCAACACACAGACACAAATACTGTTAAAACTTTCGCAATGCACTGTAAAGAAACAACACACACAAACAAACATGTCTGTCGGCAGTGTCCGTCAACAGTCATGGGCAGGGCCTGTACAAAGTGACATCACTTTGTACAAAATCTGTGAATGGCTTGTTCTGAGCAAATGCTTTTGAATAATGGGGATTAAAAAAAGGACTGGGTGGATTATTATCATTACCAACACACATTTATGTTCAAAATGTTAATTTAGCATAATGGGTCCCCTTTAAGGATTATGTCCTTCAACACCCTTAAATTTAAGGGAAACTTTAGGGTGATCTTATGGGAAAATAACACTTAAGGTGCTTTATGCAACCAGGCACAGCCCTCAACATGAGATGTTAACTGTGTGATTAATTTAGTGTTTACTTTGTGTCTCTGAGTTGCTTATGGCTATTATCTTTGCGGTTTTGTCCATTTTTCATACATTAGCCGTTACTCAGTCTCAGTGAAATCAAACATCTCACTCTATCTTTCTCTCTCTGGGCAGAGTGAAGATGGCTCAATGGATATCCGAGAATTTGTGATCGCCTTCTCTGTTGTATGCAGGCCTGCAAAAACACTGGTCACCATGAAGTTGGCTTTCAAGGTGTGTGTCTAAAAACCAACTACTGAAATCACTGTATTTCATGTGAAAGACCACATTTTGATTTAGAAGTTAAAAAGTAACAGTAAGGCAGGTTTAAGATGTTTTAGTAAATGATATATTTAAAGTCATTTTAATTCTGTTTATGATACGCGACCTTGTTCTGCTGGAGAGACATGTGGAGTGTTATTGGTGCGTGTGTGTGCGTGCGTGTGCGTGCGTGTGCGTGCGCGTGTGTTTCAGATGTTTGAGGCAGAGGAAGATGGTGCGATCACAGAGAATGAGTTGATGTGTATGTTGAGGACAGCACTAGGGGTTGGAGAACTCAAAGTCAGTCGTCTGTTCAGAGTCATTGATGAACAAGACACTGGCAAACTCTCATTTGGTAAGAATATTGATTCTTATTTACTTTATTTAAAGGGCCCATCACACCCCTGGCCCATTTTTTTAATGATTTAAAATGTAGATTTTGTCAATATAATATCAAGATATCAAATGCACGAACAGAAATGGAAGGATGGTTTATAAAATTATTAGGTTATGATGGATAAAAATAGACCATAGACTTTAAAAAATATAATGAGAAGTAAAGTTAATATTTTTCTATTTAGGGTTTAGCTGATTTGGAAACCCCTGATCTAGACATGGATAATCAACTGTTAATTGGTTTTGTCACACTTAAATTGAAGTTTTTCCTCATGTTTGTGAGGTGGTTTCATATTGTTGAAGTGTTTGTTTCATTCTCTGCCTGTTATTCCTCTGACGCCACCTTGTGGCAGAGAGCTTTAGGAACTTTGCCGAACAACACCCAGACTTTGCCGAGGAGTACCTCTACTCAGACAAAGCAGGATCCGGGGGCAGTTCCTCTTCTCACGCTTCAAGTCCCGTGGTCAACGGTTTCTGTGCCGATTTCACTCCAAGCGGCCAAGGCCACCGCGCTCCTCAAAAGAAACTCGACTGAGTCCCTCCCTCAATGTGCAGTCCCTCGCCAGAGAAACAAACAAAGGTCGTTCGTCAGTCACAGTCATTGCAAAGTTTACTTCCTGGCATCTACAATATTTTAGGGTTATTTTACGCTTGCTGGTTCTCTCCTGAACATTTCAGCTCTGTTGTTTTGAAATTGGGAACTTTGTTTAGGACAAAAAGGGATTTTTCTTTATTTTGTATAACGTAAATACTTAAAGGCCAAGCACTTACTTATTTTCTCAAAGGGTGATTTATTTGTGAGTTTGTTGGTTGCACAGTATTTCTCACCCTCACTACTCACATATTTTTCCCCCAAGTTTTATGACTGTAGATGCTTTATGAAACAATATGTATTTGCTTGGGCGCAATGCTTGATAACAGTGTTACTCAGTATTTGACTATAAGATCATTGAGCACTAGTGACAAATATCTGTATTAGAGTATCAGATTTGAGGTGCAAAATGGTCCAGTGATGTGGTCAGAATCAAAATGAGCCAGTTAATTATTTTATTTTTTTGTCCCTTAGCTCAGGGGTGCGGGAAAGTGTGTGTGTGTGTGTATGTTTTAAAGGACGGTTCCCTCAAAAATTCTCTCACTATTAACTCACTGTCCCAGGTGTGTATGACTTTCTTCATCGCGAAACATTTGAAGTAAAATATCTCAGCTCAGTAGGTCCTAAAAATGCAAGTCAATGGAGATTTCTCATTTGAAGCTCCATTGATCACAGACAGTCAGCATAAACGTCATCCTTACAACACCAGCTGTTAAACTTCTAAAGTGACACGATCGCTTTTGGTGTTTTTTTAAACTCTAAATCATGCTTCCAGCAACAGAATGCGCATGTGACATAATCGCATTGGCATGTTCACGTGAGAGCTGACGCACGTGAGTTAAAGCCGGAAGAGCAGCGCTGGTTACAAGTGAGGAGGAACACTGTACAGTATCTTTGTTGGTTTTGGTTTAGATCTGTATTTATCTGTTTCTTCACATAAAATGGTGCGTTTGTGAGCTCATCCTGGATGTCTCAACTGAGAATAGAACATGAGATTACGTCCGCATCATGGCAATGGTAATACATTATACATACTGGAAGTGATGGTTTATAGTTAAAAAGTACTTAAATATATGTCTTTTTCATAAAAGCAATCGTGTCACTTTAGAGGACATAAATTTTACCGCTGGAGTCGTATGGATGATGTTTATGCTATCTGTGATTTTTGGAGCTTCAAAGGTCTGATCATCATCCACTGGGATTTTAAGGACCAACTGAGCTGAGATATTTTTCTTCAAATGTGTTCTGGTGAAGGAAATTTGTCATACTCATCTGGAGTATCATGAGGGTGAGTAAATAATGAGAGAATTTTCATTTTTAGGTGAACTATCCCTTTAAAAACTGTTTGATAGTATTAATTTGGGAAAAGATAAATCATGTTTTTTTTTTTTTTTTTATAGTCAGTCGTACGTTCTTACAACTGCCACATACCACAAACAATTCATAACACAATCATTTGTCAGTCAGCTGTCCCAGTTTAATATTTAATTTTAAAAAAAATGGTTTTTAAGGTACTAAAATATTCTGCTGAAGTTACTAAAATCTTGAATTTATGTGGACCAAATACATAATAGTGTCTAACCTTTAGAACCTGGAACCCGAATTCAGAATATTTTTATTTTATTTTTTTCATTTAAAATATAGTAAATTAATTGAATGCTTAACCTTTTGATAAATGCCATGTTCCTGTATTTATTTTTATTATTATTTTTTTTTTATAAAAAAGCAATTTAAAAACAAATCAAGCTGAACAATTTGGCTTTGAAATCTCAACTTTGCACATAAATTTACTTCTTAACGGCTCAGGTTCAGATATTTCTGGGTAAAATAATTCTCCATTTTTTTTTTTTCTTCGTTTTCTTTTTTTTATTATTGTTTTATTCTTAGACTATCAAAAATCTAATTTGTTTTTGTTTTGAACCAAAGAACAGCCTGTTTTATATTTTTTACATTTTAACCGTTTGTGTTCGTTCTACTTGCATAAAAACTGAATGACTGATGGTTTAAAAAAACACTGATTCCTAGACTGATTTGAACCATTTCATCTGATTTATGAAGATATTATTGTATGAGGTTTTTTATTATTATTTAATGCAGTCGAAACAATGTTTGTAATGCTGGTATTTCCTTACATTTCATTTACCAGAAAGATTATTTTGCTATAAGACACTGTTATAATTCAAACTATGCTTTTATAAGATTTATTTTCTGTAGTTGATTAGATATTGAGATGATATAGGTCTGATGTCTTGATGAAACCAGATTACGACTGTGTTTTCTTGTTATTACTTTTGAAAACATTCCACTGTAAGGCAAAAGAGGTGTAAACCCTTTAATGCCATTGTGTTTACCCGTCAACAGCTGTTACATGAATCACACACACCTGCAACTAAATGTACACATCGAGGATTCGTGTCAATTGTAAAATTTCCATTAGAATGTGAATAGTCTGATTTTAGATCTCCATTCTAAAGGTCTCCATCTGAGGTCTGATGTATTTTTCTGTTGAAAGTGGTGAAATCAGTCGGGCCCTTTAAATGGCTGAGAAACGGTTCAGTTCTCTGCTAAAATCAAGTCACGTTCTCGGTAAAGCAATATTTTAAAGATGTCACCACCTCTTTTTAAATATAGATGATTTCTGAAATGTATTTTGAATATTCCAAATGCAGGGCGTTTTGTGAATTTTGATATACATTAAGGAATTTCGTTTGGAATTTCACTGCCATGGAGTGATCTAAAGTGTTATTTTCAAATTATAACGACGAATGAACAAACTATCTTTAGCTCATTATCTTTGTACATTTTATTTTTTAGCTGTTTTCTTTGATAATGACTGTAATTTACTGTTACAATCTTATTTTGTTTTTTAGTTTATGAAATTATTCCAATTTCATAAATATTGTTGGCCTTGAATTTCAGAGTAGTTTTAATGAGGAAAAGAGAATGTATAAACAATCCATCACAATGGATAGTAAAAACTGTATCATACTGAAGGAACAATCTATTCTGCTATCTAACACACTATAAAACTGCTTAAACAGGAAGTTGGGTGCAAAGGGA
Source organism: Xyrauchen texanus (assembly GCF_025860055.1). Taxonomy (NCBI): domain Eukaryota; kingdom Metazoa; phylum Chordata; class Actinopteri; order Cypriniformes; family Catostomidae; genus Xyrauchen; species Xyrauchen texanus. The sequence goes on along the minus strand of NC_068292.1, from coordinate 270,474 downwards.
GTTTGGACCTGACGTACAGTCTCCGTGCATATGATGGTTCAAGTCACCAGCTAGATACAATGTGTTTTCATGTATTTTTACTTGTGCTGGCACTTTAGATTGTTTTGTTACTTGGAAAAATGTGACTTGTTATGCTGGTGTGCATGTGATTGGTTGAGATGTTACTGTGGTTTGTAATTCCACAGGCTGGGGAACCAATTAATTGGGTGTCACATTAATGGGACACCCAAAAATGACAATTCTGTTGTCATGTACTCACCCTCATGTTGTTACAAAACTATTACTTTCTTTAATGGAACACAAAAGGAGTGATTTATACATGATATCCATTTCCATACGATAAAGAGACATTATTTGATGAACAATCCTTTTGTTAAACGAGAATTTAAAGCATGTTGTTCAGGGTATATGCTCATTGTTATTTCATTTGTTGCAAGATTGTTTGATTTTACATTGCGGTTTCATTGCTGAGCAAGTGCTTTTTTAGTCTCGAGTATACAGGTGAATATCAAGAAACCTGAAGATCATGTTACATTTCTGCTGATTGGCCACATTTCACCTCAAAATTAAAAGAAAGAAATAAAGTATATTTTGCATAATTAAACTGCATTCTGTTTAAGATCAATTAAGATGTTTTTTATTTATTTCTTGTTATTGTGACCATTTTCATGACAATCAAATGGCAAGTTCTCATTACTGTAATGCAGAGAAAATCTGATTCTCGTTGCTGTAATTATTTTTTATTTAAACTGTATGTAAATCATATTAGTATTTTATATGCATATAATTTATTGAATTGCCTTTAATTTAAAGCCAACATGAATTTAAATACAATATGGTACAAGCTGCAGAATTAAGAATTTAATAAGAATCAATCCACGCACCCCGGCCCATTGCGAAGAATGTCACATACAGTGTCTGTCTGTCTATCTATCTATCTATCTATCTATCTATCTATCTATCTACATTCAGATGCATTACAGTAATGTGAAAGTGTGGTGAAAATAAGTTTCATTATCATGAATATTATGTTGTTATTCCAAAACATTATATTTATTTCTATTAAATTTTTTTTGCTTGATTTTGAGGTGAAATTTGACCTGCTCTTGTTTTGTGATATTTACACCATTTGCATACTATATTTTTGGATCGTTTGCTCAGGGTAACTATGGCTAGAATATATATATATATATATATATAATAAATGGAGACCTGAGCAAACCAAGGTCAACCTGTTCGCAGTTTGGAAAAATTGTGATTTGAAATGGAAAAACAGTTTTAAATGGAATAAGGACCCAGCTGTCACACGGGCATGTGTTTTTTTAATATATATAACTTATAGATTATTTTAAATACCTCACAGAAAGACCTGTTCTGTTTTTAATAAACTGAGTTCATAAACTTTAAAATAATATTTATTTCCCATTCTTCTGCCTCTGACGGTGTGTTCTACACTGAGCTGAAGAAGAAAGACTACATTTGTGTTTTTCAAGTAATGTGTCTTTCTGATGGCTCTTATGTCACCCTTTTGGTTTATCTTGATGTTTTATTTTCTATTTTTGCCCAAAATCTTATTTTGTAATGTATCAAAATTGTAATTTTTACAAGATCCATGGGCTTGTCTGTTTTGAATGCTATGAAAAGACTTGTCATTCTGACTCTTTAATAAAAAAGGGACACTTTGGCAGCACTCTAATGGGGCTGGTTCTGTTTTCAACTCTTTGTCCCCCTCTAGAGGTTTTGACTTGGTATTGTAATTATTAAATATCACATGAGACAAGAGTTTATGGTGAGGGCATTTCAACAGAGCACAGGGTTGGTGTCAAATAGTCTCAGTTAAGATGATTATAAACAAATGAAGCTGAACTTGTAGCATTCAATATTCTAATTTATCCCACAATCCAAGATTTTAGGTCCTTTTAAAAAGCACAGTTTCTTTAGTAGCATTTTGTCATAAATCTGTCACCATATAACTTAATCATCTATTTGATGTATGCAATGGGCCCTTTTCAAAGACTGCACAGAGATATATATATATGTATATACTGGCGGCCAAAGGTTTGGAATAATGTACAGTTTCGGAAGGAAATTGGTATTTATTTTAATTCAACAAAGTGGCATTCAACTGAGTTAGGTGAGAGTTATGGATACCTAAATAAGAATTTGAATTATATTTTGTTAAAAATGATATGAAATATAAAATTTTAGGCCTTAAAAAAATGGCCAAGACAGAAAACGTCTCGGGTTACGTATGTAACCCTTGTTCCCTGAAAAAAGCAGAACGAGATGATGCGCTGAAGAGCGCTTTGGGAACACGTCTCAGTTGTGACCAGTTGTGCATACGTGTGCAACACGTCAATGAACATTGACTGGAATTTATAGCCTCTGCTGATGTAATCATTGGACGCACCTGGCACAGTGGCTATAAATAGATGCTGTCACCGGTGCATCATCAGGTATTTCGTTTGAAGAGCAGTCCCGGGGCATCCCAGTGCGGCAGAAAAGCGCAGCATCTCGTTCCTCTTTTTTAGGAAATGGGTTACATACGTAAATCGAGACGTTTACAAAAAGCTTCACTATGATGCTGTGCTGAAGAGCGCTTTGGAAATGAGAATACCCACACCACCAACTCAAGGACATAAGATCCCGGAGTGGCAAGAACATCCAAACTATAAAAATCTAATGAATGTGTGTGGAGAGGACCAACCTGCCGCATCACAAACTTGCTGCAGAGGGAGACCTCTAGACAAGGCTTTAGAGGAGGCGAGCCCTCTGGTTGAGCCCTGACACCTTCTGGCGAAGATTGACAGCACGCCACGAAGGTCAGAGCAGTAGCATCCCTCACCCAAGGCGACATAGTCTGCTTGGTGGTGGTCGATCTTGTGGCTCCCATGGCAAGGAGTTGTTGCCCTGACTTATGCCACTGGCTAGTGCGGTGGACATAAGTCTGAAGGGCACAGTCTGGGAAGCCTTTGCTGCCCCGGCGTTGCAAAAGGCGGGGAGCAGAAGGCTTAGAGAGTGACCTGATGTAGGGTCGCAAAAGGCACCTTAGGCATGTAGTCAGGATGAGGGTGCAAAATTGCTTTGGTCATACCTGGGGCAAATTCTAAACAGGCTGGCAAAACAGACAGAGCCTGTAGGTCCCCAATTATCTCTAGAGATAATCGCCATAAGTAAAACCATCTTAAGAGTCAGAATTCTGTCAAGACGCTGACTCTAGAGGTTCAAAGAAGGTCTCAACCAGACCCTCAAGGACTATTGCCAAGTCCTATGAAGAGGTCATGGTCCTAGCAGGAGGCCACAGTCGCATGGCTCCACGAATGAAGCGAGCGAGTAGAGGGTGCACTCCGTCCATCAAGGCGTGGCAAGCCGAAGTAGCGACCACATAGACCCTGAGAGTGGCGGGGCATAAGCCTGCTGACGGTTCTTCCTGCAGAAAGTCCAGAACTGAAGCGATCTGGCAGTTAACTGGTTCTGCAATATGAACTTTTAATAAAGGGAAACGCATACAGGCGCATTCTAGGCCATATATGCGCCACCGTGTTCAGCCCCAGAAGGGGGGACTGGGTGACTCGGGGTGAAGTAGAGGAGACATTGCGCTGTTCATAGAGGTGAAGAGGTCCTCTTCTGCCCTGTAAAATCTACCCAGATTTGTTCCAAGTGGAGGGAGCCCTAGCACTTAAAATGGTCTCAATAGCCTCAGGAGAAAGCCCTGTGTACTTCAGTTGGTACCCAACAGGGGCCAAGCATGAGAAGGTTCCACAATTCGGGCCGGGGATGAAATAATTCCTGTTATTCCTGTTCGGAATCGCCCGAGCCGAGCCGTCGAGGGGAGAATTTAGCTCCGTGAACCATAACCTGTTCGGCCAGCGCGGCGCTATCAGTAGGAGGCAAGACCCTTGCTGGCGAACCTTGGCGAAGACTCCCGGGAGCAGAAAAACCGGGGAAAGAAACGCTTACAGATGCATTCTGGGTCATGTATGTGCCTTTGCGTCCAGACCCAAGGGGGCTGCGTGACTCGGGGAGATGCAGAGGAGACATTGCACTGTTCATAGAGGCGAAGAGGTCCTCTTCTGCCCGGGAAAAATCTCACCCACTACCTTCCACTCCCCTTCGGTATTTTCTGTCTGGGCAGTAAATCTGCTCGCATATACGGACATCCAGGGATATAAACCACCCTGAGTGACAGGAGCTGCCCTGGGCCCCAAGGAGAATCCGACGTGCCAGAAATTCAGCTGACATGAACGTGGATCTCCCTGGTTTATGTAAGAGACTACCATTGTATTGCCCACCCGCACCAAGACATGGTAGCCTCAGGAGGAAGTATTTCAGGGCCAGAAATACAGCCATCAACTCGAGACAGTTACTGTGACAACCAAGCTGACGACCCTCCTATTCCCTTTAAGCTGGATGACCACTTAAGGCCACTACCCAGCCCGTCAGGGAGGCATCTGTCGTTAGCAGCCTGCGACAACGTAACCCTTATTAGCCTAGGGGATTTGGCCCTTGGAAGAAACCCCCCCTGGCTTTGAGCCACAACAAAAACGGTCTCATGAGCAGAAGGTCCAGAGGGATCACCGTGGACGCAGACGCCCTGAGACCTAGTACAACATTGACCTAGCCTGACTTCGCTCAGGGTATTGTTGTATTACAAATTTATTAAATGTTTAATTTAGGTTCCAATACATTAGTTTATAAACTGAGAAAGTTTAGTAGATTGAATTTAGTATTTCAGGTATAGTCAGGGTTTCCAGCAGGAGATTCCTGCCTGTCCTGATCTCTCTATTGTAAGTTAAATTAGTCGGATTGCTGAGACTGTCACCTTTTGTCTTTAAATGACTCTTGGAGCCCCTGACCCAGTCGTTAAATAGTCCGGCTGATTAGATTAGATTCTGTGCATTTGAATCACACTGTTATGCTGATGAGATCAGGGCTGGGGAATTTACTGTAACAAGGTGACTCCTGTACCTCATTTACATGCTTTGTTTCAGAGTGTCTCCACCTCTATGTATAATCAAGTCCCCACACCCTTGAAAGATATAAAACCCTATCGTACTGAGTTATAGAGACAAACTTGGATGACTACAGCGATGCAACAGCGACTTCTCAATAAAGAGTAAATTCTGCTTAAAAGATATCCCAACGTCTCCTGTGACAGAAAGGAACGTGGGTACGGTTGAGCCAAAGGTGCCTCTCCACGCTGACCAAGGCAGACATAGACCGGCCAATAGCACGGGCTGTTTGCTTGGTCGCGCGGAGAGAAAGATCTGTGGCTCGACGAAGCTCAGAAAAAGCTCGCTTGTCGAGCGCAGCACCCACACTCAGGTCGTCCAGATGGTAAGCCTGTAATACAGCCATGGTGTGCAGAGCAGCACCAGCCTGACCTGCTGTTTGATAAGCCCTCCCCACTAAAGTGGAGGTCATCCTGCAAGGCTTTGTGAGGAGGGAGGGCTTTTTAAATGATGATGCCGAACCCGGCGAGAGAGAGCCCTCAAGAGTCTCTTCGACCGGCGGCATCATTGAATACCCCCGTGTCTCAGCACCCATGATAGTCGACTATATCGACATCAAGGGCACGAAGACACAGGAAGTAAAAGATTCATCAAAGTCATTAAAGAAAGGAAGGGACTAATATAGCGTTCCCTTCCTTTTTTATTTTTTTTTATTATTATTTTTATTTATTTTATCGCATGGCCAGTCTAGCTGTAGTCTGGCCACAGCCCGAGTAACCACCTCGAGTAATTTCTCAGCCTTTATAATTATGCGTGGAATGTACAGAGGTTCAGCACCCCACTCATGAAACGAAGAGAGGATCAGCTGGATCTGGGGAGAGAGAGCGAGCGATAGGGATGGTCCCGTCTCTCGCTCCTCATTCAGATATATGCGAGAGCCCCACGATGAAAGATTGGGTGCTGACACCCGGAAGTAAGCGAGGCGAGCGCAAAGCATTTTGCCTGAAAGCAGATCGCAATGCGCGCACCCGCTCCGCCCCAACACGACAGCAGCATGCTGTTCCCCCCGACAAACAAAACAAAACTGATGCGTGTCCCTCTCAGATATAGAGCGGAGGCAGGGATGTCTTGACTTGACTTTCTGTCATATTTATTTATTTATTTATTTATTTTTCTTCCCCCCCCCTTTTTCATTTTGAAAGCAAGAAATGGAAAAGAGAAAAGGTTCACGGTGTGCTGCCTAACAGAATCTAACTCCTAAGAGCGGAAAGAAAGTTTGACAGGCTCACAGCACAGAATGGCTCTGAAGACGAAAAATTTGATGATGCACCAGTGACGCATCTATTTATAGCCGCTGTGCCAGGTGCGTCCAATGATTACATCGGCAGAGGCTATAAATTCCAGTCAGTGTTCATTGACGTGTTGCATACATATTCACAACTGGTCATAACTGAGACGTGTTCCCAAATCGCTCTTCAGCACAGCATCATAGTGAAGCTTTTTGTAAAGGGAACATTTTTAATTCAAACCTTATGTTGTGTTACGGTCATTTTGATCCATACAACTTTTTTTTGTTTTCATTTTTTTATGATTCTTTTTTTTTTTTTTTTACCAATTGGAATAAAATGCATTCACATATGGTATCTGAAAACAAAAATTTGACAATTATTTATTTTTTGTTACAGTTGTTGTGTTCCCGGTCAAAAATGACAGGCAACTGGAAATGAATGAATTAGACCAGTGGTTTTCAAAGTGGGGGCCGCCAGGGGGGCCGCAGCAAGTTGGAAGGAAAAAAAAGATTTAAAAAAAAAAAAAAAAAGATTTTGTTTTTATACATTTGTAGCGAATCAGCTCTATGAAATATTAATAATCAATCATAACTTGTTATAATCGATCATGAATATTTGGATCAGTTAATCGGTTAACTTGATGTAGCTACATTAACATTACAACCAAATACTCGGTTCATCCCGTGAACACTCAATATTGGTTATTAATTAATTAATTAATAGAAATGTACATTTCGGGGCAGGAAATGTCTTTCTTACTAAGTATTAAGAGCAAGTAGTCAAAATCTATGATTAGTGACTTTAGATATGAGCTTGAGACACAGACAACTTTACGTGTGACATGAACAAGACTTTATTAACTAGACTAAACATTTAAACTACTCTAACATACATATACATACATTCATACAGTTTACCAAGGGAAAGAGGGCTGAAGCAGAATACAGGAAGGCAAGAAGTTATAGCATTGTTTGAAGTTCAGCAGATCAACAGCCTGAGCAAACCATCATATTAGTTTTGACACGCCCTTTTTAGAAAGGGGTTAAGGATACTTAATGTATCAAATAATGAGACTAAGTTTGATACTTGCATGTCCCATTTGAATTAAACTTTCCTGATGCAATTTGTTGATGGCTTGAGTTGATCTTTGATGATGTTGTCTTGATGAGAGAGAGAACCAGTGGGAGTCAGAGACAAGGCCGTAGCCTGGTGCACGCTTGGGAGTCCTTGGGGCCTTCTAGTTTGGCATCATTCAGCAAGAGAGTGAGAGAGCACAAGGCTCAGAGGACCAGAAAACAAGAGAGGCAGGAAGCAAGAGAGGCTAAGAGAGAGCTAAGAGAGGGCTAAGAGAGGGCAAAGAGAGAAGAAGAGACAAGAGAGCGAAGGAAGTGGGCGCAGTAGTTTTATACCCTTAGAAAACATGTCCCACTTCTCATTGGCTCGACCAATAAGAAGAGTGGAAGTTTCAGGCGGGAATTTGGTTTATGGCCCTTTGTTCTGAGAGGGGTGGTAACCGATGAAGAAACTAGATAATCTTCTTGTAATACTAATATGTTGTTGTTATCGACATATCATGTACACAGTCATTTCGATCTTCAAAATACCAAGTTATAGAGACCAAATATGCCACACATATGATTTCGGTTAACCATAGTATGCAAAGTCTGAAACATTAACCCATTAGAGTTTGAAAGAAAACACAGATCAAACAACATTTAGGAAAATTATGAGATGGAACATTAGATACATGTCAATGAATTTATCACATGGATATATAGAATATATATATAGGATTAACAGGGTTCATTTCTCTTTCTCAGTAAGAGGATGAAGTGAGGGTCAGCACTTCTCTGAACATTCCTTTGGAGGTCGTAAAAGTCTCCCTTACTCTGGGCATGAGAGAGTTCCTTTGTCAAGGCTCATTTGCATGTTTATGACAGTAAGAGATTTTGGGCTGAATGACTCAAAAGATAGTAAAACATTGTGTAATATCATTCTACAGAGATCTTATATTCGAATTCAGCTCGGACAAATCGTAAGGTTTAATTTGATACCAAGAAACGTGTGTTTAGTACACTTAAAAAGGGAATATACACTCTGAGGCTATTAAATATGAGGCCTCAGAGTTTAAAACACACAACGAAACAGTTCTAACGAGTTTGATATGCCTCAGAAATACACAACATACAGGGATTACACGTATTTCATTAGCAATATGCAGTTCTGTGTTTAATTGAAAAACACACACACACACACATTGTTACGTTCAAAGTTTCCCCCTTTCTGTCCACACGATAAGCACATGGTGAGCATGCGGATGTCACATGCGGTTCTCTGTCAATAGTTCATTGTCTCTTTGTCAATACATTTATTGTGCATGTGGAGACTGGTTGGCGCTATTTCAGTAATTAGGGGAGTTTTAACAGTAAGTTCTTGTTTGTTCGTGAATCTGTTAAGGCCACTGATCCTCCGCCATACCTTACACATTTTATAAATATTTTTAAAATATTAAAAATATATATAAAAATATTTATATTATTATGAGTATTGTTATGAAATAGCATTATAATAATTTGTTGCGTATCTAAACATTAAACTTTTAATGCTAATATTTCTGAATGGCTAGTACACCACATGTAATCTGTCAGTGTAGCCTTTGTAACAACCGCCAATTCAGCTATTCAGCTATTTATTTAGTTAGCTGGCTAGCTCTATCAAAATGGATAGATTTTTAAAAAGATAAAAACCTGACGAGCCAGCTATCGAAACCTCAGATAAAAAAATAAGAAAACAAACTCCTGGCCGAGTAATACTCGTAGGAATGAGGCAGCATACATAAAGTATGGATTTACCTGTGTTACGCAGAAGAATGGACATGAGTGCCCCAAATGTGTTCTCTGCTTCGTGATCCTCTCCAACGAATACTTAAAACCATCTAAACTTCAACGTCACCTGAACCAGAAGCACCAGCAGAGGCCGAAAAACCAGTCGACTTTTTTAAAAGAAAGGAAGAACATTTGACCAGGCAGTCAGCAACATTCGTGCGGCAAGCTACTGTCCCTGAGAGAGCATTGAGGGCATCGTTTTTGGCTTCCTTTCACATTGCGCGAGCTAAAAAGTCGCACACAATTGGGGAGGATTTGATACTACCAGCTACCAAAGACATTGTTAAAGAGCTACTGGGTGAGGATGCTGCCAAGAAAATTGACGCTGTACCACTCTCTGATAACACTGTGAGCAGACGTATTGGAGACATGGCTGAGGATGTGTCTGCTCAACTGTTGGACCAGGTGAGAGCTAGCGAATATTTTGCACTGCAGCTAGATGAGAGTACGGATGTGGCTAACGCTGCCGAGTTGCTTGTGTACATCAGATTCATTTCCCAAGAAATGTTTGTTGAGGAAATTTTATTTTGTAAGGCACTTGAAAGTAGAAATACTGGGAAAGAGATTTTTCAAGTGCTGGACGAATATATGAATTCAAATGGACTTGACTGGTCTCGTTGCGTGGGTGTGTGTTCTGACGGGGCCGCGGCTATGACTGGGAAGAACAGTGGGGTGACGGCTCTCATCAAACAGAAGGCCCCGAATGCTGCGTTCATGCACTGTATTCTCCATCGAGAAGCACTGGTGGCTAAACGGTTGGATGATGAGCTTAATCAGGTACTACAGGACATAATACACGTAGTAAACTTCATTAAAGCCCGCCCCTTGAAACACCGACTGTTTGCTCTTCTGTGTAAAGAAATGGGAGCCTGTTTTGATGGATTGCTGCTTCACTCAAACGTACGCTGGCTTTCACGGGGGGCAGTTTTGAACCATGTGTATGAGTTGCGGAGGGAGGTCGCAGAGTTTCTCTTGTCTGAGAAACATCAGCTGGCTGACCGTTTTACAAATGCAGCCTGGATTCTCAAACTTGCATATATGGCTGACATTTTTTGTCAACTGAATGTGCTTAACCAAAGCATGCAAGGGCATGACACATACATAGTGCATATGCAAGACAAAGTGCGTGCTTTTTCCCTGAAGATTACGCTGTGGTCAAACAAGCTTATTTACAGAAATGTTCCCACTATTACACCAAGAGCTGCTATCATCTGGTGGCGAGTTGGACACCATTTCTCCACTGATACAATCCCACCTGGAACACCTCCAGGGATTTTTCAGAGACTATTTCCCTGACCTTGACAGCACCCATCTAAACTGGGTAAGGAACCCATTTGCCCCTGATGTAGGCTCTCGTCTGGACTTAAAATCACAGGAGGAGCTGATTGAGATGACTACTTCATGGGATTTAAAAATGAAATTTTAGGCTCTTTCCCTCTCTAACTACTGGATGTATGTAAGAAATGACTTTCCCATCCTAGCCGAGAGTGCTCTGAAATGCCTTCTTCCTTTTGCAACCACTTATTTGTGTGAGTCTGGTTTTTCAACTTTTAAAAGTAATTAAAACAAAACACAGAGCACGTCTAAATGTGGAGAGTGACATGCGTGTTGCACTGACAGACATAAAGCCCAGGCTTGACAAACTGTGTAGGAGCCACCAGGCCCACCTATCCCATTAATATGCTCTCTCTCACACACACACTCACTCACTCACTCACTCACTCACTCACTCACTCACTCACTCACTCACTCACTCACTCACACACTCACTCACTCACACACTCACTCACACACTCACACACAATGTTGTTGAATGTTGCCACCAGGCCCAGCCTTCCCATTGATATGCTCTCACTCACACACACACACACACACACACTCACTCACTCACTCACTCACTCACTCACTCACTCACACACAATGTTGTTGAATGTTGCCACCATGCCCAGCCTTCCCATTGATATGCTCTCTCTCACACACACTCACACACACTCACACTCACACACTCACTCACACACAATGTTGTTGAATGTTGCCACCAGGCCCAGCCTTCCCATTGATATGCTCTCTCTCACACTCTCACTCACTCACTCACTCACTCACTCACTCACTCACTCACTCACTCACTCACACACACACACACACACACACACACACACACACACACACACACCCTCTCGTTAAGATCTCTCTCTTTTTCCATTCACTGACACACAAAGATACTTGAATGTTGAATGTTGAAATTACTGTACCAGATTTGAAGATGTTGAAATTACCATATATGAAGATCTGACATACAAATGTTATTATTACAACACCAATAAAGGTTAATGGATGTTCACCTAAATGTTTTATTTATTTATTTCTACATTTGCTGTAGTATTGTCAATGGGTTTAATAACACATCGTGGAAAAGGGGGGCCTTGGCCAGAACCTAGTGGTATTTGGGGGGCCTTGTCATGGAAAAGTTTGGGAACCCCTGAATTAGACTACGAACAGAAATATTTTGTTTTCCAGGATATCCCAATCCTTTGAGTAATACACATGTGGATGTGTGTTTGCACACACAAAAGGTGTGTTGAGTGCCCTTTTGTGCATCGTCTTTCCATTTACACTTTTCTAATATTTCAAGAGCTCCTTATCATATTATGTTGCATTTGGGCTTGTTTGAATTGGGATAGTCTGCTGTAATTCACAATATATCATTGTCTTTGATATATGTTCTGTATGTTTCAGGAAGTAATAAGAAAAATGGTGACAAAAAGATACTTCTGTTTATTATATTTTAGATGTGTGTCAGTGGGAAATTCAACTAATTCTCACAGCAGTTTGGCCTCTGAGTGAAACAAATTTGCTCATTAGATTTTACAAATTGAGACATTTCAAACGATATGTAACACATGACTCATCATTTTTATGGTTTTATTGTTGTGATAGCAAATTTGCAAATGATGAGAACAAATCAGTTCTTATTTGTCATTAAATAAAAAGCATTATTTAATAATTGGTTGGATCAAATATATGCATTATAAAGTCCTGATTCTAGGCTTTAAAGCAACACCTATTTTGTTTAGATCAAGCATGTGCCCACCACTGGCCCAATTAGAAATTGATAAAAGATGTAATATCATATCTTGGGATAATAAATGCAAATGAGAGATTTGTTAACAATCTTAGTGGGATGGTCATTTTGACCAGGACAAGGAGTGGTAGTAAATGAGGAACACACAAGGGTTAAATACATTTTAATTGACTATTTTGTGATATTCAGGAGACTGAAAAGCTGTTGAACATTTTCTCTGTTATTGACCAGTGGAAAAAAGAGAGAGAGAGGCATGTTCTTCTCACACTACATGGGGTAAGTTGTCACAAAGGAACACATTTAGTAGAAAAAGTGAGATGACTATCCAACTGTTCATATTTCAACTCTTTGATGCATCATGGCAGAATAAATCTTTACTTCACAAAAATGTTGTTTTGAGAAGGCAGCTAAAAAGTGTTGTGTAATAGAAACAGCTTTTCATTCATTCAGTTATCCAGATAGTGATGTTTGGAACATCAAATAAAGAATTTGTATTTACTCTTGGGTCTTGGGTACAAGATATATTATTTACTAATTTGGAAAATTCTTAAAAAATGTCAAATAAATCATGAAATCCTTTGTAAGCTTTATTTCTATCTACATACATGTTACATTTTCAGAATGGAATTTCATGTTGATTGTTATATAGAAGTCCACGGTACTCTAATTCAAACTCAAACAGGAGAAATACCCATGACATAAAATTCATGGCATACCTTAGTGACTTTTCCACATGAAAAATATGTTACACTTATAGGAAAGACTGATACTTTTGACCAATGTGTTTTTCACAAGTTCACAGAGTACATATCATCCAAGTGCCAGTGGCAGAGCTAGAGGGTGGCCTTGGCTACCATGGATCGAAGCCTGGCCACCCCATTGTGATAGGCTAGGGAGATAGCATCAATGACCCAATGAACTAACCTCTGTTTGGAGACGGTGTTCCCTTTCCGCCATCCGCCAAAGCAGACAAAGTGCTGCTCAGAGCATCTAGAGCCCTGTGTGCAGTCCACATAGATACGCAAAGCATGTACCGGACTCAGCAACGAAGAGGCTGGGTCTGCCTCATCCCGGGGCAGCTTCGCTTGCAGGTTCACGACCTAAACCCTGAAGGGGGTCGTAGGAACCTTGGGCACGTAGCCCGATCGCGGTCTTAGGATGAGGTGAGCATCTGCTGGACCAAACTCCAGGCAGGTGTCGCTGACAAAGAACGCATGCAGGTCCCCAACCCTCTTGATGGAAGCGAGCGTGATCAGCAGGGCCGTCTTCAAGGAGAGGGCTTTGAGCTCAAATGAATCAAGCGGCTCAAAGGGGGTCTCTGAATGCCTGAGAGGACCACTGAGAAATCCCAGGGGGAAAACAGGCTTGGCCGGGAATGGTTCAACCTCTGGGCACCTCTTAAGGAACCTGATAATCAAGTCGTGCTTACCAAGGGACTTGCCGTCCAATGCATCGTGGTGGGCGGTGATAGCAGCAACATACACCTTCAAGGTGGAGGGGAACAGCCTCCCCTCCCACCTCTCCTGCAGGAAGGAAAGCTCTGACCGAACTGCGCATCTCTGTGGGTCTTCAGATCTGGAAGAGCACCAATTTGTGAATAGATGCCACTTGAGGGCGTAAAGTGGCATCTGATCACGGTGGTCGGTCCGGTTCGGGAGAGAGGTTTGGCGGAAGGGGCGTTTCACGGTGGGCCCCCTAACTCCGGTTCCTCTTGGGCTAGAGAGGCTTAGTGGGTCAGGGGGTTGATAATGGTCTCACTGGTCAATTTGGGTAAAATAGTGGCTCAGGGGCATGATAATGGGTCCGTGGACAGCCCCGCCCCCCATAGGGTGGGCAGAGGGTCTCACTGGTCAATTTGGGTAAAATAGTGGGTCAGGGGGATGACAATGGGTCTGTGGACAGCCCCGCCCGCCCAGCCCAGGGTGGTCAGGGGGTCTCACAGGTCAATTTGGGTAAAATAGTGGGTCAGGGGGATGATAATGGGTCCGTGGACAGCCCCGCCCCCCATAGGGTGGGCAGAGGGTCTCACTGGTCAATTTGGGTAAAATAGTGGCTCAGGGGGATGATAATGGGTCCGTGGACAGCCCCGCCCCCCATAGGGTGGGCAGAGGGTCTCACTGGTCAATTTGGGTAAAATAGTGGGTCAGGGGGATGATAATGGGTCTGTGGACAGCCCCGCCCGCCCAGCCCAGCCCAGGGTGCTCAGGGGGTCTCACTGGTCAGTTTGGGTAAAATAGTGGGTCAGGGGATGATAATGGGTCCGTGGACAGCCCCGCCCCCCATAGGGTGGGCAGAGGGTCTCACTGGTCAATTTGGGTAAAATAGTGGGTCAGGGGGATGATAATGGGTCTGTGGACAGCCCCGCCCGCCCAGGGTGGTCAGGGGGTCTCACAGGTCAATTTGGGTAAAATAGTGGGTCAGGGGGATGATAATGGGTCCGTGGACAGCCCCGCCCCCCCAGGGTAGTCAGGGGGTCTCACTGGTCAGTTTGGGTAAAATTGTGAGGCTGCCATCACGTGTGTTAAGGCTGAACTGAATTGGAAATGCTATATTCAGGGGGTTTCCTTTAAACGCCCGTGGCGGGGGTCCGCTGCGCCCAAGGTGGTCCACGTCACAGATCTTCCCCGTGGGTCCCCCCGAATGAACGGGCACCAGTGCCCGGGCCACAAATGTTTTTTTTTTAATTTACCACTGATCGGCAGCTATTTGACTCGGTTTGACTTTGCTACGTAGCTAAGGGAAGTTGGCAAGTCACATCCGTAACTTCGGGATAAGGATTGGCTCTAAGGGCTGGGCCGGTCGGGGCAGGGTGCGAAGCGGGGCTGGACCCGTGCTGTGGCTGGGGGAGCGGCCGCCCCGGGGCGCCTCCGCCGTGCCTCTCGTCCGAAGCGCGGCGCGCGGCCCCCTCTCCCCTTCCCCTCTCGACCGTCCGGTCGGCCCCTTCGCGTGGAGGGGGGTGTCCGTCGCGCCGCGACGAGGGCGGGTCGGGCGGGCGGTGTGCGCCTCGGTGCTGCGACGGCGACTCTGGACGTGCGCCGGGCCCTTCTCACGGATCTCCCCGGCTATGGCCCGCAGCCTCGGCCGGCGCCTAGCAGCTGACTTAGAACTGGTGCGGACCAGGGGAATCCGACTGTTTAATTAAAACAAAGCATCGCGAAGGCCCGCGGCGGGTGTTGACGCGATGTGATTTCTGCCCAGTGTTTTGAATGTCAAAGTGAAGAAATTCAATGAAGCGCGGGTAAACGGCGGGAGTAACTATGACTCTCTTAGTTACACGGCCCGGACGCCTCCTCGTGGCGACCACTGGATAGGGTGTTAACACCTGAACCAAGATCCGGGCCATCCCAGTCAGGGCCAACCACCCTGTCTGGGAATAGATGCTGGTTACTAATGTCAAAAATATAAAAGAAAACCCTGGTCCCTCTTGAAGCCAGGTAAACAGCATTAGTGAAGCGATGGCATGGGCTAGCACGATCCCGACGGAGGACGAATCTAATGTGATTCTATGTACAGACTGTGGCAGAACCTTTACCTCCCTGAGAAGCCTGGGGATGCATAGATACCACCAACATCCCCACGAGGTAAACGAGGAGAGGATTAAAGACCTGCTAAAGAAAAGGAAAAGGTGGTCAGGACAGGAAGACATCAATCTGACGGAAGAGGCGAACAAAGAGTGGGAAGAGAACATGTCGCGAAAAGACCATCTCCAGATGCTCCATATAAAATTCCCTCACCGTTCAGTGGACGCTCTAAAGAAAAGACTGGAGCTGGTCGGATGGACGCCAGATCAGGCAAGGAAGACTCAAATACCCTCGGTGGTGGCAAAAACAAAAGCCTCTCCACCACGGCAAAGGGTCCCACTACAACCCACTTCACCTGTTAAGCCGACTCCTGAAGGATCCAGGAAAGGGAAGGTCTGGACAGAGGAGGAGGAGTATAGAGCTCTAGTCAATCTGGCAGGGGAAGCCTGGGAAGAAGGAATCCTCAAGAAAGATCACGCCAAGAAGATCGGTGAAAAGATGCCAGGGCGGCCACTTGAGGCTATTAAGAAGAGGCTTGCAAAACTGAAGTGGCGTCCTAACAACACTCCGACAAGCGGGTTACAACCTTTAAAGCCGACACGAAGGGAGATCGGCATGGAAGATAAGACTAATCAAGCAAGATCGATGGAGAGGGAGAGGAGGACATCTGAAACGGCCATGAATGAAGGACAGTCACAATGGGCTGAGGAAGACTCATGGCGCGGATGATGTTGAGGAAAGCTAAGGAGAGCCTGGAAGAGCCAAGGATTTGGAGTGACAAACTCTCTGTAGTGATTGAGGAGATGCTTAATGGGAAGATCACGGTGGAAGAAGCAAGAGAGATCCTACAGAAGCATGTAGAGGATAACATACCTCTTAAATGGAAACCAGGCAGGAAAGGAGTTCATGAAAGCAAAAAACGACCAACCAACAAACAAATACGTCGAGCGCAGTATGGACACATACAGCGACTGTACAGAGTGAGAAGGAAGGATGCAGCAAACACAGTGATGCAAGGAAAGTGGAGAGAGGCATACAGAGAGAAAGGAAGGACTGTGGAAGGTATGGAGGAGTACTGGGCGAAGGTGTATGAAGCGACAGAACAGCGAGCATATATCATCCCATCACCCATTGGAGAGCAAAAATGGAACATCATAGCCCTCATCGAGGCGGCCGAAGTAACAGAGGCTCTGAGAAGCATGATCAACTCAGCGGCGGGGATGGACAGACTCACGGCACAAGAGGTACTGAAATGGCATCAGCCGTCAATATCAGGACTATTCAATGTCATGCTGGCGACAGAGACCTTGCCGAAGACATTATCTGGTGCCAGGGTAACGTTCATCCCGAAAATTGAGAGCCCGAAAGACCCTGGAGACTTCAGGCCGATCGCTATATCCTCAGTCCTAGCAAGAGCACTCCACAAAATACTAGCAAGAAGGATGAGGGAACAATGTGAATTCTCTCACCTACAATATGCCTTCCTAAAAAGAGATGGGTGCCTCGAAGCTTCATCACTGCTACAATCATTGCTGAGAAAAACCCATGACAGTAAAAAACCGATGGCAGCACTCTTCTTTGATTTGGCGAAAGCATTTGATACAATCTCGCATAAAGCCATCATAGAAGCGGCAATAGAAGCAGGCATGCCACCACCACTGTTAAGGTACATTAAACACCTGTACGAACACTCAGAACTACAGATTGAGGGAATTACAGCTAAATGTGGAAGAGGGGTTCGACAAGGAGACCCCATCTCGCCAATACTATTTATACTGGCTATGGGAAGCATCATTGAGAGAGCGGTCCCAGAGCTAACAGTGGAAATAGGAACCCAATGTGTAGGAGCTGTGGCATATGCTGATGATCTAATATTGCTGGCAGAGGATGCGGATAAATTACAACTGAAGCTTGATGGAATATGCGAGGCAATAAAGGAAGCTGGGATGTCCTTGAAAAATCAGAAATCGGCATCACCTACCATTGCAAAAGATGGCAAAAGGAAGCATATGATACTGCTAAACCATCAATACAGAACTACTGAAGGAATAATTCCGCCAATGGGTATACGAGATACACAAAAATACCTCGGCATACACTTCAATTGGAAAGGTAAAGTTATTCCAAAACACACCAGAGAGCTGGATAGAATGCTGAAGGAGGTCACAACAGCACCACTGAAACCGTATCAACGGCTGGAGATTCTCAGAACTTTCCTCGCCCCCAAACTAACACATCAACTTGTACTGGGATGTGCGCATAGGAACACACTATCAAAAATTTATAAAATGATAAGGAACCATCTGCGTAAGTGGCTCCGTCTTCCAACGGATACACCATTGCCATACTTTTACGCCTCCATTAGAGATGGTGGAATGGGAATCCCCAACCTCAGCACCTCCATCCCTCTCCTACAAAAACAGCGATTTGAAAAACTACTATCAAGCAATAGTAATATCGACAAGGCCATTACAGAACAAACCTCATTTAGGTCACTCCTAAACAGACTTAACCTGCCCTGCAAAGTGGGCAAAAGCATAGTCCTATCCAAGGAGGAAGTCAAGGCAGCGTGGAAGAAGGAGCTATACTCATCAGCAGATGGAAGAGAACTCCAACAAGAACACATCGACCCCGCTAGTTATCACTGGTTGGAAAATCCACACAACATATTCCCACGCTTACATCTTCGAGGGATACAACTCCGTGGAGGACTTCTACATACAAAAGGAAGAGCATCAAGAGGAAGGAATAAAGACCCACAAGAGATACAGTGCAGAGGAGTATGCCAAAGAATGGAGACTTTGAATCACATCCTTCAAGTCTGTGACATCACCCACGACGCACGGTGTGCGAGGCACAATAGGGTGGCTCTTCAAGCAGGGAAATTCCTCCAAAAATCAACAACGAAACATTGGCATGAACCAATAATACCCACAAGAACCAGTTTCATAAAACCAGACATTGTCATGGAACAACACAAACATAACAATCATAGATGTGTCAATAGTAGCGGGATACAGAATGGAAGAAACATACAAACTCAAAATTAATAAATACGGATCAAAAGACAATACTGCTGCAATACATTCATGGATAGGAAAATCAACACCTATACAACATCATCCAGTAGTTATCTCAAGTCGAGGATTGATATATGGACCATCAGGGAAAGGTCTCCGGTCCATGGGACTGTCTAAAAGGGACCTTTCTGATCTATGTGTTCTGGCGATAATAGGATCCTTGAAAATCTATGATCTGTACACCAGAGGAACATAAACATCCAACTAAAGGAAGGTGTGAAAATGACCTGTGTGAAAAGCAGCGATTACCATGCCAAAGCGGCTCGATAGCGTCAGAAAAGGCGCCTCAGGTGGAACTGAAACACCTGATAACTACTTTAAATAGCCAAATGCCTCGTCATCTAATTAGTGACGCGCATGAATGGATGAACGAGATTCCCACTGTCCCTACCTACTATCTAGCGAAACCACAGCCAAGGGAATGGGTTTGGCGGAATCAGCGGGGAAAGAAGACCCTGTTGAGCTTGACTCTAGTCTGGCACTGTGAAGAGACATGAGGGGTGTAGAATAAGTGGGAGGCCCCGGGGTTCGCCCTGGGTGCCGCCTGTGAAATACCACTACTCGTATCGTTTCCTCACTTACCCGGTGAGGCAGGAAGGCGAGCCCCCGGCGGGCTCTCGGTTCTGGCGTCAAGCGCCCAGCGCCCCTCGCGTCCCGGGCGTGACCTTCCCCGGGGACAGTGGCAGGTGGGGAGTTTGACTGGGGCGGTACACCTGTCAAACGGTAACGCAGGTGTCCTAAGGCGAGTAAGGTGCTCGATTGTCAACTTCCACCTGAGGTCCTGTACCATTTGTGTAACAGACACCTAAAAAAAAACAGTTTAGTGTAAAAAACAACAAACACATTGTAAGGACACATTGTAATACACAATGTGTAAAACACATTGTAATATTAGTGTAATAAAGTTGTAACAACACATTAACAATGTGTTACAAGAAATGTTTACGTTAAACAACTTTTTGAATATCTTTCTTCAAACAACAAACAGGCTTTTGAATTGGGCTAGGGTGAACAGTTGTAAGACTACTTACTGTTAGATCCTGATGAGTTTTTATCAAGTGCAACTCAATGAATGTGAATTTTGTGTAACACACAGGACAGCTCAAATTTCTTAGTTTGACCCGTCCTCTGGCCCATCTGAGAAGAATCTGACGCTCCTCAAGATTTAAAATATCATGTACAGATCTCAGATGTTGTCTCAAATGAGTGACCGTCGAGGGGCACAAGGGACAGTCCAACATCATCTATGAATGTGTAAATTAAGTTATTACATTTACAATTTCTTAAAGAATCATGCACAACTGTCAAATAAAGACTATTCAACTTACATTGACAAATGTGGCAAAAACAAATCTGGTCTGGTCTTGAGCTCCTGCTTCTGTGATGGCTCTCCTGTAATGACCTTACCTGGGCATTATTATGTCCTATTAACCTCAGGTCATTAGCATTTGTATAGGTGTTCCAGGCTGGAGATCAGGCAAACACATTAGTACATGCTTTCTCAATACACCATTTAAATACCAGTATATTACAGAGCTAGCATAAAACTTTATTGAAAAGTGGAATTTTTTGGGAAAAATGCATTTAAAAGTTCACAGAGAGCCTATCCAAAGAGAGTTGTCCAAAGAAACCCTACTGAGAGTAGGACAATAATTAAACTTGACAACTTTTTTCATGACAACAAATTTTATTACGAATTAGAAGAAAATAGAACCGTACAAAACTATTTACAATAAACATAAATATAAAAAAAAACTTAAATAAAGAATATAATTATTAAATAAGTAATTAAAAAAAAACTCTGGGTGGTAAAAAAGAATTGCAATCACAAAACCACTATTGGAACTGGCCTATTCGTCGAGCCATTCAAGACTCAGGCCCTCTCCACGGTAAGAGCGTCTCTTTACTCCATAGTTGAATTTCAGCTGGGTGCCAACACTGATGTCCTTCAGTGCTTTAAATAAGATGATCTCCTTGTCTTCCCCATTAATTTTCATCCTACAATGGAACGGTTTGAGGTTTGGCATCTTGCAAGAATGATTGATTCTTCTGCCAAACGTGTTTGCATGAGGGTGGCACTCGCATGGAAAAGTCTGTGCATCTACACATAGTTCTCTTTGTCCAGCTTTGAAAAAGAATACATATCCAGGCTCGTCGTGCTGGCTCTGCACCATGGCCCTCCCTTCAGCCGCTGTGATTACCTTCCCATGGTAATCACAGACTATGTCGTTTTTGTAAAACCGTCGGGTTGCGACGACTCCTATAATAAAGAGAAGAATAAACATTACATGTAGTTCATGGCTGCTGAAATGCACATTTTACATTATTGCTTCTTCTGCCCTTACAAGACAAATGTAAGGTTTTCTTACCTAGACCTTGCTCTGCACCAAAGTCCTTGATGGCAAGCCACGTCCAGTTCTGCTGGGACACACACTGAATTACAAAGCTGTCTTCTTCCACTTTTTGTTTTGGGGCTGGTTTCCACAGCAGCATAATCTTCTCCGGCTTCGGGCAGTTCACCGTCCAGCCCTCCTGTGAGATAAGACGTGCCACCTTTGCTGCAGACGGTTTGCGGAGTGTGAAGTATGCTGAAAGACAGAATGAAATAACTTTACTCATGTGATTCACTTGTCACTGTAAATAAATGGCCTAGTTCTTGTCGAGTCAATGCGTGTCAATGCTGTATTGATGGATTCGGAGACTTACACAGCAGATGTTTCTCTCTCTTGGTGTACTGGGAGGCCCTCCATTTATTGTAAAAGACACGGTCTTCTGGAAAACCATATTCCATCCTTTTCTTTTCACATGGCGGCAGACCCTCCAGCGAAACTAGAAATCTTTCAATGAATTCCCTAAAGTCACTCCGATGTCCCCCAGCAGCGCCAGGCGTAGCCAAGGATGTCTCGTCCGCAGACCCGCTTTGTAAGTGAGGAATACAAGGTTTATAATATGCAAAAAAAAAATATGAATGAAAACTTGCTAATCTGCTGTGCAAATAGTTTGTGATGAGTTATGTCCTGGTTGGACGAAGAGACATACCTGGCCAATGATTCCAGCAGCAGAGCTGCGTCCACGACATCCTGAGGCTGGGCCGCACCAGCGCTGAAGGCCAGGTAATTCAGAAGTGCCCCCTTTTGTTGCGCTGGGAGGTCCTTGGCAGCTGTTTCAACTGCCCTCCTCACACACTGGCTGGTGAAAGGGGCCATCTTATATCTGCAGAAAGAGAATAAAGAAGGAAATGTTTATTGTGGTGTGACTGACAAAATGTGGATCCATTCACACACATGCATATGAATCTGTGTAGGTACTTACAATTCATGGAGCCGGTTCATGTCGTGAGAGACAGACTGAACTGCCTCGCCATCCGACGTAACAAAAAAACTTTTACAGTCTTTTTGAGGCTGTAGGTTCTCGGGCCTGATTTTAACAAAGTACAGCTCCAAGAACTAAAAAAAAAAGAAAAAAAGACCAATGAGTTATTAAATGTAAGACACTGGTGATGAGAAATCTACTGTTTGCATCATATTAAAACTTATAGCTTGCTCCTCTTTGGTAAGAGCGATCCGCATGCTTGACGGTTTAACCCCCTGGACGCCGACCACAACCCTTTCACCCAGCTCTGTTCGGTTGACCCAGTCTTCGTCCTGGAAAACATTGAAAATGTTTTACTTACTAATGCATACATGTGCAAATATTACAGTATATCACAAGTATAAACTCGTTAAAATAGATGAACTTACCGTTAAGGCTTCCACAGCTCATGGACACTGCATATGGTTGAAAACCAAGAGCGCTTCACAAAAGTAACGGTGCAATGTCTTGTCCGTGCTTGGGCCCTCTTTGTTCATTTCCAGGTCCCTGTGGATCCTCAGGATGTCAGACTCAGCCAGCCTTAAAATTCTCTGTCAATCTTCAATGCAAGGAGCCTTCTGAATGAGCCGCCTGTTTGGATCAAATGTAACAAATAATACTATTGAAGAATAAAACCCAAGTTGTGAAAGAATCTTCAATGTAGAACAATAAAATATATTCTTTATTATCATGTAATAAGCATGTAATAAGAACACGGTTTACTGCACTTACTTTGGAGGAGCAGCAGCAGCAGAGGCAGGGCCAGCTTCTTCGTGTGGTTCAATTTCAGACTCCTTGGGCTGGTTGGTTACAAAAAATCCACGCCGTAGAAGCTCCTTCAACATGGCAACTCAAGAGCGTGAGTCAGGCAAGAGCAGACAGAGCTGGTTGTAGTCCCAGCATCTGTTGTGGTGGACCCACTCTCTCTGAGAATCCTTTGCTTTCTGGAGCTCTGCTTGTTTTTGTTCTGGCGTGCTGTTTTTCATACACACCCTGGTCAGGTGAACAGAAATGTTGTCCTGCGGCTTTTGGCAAACCAAACAGTACACAACATTGCGATCAGCAGACCTTTAGTGGAAAATGAAAGGATATAAAATAAATTATACAAACAATGATTTGAAAGAATGAGACATGATTTAACCCTTGTGCATCCTTATGGACATTTTTGGCTTTTTCAGTTTTGTTTTTTGATAACTTTGCCTGTGTTAGTGAAAACTGAATAAGGTCACTGAGTTTTGAAGATTTTTTTCATTCAAACACATTTCGTATTATTTCTTATCAGTGCTTCCACCTGCAACAAGTGTGGCAAGCATCTCTGCAAAGTCCACACAGTCACAAACTGCAGCTTTTTTTAAAAATCTGATATTGCATAAAAATATGAATGCATCAAAATTAATGTTGTTGTTAACCATTGACATATCCAAGGCTGTAATATTTAAAGAAAAAAAAAATCTGCTCAGCATTTAGTATATGGACATTATTATTATTATAATGTTTATAAAAAAAACACTGGCAATTATGATTAGAACTAATGCTGAAAAAAAATCTAAGTCAGTAAAAGTAGAAAAAATATGAATCTATAATATTTTTATGACACTTTTTTGACATGGACATTCAACACAAGCCTTACCTCTTCTGAGCTTCTTCAGCCATTTCAAATTTCAGATTCTCTCTGTTTAAGAAACTGTTGAAAGTGTCCCCAGCAGACAAAGTAAGACAATGTTTAATGCACTGATTGTACATGCATTAGATAGTGACTTACTTTAAATTATATATTCAGGTCTCTAGTATATTTTCAAGTAAGACACTGTTTAATGCATGTACAATCACTTCATTAAACAGTGTCTTACTTGAAAATATACTAGAGACCAGAATGTATAATTTAAAGTAAGTCACTATCTAATGCTGTATAATTTAAAGTAAGTCACTATCTAATGCTGTATAATTTAAAGTAAGTCACTATCTAATGCTGTATAATTTAAAGTAAATCACTATCTAATGCATGTACAATCACTTCATTAAACAGTGTCTTACTTGAAAATATACTAGAGAACTAAATGTATAATTTAAAGTAAGTCACTATCTAATGCATGAACAATCACTGCTCTGTGTCTTACTTGAAAATATACTAGAGACCAGAATGTATAATTTAAAGTAAGTCACTATCTAATGCTGTATAATTTAAAGTAAGTCACTATCTAATGCTGTATAATTTAAAGTAAGTCACTATGCAATGCATGTACAATCACTTCATTAAACAGTGTCTTACTTGAAAATATACTAGAGACCAGAATGTATAATTTAAAGTAAGTCACTATCTAATGCATGTAAGTGTACATGCATTACATAGTGGCTTACTTCAAGTTATATTCAAATTGACATAGCTTCTGCAAGCCACTTCCTCATGCTCTCAGTACTGAGTTCAGCATCGTTTGAAGCAGACTTCATTGTAACTTTTCCTCTTAAAAAGATATTTTCTTCACGATCGATACTAAACCAAAATGCCTGTTTTATCTTGCCCGCTTTGTACGCGGGTGTATGCTCGGATGAGCCAGCACTTGGTAGTATGTCACAAGATTCAGAATAAGGAGGAGAGAAAGCTTCTGCTGTCACTGCAGTCCGGGAGGGTAAATATCAACAGTTGCCTTTGCCCAGTTGCTGGCTGTGGGAAGGCAACAACCCGGATAGACCGGCACCTGAAATTGCACACGGAGCTGTCCAGTTCTGAAAAGGAGAGCGCAGTCTTGTCCTGCAAGAGGAAGAGGGTGATCGGACAGCTGGCAGCACTTAGGGCCACGAACCCGGAGGTGCCACTGGTTAGCACCCTGGATTTGGGTCCGGACATGGAGGAAGCTGATTGCCCATTTGAAGAGGAGGAGGAGGAGGAGGAGGAAGAATGCAGCAACCCTGGCTGTAAAAATCTAATTGAAAAGTTGAAGCTTGAAATCAGTAACCTTAACCGTAGCAACGACACGCTGACCGGTGCCATACGTTACCCAGAAGTACCGTCGTTTGCAGAAGAGGGCAGAATCCAGGGGTGCGGGCCGCTTAACCAAGGCAACCAGGAGACTGATCTCTTCTATCAGGTCTGACCCTTCTGCCCACACTTCCACCGTGCAGCCGTCGCCCAACGATTTGGATCCCTACATCAGCCAGCGGCCACAGGATCCTGACGAAAGCGATCATGGGTCGACACTGAGTGAGTACACTTGCATTGTATTAACTTGATGTTTTCTGAAATGTCATTGTCAGTGTGCATTAAACAGTGACTTCAAAATATACTAGATAGACCAATGTGTGTACAGTGTGTTGACTGACAATTGGCTCTCCTCATTAATCTTTGTGCACAGAAAAAATCATGGAGGAGTACAAGATAAATCAATTGGGTCCAGACCCATCTTTAAAGCACATTGACAATGTCAATGCAAAAATGTGCCGTATTAAAAAATTTCTCACATACATGGCTGAGGGAAAGTCAAAACTGAGCACCCTGGTGTTTTTGAATGAAACAAGCAGGATTCATGCGTAAGTAATTTTCTTAGTATATGTCCCTTTTGTAATAATGTTTAAAAAAATATATTTTTTGTTTGTTTGTTTTTTATAATTTGTTTGTTTGTGTGCAGGTGGGTCAGCTCCTTGCGCCATGCACATATGAAGGAGACCACTATTGATTATTATGTACAGAATGTTTCACATTTCATTACGTACATCTGGGAAACTCCTCCACCTTCCTGCCGGCTTTCAAAAACAGTCTTAATTGGTCTTCATCGGGAGATGCAGACTGTAAAAAAGTCTTTGAAGAGAAAAGTGGCCATGCACCGGACATTGGTGAAGACCCAAAAGCAGCATAGGGTCCTGAGCAAAGGCACTATTTTGAAGTGCCTGAGCCAGGCCAAGCAGGCCATCCCCAATATTCTGAGTAAGTTTTTCCCCCATTTAACTCATTGTACTGACATATTGTAAAATGCAGAAGAAATGTGCAACATGAAGATTGAGCTCTGTGTTGTTTATAGCCCTCCTGGAAAGTGACGTGGCCACCACAGCTCTTCAGTGGTAGTTTTATGGCCACGTGTTGGCGTACTTGGCAGCGCTCTACGGTCACCGAGGGGGGGTTTTCCAAAATATGACAATAAAGGAGGTCGAGGAGGCCCAGGAATCCCCATCCGACGATGTATTCTTGATCAACGTGAGTGTATTACTTCCTTTTTATGCATCAGGTGATCTTAATTTGTTTGATCTCTGTTCTGATGTGCACTGTTTTTTGTTTTTGTTTTTTTGTGTCAACAGATCCAGTTCCACAAAACCAACCAAATGTTTGGCCCAGCACAGATAGCCATAACCAGGGAGGAGTACGAATGGATGCAGCGCTTTCTCAAAATAAGGAGAAGACTTCCCGGTGGCAGCACTGCCCAATACTTTTTTTTTACTTCTACGCCAAACGTCTGCAAAAAGCTTGTGACATACTTCCGTAGCGCTTGGAAGGCGATGGGCCTTCCAGGCAGCCCAAACTTCACTGACATCAGAAGCTCAATTGCCAGTCATCATGTAAGTGTTTTCTCTCGTTGTGCACATTTCAGAGACATTCAGTTAGGTGTTGTATCCTCAAACTGTTTTTGGTTTCTCCTTCTTTCTCTCTATTTCTAGGCCAAATTCACTCATTCGGAAGACAACAGAATGAAAATTGCAAAATTCATGTGTCACGATGTTCAGATGGCCGACAGGTTTTATGTGACTAACTTGTCGGTCAAGCAGGCTGTTGAGCACCGGATGCTTTTCGAGGCTGCGCTGAAAGGGGAGGACGACAGTACAGCAGGGGTCAAGCGAGTGCGCCCTGGCTGGAAAACGGACGAACCAAGGAAGAGGCTGAAGGCATCTGAAGAAGCCTCGGGTGACACATCAGGCTCTCCTGAGATGAGTCCCGAGACCAGCCAGGTAAATAGATATCCTGTAAACATACTGAGTCTATAGTACTGTATTTATTGGCACAATGATGATCAATCCTTCACCATGTATTTTCTTTGGAAGGGTAAAGAGGGCCTGTCCGAAGGTGATGCACCAGGGCAGAGTGGAGAAGGCTCAGCGACAAGCAGCCAGGAGGGTTCACCAGTCCCCTCGCCCAAAAAAAAACCCGATTGTTGTGATTCAAAAAGCCATTGACCGTTGAGATCAAAAAGAAAAACATTGAGACCACGCCGCATTTCACCCATAAGGGTCGAGAAGGTAAGGAGGGCCATTAGAAAGCGAAGTGTGAAAAAGTAAAGCATTTTTGCTCCCCCTTTCCCTCCCCCAGTTTGATCAGTGTTTCATTTAATTTTTGCATTTTTTCTTCATTTTTTTTGTTCTTTATTTTTGTTATATACTTTATATCATATTTTTATTAGTGTTATTAATAATAAAAGTAATTATTGTGTGTGTGGGGGGGGGGGGGGATTTGGCTTTGTAATAAAACTTGTTTGCTGTGTTAAAAAATCCTTCACCATGTATTTTCTTTGGAAGGGTGAAGAGGGCCTGTCCGAAGGTGATGCACCAGGGCAGAGTGGAGAAGGCTCAGCGACAAGCAGACAGGAGGGTTCACCAGTCCCCTCGCCAAAAAGCCCCCCGACTGTTGTGATTTCCCCGTTGCAGTCAATAAGAAAAAAATTGAGACCACGCCGCATTTCACCCATAAATGTCGAGAAGGTTAAAAAAATGGCCCAGCTGAAGAATGTCAACGAGAAGGTGAGGAGGGCCATTAGAAAGCGACGTGTGAAAAAGTAAAGCATTTTTGCTCCCCCTTTCCCTCCCCCAGATTGACCAGTGTTTCATTTAATTTTTGAATTTTTTCTTAAATCTTTTTTGTTCTTTATATTTGTTATATACTTTATATCATATTTTTATTAGTGTGTTTTATTAGTGTTATTAATAATAAAAGTAATTATTGTGTGTGTGATTTGGCTTTGTAATAAAACTTGTTTGCTGTGTTAAAATTTTGTCTGTCATTTTTTTCCTTTTATTATTGTTAAATGCATCACAGTCACTTATATAGTTCTTTGACATAAATCCCAGGTAACTTATGTGGTGAGGTAACCCAGGTAAGCTTATCTGACAAAACTGTATGATGTACTGTAAGTTTTACCTAGTAACACTTTATAATAACTGTACATTATTCATCATTAGTTAGGCATTAGTAAACAGTTAAAAAATCATTCATAAATCATTAATATACAGTACAGGCCAAAAGTTTGGACACATTACTATTTTTAATGTTTTTGAAAGAAGTTTCTTCTGCTCATCAAGCCTGCATTTATTTGATCACAAATACAGAAAAAAAATTAATATTGTGATATATTATTACAATTTAAAATAATTGGTTTTCAATTTATTATACTTTAAATTATAATTTATTTCTGTGATGCAAAGCTGAATTTTCAGGATCATTACTCCAGTCTATCACATGATCCTTTAGAAATCATTTAATACATGAAGTAAGACTCAGGCAAACAAATAGTTTTAAAGTATATTTGTAAAAAATGAGAATAGTAGACCATAATGACCAAAATATTTTTTTTAATTTAAATCAAATAATCAGTCGTCCTCCTGCTCTTCGTCGTCTGCAAAATACTAGAGAGAAATAAAATCAAACGAAAATTAACAACACACAATTGCAACTTGAGAGTTTGACAGCCTACATTGAATATGTCCATTACCTCATCAAAGCATGAGGAAGAGGCCGTGGAGGAGATGGGGCACATGGCGGATGGCGGGCAAATTGGGCTGTTAGGGGAGGAGGAGGAGGAATATTACCTCCTCCTATGATCTCCTCGAGGAGGATGGGTGTTGCTGTCCTGCAAAATAACACAATACAACATCTGTCCAACTGCACATCATACGATAATCTCTGTCTAAAACAGATGCACTGTTTAATGACAAGTGTACTCACAGTGCGGCTTATAATCACAGTGGTTGCCTAAAATAAATGAAATGTGAATTATTACCACAAGCTTCAATTTGTTCAATCTGGGGCGGCTGTGGCTCAGGTGGTAGAGCGGTTCGGCTGCTAATCGCAGGGTTGGTGGTTCGAATCCTGGCCCACACGACTCCACATGCCGAAGTGTCCTTGGGCAAGACACTGAACCCCAAGTTGCTCCCAATGGTAGGTTAGCGCCTTGCATGGCAGCTCTGCCGCCATTGGTGTGTGAATGGGTGATTGGGACACAGTGTAAAGTGCTTTGGTAACCTCTGAGGTTAGAAAAAAGAGCTATATAAGTGCAGACCATTTACCATTTGTTATAAATCAAGTTAATAAAGATTAAGATTTGGCCAAACAACAAAGCATTTTCGGTAAAGCTTCCTTTTACAGTACAGTACTTATGTGTACTTACAGTGTACTTACCTAGAAAGTACTGGCTAATATAAGGTAAGTAAATGGGTTAGGGGTAGGTTTAGGGGTAGGTTCAGGGTTGGTACCTAGTTATTACCCAGTAATTGTAATTACTAAAATAAGTACATAGTCTGTACATGGGTAACTGGACTGTAAAAGGAAGCGTTACCGCATTTTATATCAATACTTATTTCTACACTTACCACATCACTCACTCCTGATGTGACAACACCGCTGTCGCTCATCATTTTGCACAGACTGAAACAAAGAAAACAAATATTTATATGCTATTATTACTATTATTAAACACAAATGCCGCATTTATTATTTTTATTTGAAAGAAGAAGATCATCAAGCCTGTAGTTACTTGATCAGTTACCAAAGAATTCAAAATAATAAAAAATATTTTCCAACAACATAAATCTTTACTGTCACTTTTTGAATCCATTTAACCAAATATGTCCTGTATTTTTGACCAAATGAATGCAGGCCTGACGAGCATAATAGACTTCTTTCCAGAACATTAATAATAGTAAGGGTCAGTAAAACAAAATAAAACCATTTACTCACCCACGATATAAATGAATAAATAATAAATGTATAATTTAAAGTAAGTCACTATCTAATGCATGTACGAATCACTGCTCTGTGTCTTACTTGAAAATATACTAGAGACCAGAATGTATAATTTAAAGTAAGTCACTATCTAATGCTGTATAATTTAAAGTAAGTCACTATGCAATGCATGTACAATCAGTGCTAGTATATTTTCAAGTAAGACACAGAGCAGTGATTGTACATGCATTAGATAGTGACTTACTTTAAATTATACATTTAGTTCTCTGGTATATTTTCAAGTAAGACACTGTTTAATGAAGTGATTGTACATGCATTGCATAGTGACTTACTTTAAATTATACAGCATTAGATAGTGACTTACTTTAAATTATATATTCTGGTCTCTAGTATATTTTCAAGTAAGACACAGAGCAGTGATTGTACATGCATTAGATAGTGACTTATGTAAAGGACCATTAAATCTCCCTATCTTTGAAATGGGCCATCAACTTTACCTCCAGCCATAGAGGGCGGTGTGGTCATGGAATACTTGAGAGAGGTTTTTGCAAAAAGGGGACTCTTATTTCACTGATTACATAATGTTGTATTTTTATTTTGTTTTACAAGAGCGTCTGTCACTTACCTCACATGCTTTTATTTTGAAGTGTGTCAAAGGAATTGCAGTGGCGCGCTGTGTGTATTTTGGCGCACTTTCTATGTGACGCGTCATTCTGATTAAAGCTACCGGAGAAGTGAGATGAGAGTTTTACAAACAGTGAAAATATAGCTTTAAAAAATGTTTCTTTCTACCTCTTAGCTCCTGGCTGATATGGGCACAAGGTACAGTTTTAATTTATGTTGTATGCTAAATTTTGAGAGATTAAAGTGTTTGTTTCATTCCCTTTGAAGCTGTTAGTGGGTCATTAGCATATAAAGTTAGGCTATGCAGGTGTGTAAATCAGTGTTATGTTATGTAGAGTGTGTGTGTGTGTGTGTGTGTGTGTGTGTGTGTGTGTGTGTGTGTGTGTGTGTGTGTGTGTGTGTGTGTGTGTGTGTGTGTGTGTGATTGATTGATTGTATTGTATTATTGCTTGGTTTCTCTTGATTTGAACATCTAATATATTGTTTTCAGGAAAGTAGGCCTTTATTTGGTCATTTCATATATTTTAGGTTTTTCTCTGTGAATTGAGATCATCAACAGTACAATAAGGGAAAGGTTATTACATTAGCCTGCTCACTAAAACTTGAGTTGTCACACTATTTACTAAAGCCAATAAGATTGTATATGTGTATTCTCATGTGTTTGTTGTGTACATGTATAATTTACGATGAGATGTCTAATATTTGTTTGTTTATTTTCATTTAGCTCTTACGGTGTTTCTGGGAATAAAATTCTTAAAACATCAGTCCTTGAGAGTAAACCACATCTGTTCAGCCGGGAATGCTACAACTTACTTTAAATTATACATTTAGTTCTCTGGTATATTTTCAAGTAAGACACTGTTTAATGAAGTGATTGTACATGCATTAGATAGTGACTTACTTTAAATTATACATTTAGTTCTCTGGTATATTTTCAAGTAAGACACTGTTTAATGCAGTAATTGTAGATGCATTAGATAGTGACTTACAGGTGGGATGTTGTTTTCGACTCCATCCACACACCACAACACACTCATGCACATTACAGCCATTAATTATGCACAATTTGCATAATATTCCACTGTCCAGGGGGAAGCATATAGGGCACCCGTCAAATAGGTTACAGGATGGATGCTCTTTTTGACTTAGACATTTTCAGCGGGTCAGATCCTTTAAAGATTTGGGGATTTCACACTATGTGGTGAAGTCCAGTCAGTAACTTATTAAGCTACAGGTTGGATGCTGATTTTGACCAGGTGTATCTCGAGAACCAAGCCGACTTTGGGCTCCATACTCTGGGGTCATGGGGGGCCCATGGGTCCCTACCAATGCCCGGAGTTTGGAGCTCCAAGTCGGCGTGGTTTCCGAGATACACCCGGTCAAAGTCCCATCCACAGACAGCCTATAGGGCACCCGTCAAATAGGTTACAGGATGGATGCTGTTTCTGACTTAGACATTTTCAGCGGGTCAGATCCTGTAAAGATTTGGGGATTACACACTATGTGGTGAAGTCCAGTCGGTAACTTATTAAGCTACAGGTTGGATGCTGATTTTGACCAGGTGTATCTCGAGAACCAAGCCGACTTTCGGCTCCATACTCTGGAGTCATGGGGGGCACAAGGTTCCCTACCCATGCCCAGAGTATGGAGCTCCAAGTCGGCGTGGTTTCCGAGATACACCCGGTCAAAGCTGCACCGGAAGTGGCCGTATCTCGGAAACGGAAGGTCCCAGGAGCTGGGGACGGTGGGTCAGAAGGGGCCCTATGGGCCCCCCTCATGCCCGGAGTTTGGAGCTCCAACTCGGCTTATCTCCCAAGATACACCCGGTTATACATAAGGGACTTTTGGACAAAACGGTCTATATCTCGGAAATGACGAGGCCCAGCGGATCGTACTTTGGGGTGGTGAGGGGCTCCTAGGGGCCCTCTCAGACCCCAGAGTCCCGAGCCTCTGGGACCCTTCCTTCCGAAGTGCACCCCTTCCTGTTGGGCCCCGTATCTCGGACCGTGGGGGCGCTAGAAGCTCGGGCTAGGGCCCGTTGGAGTTTGGTGTCACTAGGCGGCCGGGTCCCCGAGGTATAGTCGTTCAAAGTTTGGAGCCAACCTGCAACTTATTTGACAGATCCCCTATAGGCTTCCTCCCAGACTGTAAATTAATGGGTCATATTTCATAACTACAGTGGTTTTATGTGGTGAAACCTACTGTACACCACACAGTTGACGCAATCCAAAAATCCCTCTGCACAAAATGTAATTTATAGTTACATTTTGCATCTTCTGTTTGTGCTTTGGTGTAATGCTCTACTTAATAACTGATTGGCATATGCTTTGTGAATTTAAATAGGGAAATGGATATTAGTATTAGTAAATGTAGTGGTTTAAGCAAATTGAAATGTGTTTAAGCAAATTAAAGTGTAGTATATGAGCCTGACCTCCACATACCCTTTTCATGGCCAATGGTCCATTTTAATTCAATCATGCTTCAGAGTAGCATTTACACTTTCCTTTTGTGCTTTACTAGCTGTTTCTTCAAAGTCTCGTGCTCATCATCTGAGTTCAGCTTGGAGGGAGATTACTTATTGGGTGGTCTTTTTGTTTTACATGAAGTGGATCATGCTACACCCCTGTCCACTCCAGAGGCCATTGAATGTTCTAGGTAAACAAGGACCTTTTTGCTTTTTCATAAGGTAGGTTTATCAAACCTACCATCAACTGGATGCTAATACTGCGTCTGTTATCACTAGTCAGTATTGTAAATTGAAGCAGCATTTAATTGCAAGTAACATTTCTAAGCTGAAGCTTAAATTAAGTGCATTTAATGTACTTACTCATGCTTTTTAGGCACATATTCTCAGTATCTGGCTATCAGATGTTCCAAGTGATGAGGTTTGCTGTTGAGGAGATTAATAACTCCACCACCCTCCTGCCTAGTGTTTCTCTAGGCTATGAGATTTTTGACCATTGTTCTGCAACAAAGAATTTCCCAGCAGTTTTCAGTTTTATCGCAGAGAATGGATCAATAAAACCTAAAAAGATGCTCAACGGTGATTAAAGTGATTGCCTAAAGTGATTGCTTTAACAGGACCATATGGAAGCACAAGAACTATGACAATTGCATCATTGTTCACAATGGACCTTATACCAATGGTAAATTATGTTTTGTTTTGTTTGTATTTTGTTTTTTGTTTTATTTTGTTTTTTACATTCAGGACTACCAGGCAGTACCATATTTAAATGATGGATAAATATATACAGTATATAAAATATTAAGATAATTGTTTATAAAATAGTCTTTTCTTCTCTTAAAGGTGAATTATGGAGCTACCAGCTATGCATTAAGTGATAAACTTCAGTATCCCTCTTTTATAAGAACAATCCCCAGCAACAAAGACCTGATTCACATGATTATTCACATCATTAAGTGGTTTGGATGGAACTGGGTTGCCTTTCTTGGTAGCCAGGACGCTTAAAGTGAGGACGGCCTGAGACAGTTTAACAAGTATATTAGCAATACTGGCATTTGTTTGGCCTATCAAGAGGCTCTTAGCCTAGAGGCAAACTACAGTCTAGCACTTAAAAAAATTGATTTGTTCAAAATTAATGTAATTGTGGTTTTTGCTTTGCCACAATATGCAAAAAACATTAT
Source organism: Xyrauchen texanus (assembly GCF_025860055.1). Taxonomy (NCBI): domain Eukaryota; kingdom Metazoa; phylum Chordata; class Actinopteri; order Cypriniformes; family Catostomidae; genus Xyrauchen; species Xyrauchen texanus. Next base: position 236,109 of record NC_068292.1, on the reverse strand, counting down.
CAAAGCTGCCATAGAGGGCAACATCCAATTTAAAGTTTGGATTGCAAGTCAAGCATGGTCTATGGATCAACAGCTTCCAAGAGAGCCAGGAATTGAGAAAATTGGTACAGTTATTGGCATTACAGAGAAATTATTAACATTGCCCAGATTTGCTGAATTCATCTTTAAAGCCACAGGAACAACTAATGTTCGTGAAAATGATAGCATTGAAGTCCAGAGTGATACATGTAATCAAGCATGCAAATGCTGCTCTTTTTTGACTGCAGAGGAAATTATAAATGAAAATCCCACATTCTCCTTTTCCATATATGCTGTCATATATACCATAGCTCATGCGTTGCATAAAGTTCTGCAGTGCAACATTAATAAATGCCACAAAAATACAACGGTTAGGGCATACATGGTAAGACTTAATTATTACATAATAAATTATTCATAATATATATAATTTCAACTTAAAATTTAGATAAACTTTAAGATGCTAAAACATTATTTAGATGTGATTCATAAAATTAAAGTGGTAATTTATTTGCTTTTAATGTTATTCATATTCACTGCACTTTACAGCTTCTGGCTGAAATGAAGAAGCTACATTTTCCACTCAATGGCCGTCAGGTGAAATATGATGATAATGGTGATCCAACCATCAATTACTCAATCGTGCTCTGGCATACTGAAAGAAATCCTCCATGGTTTGAGTTGGCAGACAGTATTTGCATACCCCGCCCCCGGACATACAAGTATAAAGGCGGGGAAATACGTCTAGTTCATTCAGGATTTTTCTGAGAAGCCGGAAATGGTCCGGCCACAACAGTGGAGGTCCAGGCCTCCATCAGGGAATGGAGGTTCCATGCGTAATCTAGAGGTTTCCCACACAGGAGGAAAGTCCATGCAGGAGCCCTGACCTGTGGAGCACCTATTCCAGTGCAGGGTAGATTTGAGTACCTGCAGTGGATTGGGTCGGCGAGTTCCTCCACTGAATTGCGGACCCACAGGGCTAGGGAGGAGTCATCCAGGGAGGCGAGTGAGTGGGATATCCTGGGAGAAGAAGCAGATGATTTTACCTTGGCTGAGGGAAAGGGCGCTAGGTGCAAGCGGTCCACCCGGTCAATCCGTCAATGTGTTACCGAGTTCTACTGGCTCGGACCTGAGAAAACATGGGACGAAACTGACTCTACCCTGAGATTGTAAAATCTTGAAAAGGTATTAGGTGTAGCCCAACCCGCTACTATGCACATATCTGCCAGGGAGATGCCTCTGGCCAATGCCCGTGAGGACTCAACACTCCTTGTCGAGTGTGCTCGGACCCACAAGGGGAGGGGTATGGCCTTGGTGTGATAAGCCAATGTAATGGTGTCAACTACCCAGTGGGAAGGCCTCTGTTTGGAGACAGCATTTCTTTCCGCTGTCCACCAAGGCAGACAAAGAGCTGCTCAGAACGTCTAGAGCTCTGCGTGCGGTCCAAGTAGGTATGCAAAGCACAGCAACGAAGGGCTGGGCCTGCCTCCTCCTGGGGCAGCTTCGCTTGCAGGTTCACTACCTGGTCCCTGAGGGGAGTCGTAGGAACCTTGGGCACTTAGCGGTATTAGGATCACATGAGTGTCTGCCGGACCAAACTCCAGGCAGGTGTCGCTGACAGAGGACGCTTGCAGATCCCGACCCTCTTGATGGAGGTGAGCGTGATCAGGAGGGCTGTCTTCAGGGAGAGGGCCTTGTTCGACTGATTCTAGCTGCTCAAGGGGGGGGGTCTCTGAAGGCCCGAGAGGACCACTGAGAGATCACAGGAGGGGAACAGGCTTGGCTGTGAGGGATTCATCCTGGTGCCTCTTTAGGAACCTGATAGCCAGGTCGTGCTTACCCAAAGACTTGCTGTCTTCTGCGTCGCTACGTACACCTTCAAGGTGGAAGGGGACAGCCTCCCGTCCAGCCTCTCCTGCAGGGATGAGAGCACTGACCTAACTGCGCACCTCTGTGGGTCTTCAGCCCGGGAATAACACCAATTCGCAAACAAGCGCCACTTCAGGGCGTAAAGTTGCCTGGTAGAAGGAGCTCCGGCTTGGTTGATCGTGTCTACAACGGCGGGCGGCAGACCACCTAGACATCTAGGGGCCAGACGTGGAGATTCCAGAGGTATGGGTGCGGATGCCAGAGTGTGCCCCGTCCCTCAGAAAGAAGGTCTTTCCTCAGGGGAATTTGCCAGGGAGAGGCTGTCACGAGGAGTACGAGGTCCGAGAACCAAGCCCGAGTGGGCCAGTAGGCAGCCACTAAGGTGAATTGTTCCTCATCCTCCCTGACCTTGCACAGCACCTGTGCAAGAAGGCTCACTGGAGGAAATGTGTACTTGCACAGCCCTGAGGGCCAGCTGTGTGCCAGTGTGTCTGCCCCGAGGGGAGCCTCTTTTCGGGCATACCAGAGCATGCAGTCGGAGGTCTCTCGGGAGGCAAATAGGTCTACCTGAGCCTTGCCGAATCGTTCCCAAATCAGCTGAACCGAATGGGGGTGAAGCCTCCACTCTCCACTGGGCAGCATTGTCGTGACAGCGCATTCCTCCACCACATTGTGGTTGCCCGGGATGTGAGTGGCGCGCAGCGACTTGAGACTTGGGAACTACAGACACATAATTGTATTACACATTAACTTTTGTACTTTAATTCATTTTTGCAATACAACCACAAATCGGCACTTACAACCTCTCAATTCTAGAAAAACTCACTTGTGGACTTGTAAATACTGATGCGAGAAAGCCAGTGTTTGGTGGGGGAGGGGACAATGTAGTCGTTTTATTCGTTGATGCCTGGCCAATGAAATGGGACATTTTTGTACATGATGACGTTGTGCCACAGCACTATCCCGAGCATTTTGGGATGTTCGCCTTTCGCTCTCTTTTTTTTTAATGTTTTGTTAATTTGGTATGATCGCCGTTACGCCGTGTAGGTGGCACACATTTTTTTTGTTTCCCTCCCCTTGTCCCCTCCCTCATCCATGTAGATGGGAATGACCTGCCGGCAGATGGGGCTCCCCGGCCTGAGAGAATGAGGTAGGAATGTGGCAGGGCGGAGGGTGGGTCGTGATTCCGCACACCAGGCCCCTAATCAGGCTAGTTAGCCCTCGAGAGGGGTAAAGGCCAACCGAAGATGGCGGTGCGACAGACAGAGAGATTTATGGACAGCTGTCTGACATCTGTGTGTGTGTTTGTCTTTTTGGTTGAGTTTTATATTAAACTATTATTTATATTGTCAAGCTGGTTCTCGCCTACTCCTTGCCCCTCATTTACCCCTTTATGGTATGTTTTGTTAATTATTAATTAAATAGTATTAAAAAAAAGTTGTGTAAAACTCCCACACTTATCAATACATTTTCCTTCATTGATATACTAATGTATATTATTGATGAAGACCACTTTCCTCTCAACAATGTAATGTAATTTTTTTTTACAAGGCATCCAAGTATTGTACAGGTAGTTGTCCATTACTGTGATGTCTAAATAACCAATATAATTATTATTTTAGCTGAAGCAAGTCTGCTGATGATGATTAATTTTTAACGGAAAATGTCATTATCTTAAAATAAACCAAATTCAGTATGATAATAAAAGACCAATTCGCATTGGGACACTGATAACCTTGTCGTGATTTATTTTAAGATAATGACCGGCTGACTGTACATTTTCCCTTAATTATTGATTATCATTAGCGGACTTGCTTCATCTAAAAGAATAATTAATTATGTTGGTTATTTTGACGTCACACTAATGGACAACTACTTGTTCAATGCTTGGATACCTGGTAAAACTTAACATTGTCGAGGCTACCACCCCTGGAGTTCGCTAGTTCGAATCCCAGGGCATGCAGGTCTCCTAAGCAACCAAATTGGCCCAGTTGCTAGGGAGGGTAGAGTCACAAGGAGCTAACCTCCTCGTGATCAATATAATGTGGTTCAATCTTGGTGGGGTGCATGGTGAGTTGAGCATGGATGCCGCAGTGGATGGCGTAAAGCTTCCACATGTGCTATATCTCTGTGGTTATGCGCTCAACAAGCCACGTGATAAGATGCATGGGTTGGCGGTCTCAGAAGAGGAGGCTGAGGTTTGTCCTCCTGGATTGAGGCGAGTCACTACGCCACCACGAGGGCTTAGAGCACATTGGGAATTGGGTATTCCAAATTGGGAGAAAAAGGGGAACCCTTCCCCTCCAAAACAAAACAATCAACACCAGTATATCAGTGAAGGAAAATGTTTTGATAAGAGTGGGAGTTTTAAAATTTTTGTAATACTATTTAATTATTTATCAAAAAACTAAAAAGGGTTATTACATTTTATGAATAATATTTTTATTTATTTTTTAAAAAGGGTTAAAAACTAACCCAATCCCCTTGGATTGTTAGATCCCTCCATCATGATGACCGGCTCTGCTTTGTCCTTACAAACATTTCTTTCATTCTTTCTTTCTCTTTCTTTCTTTACTGTAGAAAAAAGTTTACAGTGAAAAAGTTCAATAAAAGGAATATTAAGGCAGACTTGCATATTTGTAGCAAAAATGTTTTACATCACTTTTGTACAGAAAAAGTAAAAGAAAAAATTGTATAAAAAGGAGAATAAAGTATTTATTTTTAAAATTCAAATCACTCAAGGAGGCAGGAAAGATCTCATCATAACAAGCAAGAAAATAAATAATTTTTTTGTGCAAATATAGCTCTGAACATTTATTTAGCACTTGATTTCCAGCATGAATTTAGCAAATAAAGACCATTTTTAAATACATTTCTCTTTGTGAATACAAATTTCACAACCAAAATAAAAACAAATTTACAGTGTTTTTGAGGGGTTGTAAGTGCAGATTTGTGGTTGTACTGCAAAAATTAATTAAAGTACAAAAGTTAATGTGTAATAAAAGTTTGTGTCTGTAGTTGTATTTATGTGAATGTCATTTCACACATTGGTGACTACTTGCCTGCAATTGTGGATTCAGAACACAAGCATTGAATTAATGTCTGTAAGTGCAGATTGCAACATTCAACTTCAAATTTTTATTTTACAAGTTTTCACACCGGTGCTGTGAGTGTAAATTTCAACTTACGAGTACAAATATTTAAAGTCCTCAGATCCAAATATGCAAGCTCTCAAGTTTTGCTACTGATTTAACTTCATACATTTTCTTATTCCAAATAGGTTCCTTTCTCAAACTGCTCTGATAAGTGTAAGGAGGGATTTTCAAAGGTACCAGAGGAATTGCATGATTGCTGTTTTCAGTGTCAAAAATGCCCAAGAAAAAGCTGTGAATTATTCTTGTAAGTGCAACAGTGGCGTTTTAGAATTTTCAGTCCATGATAACTCCACAATACTTTACTGTAGGTATGGTGTTTTTGTCACTATTATGGTAAACTTCAGGTCTGCTGTGTCATGTTTTGTGCCATTTCCCAATACAAGTCAGTGTTAAGCTACGTCTTCTTTCATTTTTGACGGGAATGACAACAAGGCTGTGAGGGCTAGACTTACAGTCTCTTCAATGGGTTGTATTGTTGTTTAAAGCTTAATAAGTTACCGACTGGACTTCACCACATAGTGTGAAATCCCCAAATCTTTACAGGATCTGACCCGCTGAAAATGTCTAAGTCAAAAAGAGCATCCATCCTGTAACCTATTTGACAGGTGCCCTATAGGCTGTCTGTGGATGGGAATTTGACCGGGTGTATCTCGGGAACTAAGCCGACTTGGAGCTCCATACTCTGGGCATGGGTAGGGACCCTTGTGCCCCCCATGACCCCAGGGTATGGATCCCAAAGTCGGCTTGGTTCCTGAGATATGTCCGTACAAAATCAGCATCCAACCTGTACCTTAATAAGTTACTGACTGGACTTCACCACATAGTGTGAAATCCCCAAATCTTTACAGGATCTGACCCGCTGAAAATGTCTAAGTCAGAAAGAGCATCCATCCTGTAACCTATTTGACGGGTGCCCTATAGGCTTCCCCCTGGACAGTCGAATATTATGCAAATTGTGCATAATTAATGGCTGTAATGTGCATGAGTGTGTTGTGGTGTGTCCCCTGTGTGGTGTACAGTAGGTTTCACCTCATAAAACCACTGTAATTATGACATTTGACCCATTATTGTACTGTCAGGGGAAAGCCTATAGGGGCTCTGTCGAATAAGGTGCAGGTGGGCTCCAAACTTTGAACGGCTATAACTGGGGGACCCGGCAGCCTAGCGACAACAAATTCGGGTCAAAGTAAGGTCCCGAGGGTCCCTCTCCAACGGGCCCTAGCCCGAGCTTCTAGCGCCCCCACGGTCCGAGATACGGGGCCCAACATTAAAGGGTGCACTTCGGAAGGAAGGGTCCCAGAGGCTCGGGACTCTGGGGTCTGAGAGAGCCCATAGGAGCCCCTCACCGCCCCAAAGGACGATCCACTGGGCCTCGTCATTTCCGAGATATAGACAATTTTGTCCAAAAGTCCCTTATATATAACCGGGTATCTTGGGAGATAAGCCGAGTTGGAGCTCCAAACTCTGGGCATGAGGGGGTCCCATAGGGCCCCTTCTGACCCCACCGTCCCCAGCTCCTGGGACCTTCCGTTTCCGAGATACGGCCACTTCCGGTGCAGCTTTGACCGGGTGTATCTCGGAAACCACGCCGACTTGGAGCTCCATACTCTGGGCATGGGTAGGGACCCTTGTGCCCCCCATGACCCCAGAGTATGGAGCCGAAAGTCGGCTTAGTTCTCGAGATACACCTGGTCAAAATCAGCATCCAACCTGTAGCTTAATAAGTTACTGACTGGACTTCACCACATAGTGTGAAATCCCCAAATCTTTACAGGATCTGACCCGCTGAAAATGTCTAAGTCAGAAACAGCATCCATCCTGTAACCTATTTGACGGGTGCCCTATAGGCTGTCTGTGGATGGGACTTTGACCGGGTGTATCTCGGGAACTAAGCGGCTTGGAGCTCCATACTCTGGGCATGGGTAGGGACCTTTGTGCTCGGAAACTCGGTTCCCGTTTTGCAGAATAGGAACTGAATCTATTAGAAAATATATGAATTGAAATTAAAAGTTTTAAACCATAACAGGCATATTACGTGGTAAATCAAGCACACAAGTGACGAATGTAGAGTTAGATCGATGTAAAATACTCTAGAGCTGTCAGAATTAACACGTTAACACGTGATTAATTAAAACAGTTTAACATACATTTTTGTATTCGTTATTTACGCATTTACCGTTAATACTTGTGTGAAGGTTGGAACCTTTGTAATGTGTCTGCCCAGAGTCATTACACTGATGCATACTTCATAAAGAGACACAGTGCCAGATCCATTCTACCAAGAGAGTCTACAAGCTTAGCATAAAATAGCATAACGAGGCGGTCCCATTGACATTCTATGGGCAGTACTGTCATAACACTCTCCTATTATAGAGCCGCAGAGATTATTATCTTAGTAAATAAAAGAATCTTTAGATTAATATTGTGGAGAATGAGAGTTTAAGAGATTTAATGCCCATTGCAATAAATACTCAACCTATGTGGAGACTAGTAATTTCAATTAGTCAAACTCCCACTTAGACTTTGGGTAATGTTTAATTTTACTTGAATTGGTGCCATTTTTGTGCATTTCTTGTAGAAGGCTTTGTTTGTAAAATGTAAATAAAGCATTATATTGTTACATATTGTTTTGTATTCTTTTTAGATTGAAGTAAATGCATTTTGACAAGAAAATATGTATATCTATAGCGTAAAATTTCAGCACTTTCAAAATATTAACTACAGAAGAATTTCCCAAAAATGTTGTATAGTTCCCCACATCCCTGAGGGGGGAAGAGACTTATCTAGTAAGGGACCAGGCCGCGCCAGCCCCTGCATTTTCTCTTGATGTTTTCTCTCCATAGAGTATTTAGTTTAAATGCCATTTAATGCTCAATATATGCGCTGAGGAAGTTGTTCTTTTCCTTTCATATTCTTTCAGGGGGAAAAGACCCCAAAGAGACCACAACCTGCCCGAAGGGCAGGTAACATGTGGCAAAACGTCACGTGGGCTAACCAGCCGCAAGTGGAAGAGACACAGTGGTAGATCCTGCCTCGAAGGACAATGACCGGGGGCAGAGAGCTCTACCCAAGGGAGACGCAGGTCTGCCTACAGGGAGACCGTACTGCAGAAAATACATCACAGGGGGTTACCGGAGTAACCGGCACCTGTGGAGCACCTATACCAGTACAAGGCATATTAGCACACATACTGTGTCCGGCTGCGAATTCCTATGCCAAATTCGCGAGCCACAGGGCTAGGGAGGAAGGGCATCCAGGGTTCACAGGTTCGTGAACTTGCATGGGAGAAGAAGCGCATGTCTTCACCTCATGGAGGGGAAAGGCACTATACACAAGCGATACATATGGCCAGCTGTCCTGTATTCCCAAATGTATCTGTTCATACCTGTCAAAACATGGGACAAAACTGATGCAGATGTCTGCTAGAGAGGTGCCATTGGTCAGTGCCCATGAGGATGCCACACTCCTTGTAGAGTGTGCTCGTATTCCCAAAGGGGCGGGCACGGTCTGGGCCTCGGCTCCGCCTCCAGAGCCTTCCAGGCCTCCACCTCTAGAGCCTCCTACGGCTCCACCTCCCTCGGCTCCACCTCCGGAGCCTTCGCCTTCCACGGCTCTGCCTTCCACGGCTCCGCCACCCGAGCCTTCCTCGGCTCTGCCTCCTGAGCCTCCCTCTGCTCTGCCTCCTGAGTCTCCCTCTGCTCTGCCTCCTGAGCCTTCAGAGACTCCCTCAGCTCCATCTCCTGAGCCTCCCACGGCTCCGCCTCCTGAGCCTCCAGAGCTTTCCATGGTTCCGCCTCCCTTGGCTCCGCCTCCTGAGCTTCCCGAGCCTTCCTCGTCTCCGCCTCCTGAGCCTCCCAAAGCTCCGTCTCCTGATCCTCCTGATCCTCCCACAGCTCCGCCTCCTGAGCCTCCAGAACCTCCCTCAGCTCCGTCTCCAGAGCCTCCCTCAGCTCCGCCTCCTGAGCCTACCACGACTCCGAATCCAGAGCCTTCTACGGTTCCACCTCCTGAGCCACCCATGGCTCTGCCACCTGGGTCTTCCACGGCTCCGCCCTCCATGGCTCCGCTACCAGAGACTTCCATGGCTCCGCCCTCGGAGTTCCCCATGGCTGTCCTGTGGCCTCCTGAACCTGTCCCTGTCCTATGGCCGCCTCCAGGCCTCCTGAACCTGTCCCTGTCCTGTGGCCACCTCCCAGCCCTCCTGAACTTGTCCCTGCCCCTTGGACTGCCTTCTTGCCCCCTGTGCCCCCTTGGACTTCCTGCCTGCCCTCTGTGCCCCCTTGGACTGCCTTCTTGCCCCTTGTGCCCCCTTGGACTGTCTGTCTGCCCCTTGTGCCCCCTTGGACTGTCTGTCTGCCCCTTGTGCTCCCTTGGACTGTCTGTTTACCCCTGGTGCCCTCTTTGGTCTGCCTGCCCCCCCTCACTCCTTGGACGATCTCTGTTTTTTTTTGGGTATTCCTTTTTTCATTTTTTTTTCTTACAGGGGGGGTTATGTCACGATTCCCTTGTTGTCTGCCCCGTGTTTCACTTGTCTTTGTCTAAAACTACACTTCCCACAATTCCCGGATCTCATCACTGCCAGCACTCCGTCATTGTTCGCACCTGATTGTCGTTTGTGATCATCCTGTGTCTGTGTATTTAAACCCTGCTGTTTCTCCATTCCCCTGTCGGTCGTTGATGTTTGTGGATGCTTGTTTTGCCTGTTTTCCCAGTGAATGTCTTCCGTGTTTTTGTTTTATTTTTCCCATTGTGGATATTTCCTTTGTTCCTGTTTGTCGTGTTGTCATTCTTGTTTAAATAAAGACCCACTGCATTTAGATCCTCACCCCTCGTCTGCCTTCACCTGCTCATCATTACAGATCCAGATCCATTTATCCTAGTAACATAGTCTTACATTTATTTTAGGATATGCTTGTATATTTAGTTTGTATAATTTCATTCTTGTTTGGCATAAATTAAGTTGTGATCGAATGCCTGTAGCTGGAAGAGTCCACTTCGTGTTTCTACACCTAGAGGTCTAAATATCAACGAGTGGATGGGAGACATTTTTGTGCAGTGTGATCCAACTTACCATGATACAATCACGTTTGTGATATGCTCACAACATATTCTTTTGACAGTGGACACACGTACCCACATTTGTTTTATTGATACAATAGTGATTTTTACCATTTTAAATGTGTAAGCAAAATTATCAGCTTAGTATTTGCAAATTGACCTCATATTTCGATTTGTGATTCATTAGTTTGAATATGGTGAGGATGTGGAAGAAGCTATAGGTGAATTAATTTATGTTTGACTGCTTTACCTGTTAAGTGCATTATCTTATTGGAACTATTGGAAAACATAATCTACTTTTGGAAAACAGTTCATTAACTTGTGTTAAAAAAATTTGAAAAAAGCAATTTAACCAAAAATAACCAGTACATTTCAGAGGTTAAGATTAAAAATTAAAAAGATTAAAAATTAGGCTTTTCACTCATCCATATGGTTTACAATTTGAAAGCATTGAGGTGATCTGATATGGAGAGTTTAAGCCAAACAGCAGTTAGGATATTTTACTGCCAACTAAGCTATTGAACTGTGAATGTTGAGATGTTTGTAACTCCACCGTATACATTTCCAACATCCCTAAACACACCCTCCGACACACACACAATGGAATGCTAATTTGGGCATTCAGGTTCCTTGAGTGAAATAACATCTCACAGGACCTGAAGTGGGAGACACACATTGACTCATGGTGTACATGGTGTATAAGTGTCATTGTTTTGTGTATGTAGTTTACAATAAAGACACGAGAGAGGCAAAAGGAGGCGGAACTTTGAATTGTTTGTGTGTTTCTGTCTTTTTGGTGACAATCAGATCATGCTTCCTTAGGGACTTACCGTCCACTGCTTCGTGGTGAGCTGGTATGGCGGCTACATAAACCTTCAAGGTGGAGGGGGAGAGCCTCACCTCCAGCCTCTCTTGCAGAAACTGCGCATCTCTGCATATCTTCAGAACAGGAAGAACATCACTTTGTGAACAAGCGCCACTTTAGGTCATAAAGTTGCCTGGTAGACAGAGCTCTGGCTTAGTTGATCATGTCTACGACAGCAGGTGGTAGGCCAATTAGATCTTCCACATCCCGTCCAGGGGCCAGACATGGAGGTTCCAGAGATCTGGGTGCGGATGCCAGAGGGTGCCCTGTTCCTGAGAAAGAAGGTCCTTCCTCAGGGGAATATGCCAGGGAGCGTGAGATCTGACAACCAAGTCCGTGTGGGCCAGTAGGGGGCCACCAGAATGACTTGTTCCTCGTCCTCCCTGACCTTGCACAGCACCCGTGCAAGTAGGCTCACTGGGGGAAATGCATACTTGCGCAGACCCCGGGGCCAGCTGTGTGCCAGCGCCTCTGTCCTGAGGGGAGCCTCCGCTAGGGAGTACCAGAGCGGCCAGTGGGAGGTCTCTTGGGAAGGGAACAGGTCTATCTGTGCTTTGCCGAATCGCTCCCAAATCAGCTGGACCACCTGGGGGTGGAGCCTCCACTCTCCGTTGAGCGTACCTTGTCGCAACAGCGCGTCCTTGTGCAGTGAGCAGCACCCTGACCCGAGGAACCAATCGTCTAGCCATGAAGGCTGTGGGGAGGACTGAGGGTTCCAGTCGAGTCCACCTCGAGTCCACGTCAGATGCTGGAACGCTCTCTGATGCAGCTCAGGGGGCTCGAGGGAGTAAACAGACTGGCTGTGAGGTGAGCCGCTCTCACCTCGAGCTTGGACGGAAGTCGACGAGCGTGCCAGGGGGCGGGTGGTTCATGGGGATCTACCTGGAGAGACCGAGCCCGCTGCCATCCACAGTTCGCTTTCATCACCAGCTGGGTCATCCTCAATCCCGTGGGAGGAAGGAGTGATGTGGGGGGTGGCTGGAGTGGCGTTCCTCTTTAAGAAGGAAAGACGCGACCGTAATGTTACCATGGTTAGGTCCTCGCAGTGAGAAAACGAACCATCCACAAACGCCGCTTCTGTTTGATCGCGCACAGACACACGAGGCAGCGTCTGTGACCATCAGGAGTGGAGAGAAATGGGCCGCATCCAGGAACAACACAGGGACGGAAGGGGATCTTTATAAAGACGTGTCCTGAAAAGGATGTTCAACGCCAGCTGTGTATTTGTTTTTAGAGAAAATAAACTGTTTTATAAAATATTCTCTTTTAACAGCACTGTCGAAGCGCCCAGGGGCAAAGCTGCACTGCCGTGCAGAGAAGGAGAAAGCCACTGATTTGCGCCATAGATCCAACATCATAAGCTCTACAGAGGTGAGTGGAACAGTAAGTGATCTCAGCTCACAACCACCGGGGGAGGGACATGCAAATTCTGTCTGTCAAATTCTCATTGGCCTTTTCTCAAGTTCAGAGGAAAGCATAACTATGTCCTTCAGAAAGTCCCCTAGTGTCGCTTCACTCGACACAACGTCGTAGTAAGCGACAGACGGGGAATCCAAATTCATTAGACCAAAAGTCACCCAATCTCATGCTTTTGCCTCCCGTAACATCTCTCAAATAAACGAGACAAACAAATGCTTTTAGTTTGTCATCTGTCAGATTTAACTTTTCAGCATTATTCCGCCCAGCTTCCGCATCAGTGTACTTTCTTATGTTTTGCCACCTTTCTGTTTCATTCAAACACAGTAAACTGCTCAATGGACTTGTAATATTGTCCTTGGCATAAGATGTTGTCCCTGGGGGTTCTCTCATTATATTGGCCTCTTGGGCTCTACCCTGAGTGTTGCCAGGATTTTGTTCAACCCATACTGTGCCATCTCTTGCAACCTCTTGAAATGAGTCCCCAGCACACTCAATTTCAGAGTATGATTCTGAATCAGACTCAATATCAATGCCACCTCCATCATCTCTCCTCCTCTCCTTTAAACACCTCATATTCCTTGCCCACCGATTCCATCTCATTAATATTACACAGTGAGGTCCAGGCAATCTGTGGCTACTTTATTGGTCTCGATACAATGATCATAATAGCGTCGCCCATTTAACAGCGTACTTGTCAATTGCCCTCAAATAATTTTCGATGCGTCAATATATCTTGAATAGGTGAAATTTGTATGCATATTTATCACCTTAGCATGTTTGCAAATTGACCTCATATTTCGATTCGTGGTTCATTAGTATGCATTATATATATATATAAATGCACTATAAGCATTTATAGGCCAACTTTTTTTGCACAGAACACATGCACAGAAAAGAAAGCTTTAACAATGACTACAATGAGTTCACAAATGTATTTATGTTTGACTGCTTTACCTGTGTGTAGGGCCTTGCCCCACTAAAAATGGCAGCGGAGACATCATGGCCCTTTGTTCTATGATCGAAGGGGAGACATTGAACTCAGTTTCCCAGAATGATTCACAGCTGAACGGGAAGTCCCGCCCATGGACTCAATCTCAAACGTCATTGGTCAAAAGCGGCCTATGACCGATGACGTCATCTTCTTAACAAAACTAGCACTCACATTTGAGTTCGGTCTCTCTCCAGCTTGACTGCTACATCTACAGCCTCGCTGCGTTCTAAAGAGACATATCTACACAAAGGAATAACCCCTCCTTCTGGACAAAGAGAGACCACGTTTTTCTAAACCTCACCATTTGGCCACGGTAGAGTATGATTAACTTAGCTTTGTTCCAGTCGAGTAGTATACTTGGTATAACCAGTTCATTTCATCTTCACTGCGAGACAACAGTGAATTTATTTAGAAAATGGAAAAGGCAATCAGCTTCCCTTCTCAATCGTTTTCTCTCAACGTTGACTACCTCCCGTGTTTCTCACGATCACCGGACCTGAGAAACAATGTAGAGATGTGTCTTTTCGCTGACGAGCGTGAGACAAAGGACCGAATCCAGATTGTTTTTCTCCTGACCGCTCAATGCAACAGGAATTCAACAGACAACCATGCTGAAATCACACAGGATTTCACAAGTAAGGCTTGATATCTGGGCAGATTTAGTTTAGAAACTGTGACTTTTCTTATAAACCTAAATCATAAATTTTGTATTGTTTTGTTTACATTTGTATGTTAATTACGATCGCTGAACGTTTGATGTTTTGTTTATAACTGTACATTTAACTACGATTGCTGTTTGGAGTTATGAGATCGTCATTTTTGGGGAAATGTTATTTTATTGAGTGATCTGAATCAACGATTCAATCGCGCTGTCACCAGCATGTCTCCTCTGTTAAATTGCATGAACCCCTGTTTCTTCGCTATCTCTCTTTCACACACACTGAAATTCACGGAGCGAGCAGCACCACGGTTTATGTATGAATCAGGCTGGTGTTTTTCAAATTTTCCCGCCTGTTTCATTCAGTTCCTTTGTGTGTCTGTTCATTATCACCCACACGTGGTATTAGCTACGTTGTGCTGGATCTGATCCAGATATCTTGCTTTCCCTACACCTTCACACAATCGTTGGCTCCGCCCTTTCCGGCCTAGCCCTCCATTTTGAATTAGCTCCACACAAGGAGTTTATTCCGCCATTTTGTGTCTTTGTTACTGACTCGAGACACACACATACACTAGCATATAGCTCCACCATTTAGTTAGGATGCCCACCTTATGTTTTTGTGTTATATTCATTTAGTATTGGCAGTGTTCATTACTGTTTGATTATAATAAATCTTGTTATTATAATATAAGTACTCCTGGTTTGTTTGTTTGAATATTGTGTTGAATCCAGCCTCTGCCACGTCAAGAACTCCTGTATTTCTTCAGTATTGTTAAATTGTTGTTGTTAGAAGCCAACCGTAACCAGATTACTGGTGGATTTGTATGGCAATAATTCGACTAGCTTCTTCCCCTTTTTGATTATTTTGATTATCAATCAAAATACTCAATCTTCAGGGTAAAATCAGTCACTTACTATCATTTTTCTCTTGTCAAAGAGTGGTGCCCCGAGGATAGAATTTAATGAATTAAATTATATTATTTAATTAGATTTTTAATTAATAATTAATAAACATTATTTATTAATTATATTTGATAGTAAAACTGATCTAACCAACCTGTGAGTGTTAGGCATACCTCGTCTTGTTTCACCGTTGCCCCTTTGTTTACCATTTTTGTCACTTTCCCCATTGAGGGTTTTTCTTTGTGTTTATTCATTTATCTGTTCAAATAAAGTAAGTTTGCATTTAGACCCGCTCTCCTCGTCTGCCTTCGCTGCCTCCGTTCGTAACAGTGAGCCCTACATAAATTGTTGCCCCGTGTGAGGATAACATTGATTCTAATCAATGTTCTATTTAATAATTGATGGTTATCTATGATAATTATTAATTATTGCTAATAAACACACCCGCTCCTAAATTGTGAGCCCTACACCTGTATTAGTGTATTATCTACAAGTGTATTATCTTATAGCTAAATACAATATATATCAATAAAAAATATAGACAGTAGACCTGTTATGACTAGTGGAAGTAGGAGAAGGCGCCAAATGCGGGCTTTATTGAAACAAAGAACTGAATAAACAAAACACAGGAACAAAAGACAGTCCTCGATGGGAAAAAGGCTAACTAATACAAGAGAAAACGGAGGGCGGAAAACAACAGGGTAACCTTGGACGGACAGATAACGGGGTAACCATGAACGGGCTGACAGACAGGCAGGGAACACAAAGAGAGAGTCACACAATACACAAGCGGAGACATGGAACATCAACGAACGACAACGGGAAGGGGAGAAAGCGGGGTTTAAATAAACAGACAAGGTAATGACAAAATAACATACAGGTGCGGACAATAACACAGTGATCAGGGCTGGGAGCGTGATCCGGGAATTGTGGGAAGTGCAGTTTCACACACGGACAGTGAGACTCAGGGCGGACAACAGGGAAAACGTGACATGGAACGGGATCGGTGATGGGTGAAACAGAAAACATGGCGCGAACAACAAGGAAACGTGACATAAACGTGATTAGTGAAACAGAAAACATAGGGCAGTCCACGGGGGCATACAGGGCAGACAGGAAGTCCGGGGGGCACAGAGGGCAAGAGGGTAGTCCAAGGGGCAGGGACAGGTTCAGGAGGCCTGGGAGGTGGCCATAAGACAGGGACAGGTCTAGGAGGCCTGGGAGGTGGCCACAAGTCAGGGAGGGGTCTAGGAGGTCTGGGAGGCGGCCACCGGACAGGGATAGGTCCAGGAGGCGGAGCTGAGAGGGCCTCTGGAGACGAAGCTGAGGGAGGCTCTGAAGGCTCAGGAGGCGGAGCTGTGGGGGGGCTCTGGAGGCTCCGGAGGCGGAGCTGAGGATGGCGGAGCCGAGGATGGCTCAGGAGGCCCAGGAGGCGGAGCCAAGGGAGGCGGAACCATGGAAAGCTCTGGGGGCTCAGGAGGCGGAGCCGAGGAAGGCTCAGGAGGTGGAGCTGAGGAAGGCTCAGGCGGCAGAGCCGAGGAAGGTGGCGCCGTAGGAGGCTCTAGAGGTTGAGACCTGGAAGGTTCTGGAGGTGGAGCCGAGGGAGGCTCAGGGGACGGAGCCAAGGGAGGCCTCGGAAGCCGGGCCGAGGCAGGCCCAGGAGGCGGAGCCGAGGAAGGCTCAGGAGGCGGAGCCGAGGAAGGTGGCGCCGTAGGAGGCTTTAGAGGCGGAGCTCTAGAAGGCTCTAGAGTCTCTGCGAGCAGAGCCGTAGGAGGCTCAGGGGGCGGAGCCGAAGGAGGCTCGGGAGTCTCTAGGGGCAGAGCCGTAGGAGGCTCGGGAGGTGGTGCTGTGGAATGCTCTAGAGGAGGAGCCCTAGAAGGCTCTGGGGTCTCTGGGAGCAGAGCCGTAGTAGGCTCTGGGGACGGAGCCAATTGAGGCTCGGGAGGCGGAGCCCTAGAAGGCGCTGGGTTCTCTGAGAGCAGAGCCGTAGGAGGCTCGGGGGGCGGAGCCCTGGAAGGCTCGAGAGGCTTGAGGGGTGGAACCCTGGAAGGCTTGAGAGGCTTGAGGGGCGGAGCCCTGGAAGGCTTGAGAGGCGGAGCCCTGGAAGACTCGAGAGACTTGAGAGGCAGAGCCCTGGGAGGCTCGAGAGGAGGAGCCCTGGAAGGCTCGAGAGACTTGAGAGGCAGAGTCCTAGGAGGCTCGGGAGGAGCCCTGGAAGGCTCGAGAGACTTGAGAGACGGAGCCCTGGGAGGCTCGAGAGGCGGTGGCTCTTGGATGGTCATGGCTTCTGGCGCTGGCTCTTGGACGGTCATGGCTACTGGCGCTGGCTCTTGGACGGTCATGGCTACTGGAGCTGGCTCAAGGACGGTCGAGGCTACAGGCACTGGCTCTTGGACATCGGGGGCTAAGGGCTCTAGCTGGTTGACCGTGGTTGACGAGGGCTCAGGCTCGCTTACCGTGGCTGACGAGGGCTCAGGCTCGCTGACCAGGGCAGGCGTGGGCTCTGGCTCGCAGACCGGGGCAGGCGTGGGCTCTGGCTCGCAGACCGGGGCAGACGTGGGCCGGGAGGCGGAAGCCCATCTTCTCTTCCTCCTCCGGGCGGACGAAGTGGACCGTGCAGGCTCAAGGGAATCGACTGGTGTGGGGGTTTGTTCGCTGACTGGTGGAACAGGCGTGATGGGAAGAGCCATGGGCGAGTTGAAGGTCGCCACCGCGGGAGGTGGGGTAGGGTCCTCCTCTGCCACGCCCACAGTGAGTGGCGAGCCGCTGACCAGCAGAGCCTCTTCCACCATCTCCTGCAAAGTCCAGCCGAGCGTAGCCGGTGGTAAGCGCTCTTTCAGCGACGCGTCCAAATTGCCCCTGAAGAGAACCACCAGGGCTGACTCCGGGAAGTCCGACAAGTGTGCCAGCTCCAGGAAGTCCCGGATGTGGACTTCCACTGGTCGGTCCCCTTGCCTCAAACCAAGCAGCCAGTAGTTGGCCTGCTGGACCGCTGGATCCATTGTTGGGTCGTTCGTTCTGTTATGACTAGTGGAAGTAGGAGAAGGCAGACGAGAGTGTGGATCCAAATGCGGGCTTTATTGAAACAAAGAACTGAATAAACAAAACACAGGAACAAAAGAATGTCCTCGATGGGAAAAAGGCTAACTAATACAAGAGAAAACGGAGGGCGGAAAATGA
Organism: Xyrauchen texanus; assembly: GCF_025860055.1. NCBI lineage: Eukaryota > Metazoa > Chordata > Actinopteri > Cypriniformes > Catostomidae > Xyrauchen > Xyrauchen texanus. The sequence goes on along the minus strand of NC_068292.1, from coordinate 217,990 downwards.
CAGGGTAACCTTGGACGGACAGATAACGGGGTAACCATGAACGGGCTGACAGACAGGCAGGGAACACGAAGAGAGAGTCACACAATACACAAGCAGAGACATGGAACATCAACGAACGGGAAGGGGAGAAAGCGGGGTTTAAATAAACAGACAAGGTAATGACAAAATAACAGACAGGTGCGGACAATAACACAGTGATCAGGGCTGGGAGCGTGATCCTGGAATTGTGGGAAGTGCAGTTTCACACACGGACAGTGAGACTCAGGGCGGACAACAGGGAAAACGTGACATGGAACGGGATCGGTGACGGGTGAAACGGAAAACACGGAGCGGACAACAAGGAAACGTGACATAAACGTGATTAGTGAAACAGAGAACATAGGGCAGACAACACAGGAACGTGACAAGACCAATAGTAGCCTATATTTTAAAAATAACACGTATCTATGTTTTACCATTTATTGTTGCAACTGAAGTACGGCTTTTACAAGAAAAGTAAAAAGTCGATCTGTAGCTATATATATATATATATATATATATATATATATATATATATATATATATATATATATATATATATAAGAGAATCGTAGCATCGAACGGCACAAATAAACATGGCGTGGACGCGAGGCGGCCTTCAATTCACAGAATTAGAAGCAAAATATATTTATACTAGCTTTTCCTGGTACGATTTTGAAAATGTAAGCACACTGTGTGATAAAACTCAAACATCTAGTAAAAGTGAAGAAAGTAGGGCCCTGGAATTTGATTGAGTGCAAAGATTATTTTTTCTTAAAGCACGTTGTCCTACAGTACTTGAAGGGGTGTGCCGGGCGACTCCGCCAGGTGGTGGCATTTTGCAGGCTCAGGTGCACCATAACCGCTTTATCCACCTGAAGAATCGTGGCATATATAATCGGACCGGCCTCGTACCCGTAGGTAGACGGTCCGGCGTTGGGGGGGTGGCTGAAGTGGCTTTCCCCCGGAAGAAAGAAAGCCGCGACCACTACGTTGCCATGGTCATGTTCTCGCAACATTGGTACATACTTTAATCACGTTAAAAATATATAACGCATTAAGCATTAAATTAATTGAATGTGTTACGCCCTTAATATGACAACTCTAGTAATTATATTTCTATACTGCTAACCCAAACCCTAAACCTAATCCTAATAGGACTGAGACCAAAACTATTTTATTTTAACTTACTACTTTGCAGAGTATGGATGGTGAAACTTCCTGTGTGATCATTTTGTAATTTTGTGGAATTCTGTGGTTGAAACCTAACATTTCAAGCACCTTTCAGAGTAATATCTTCTATGAGTTGTATTTCTGCACTGTTCCTCTGTGTGGATAAATCTCATGGTTTGAGGCTACCTGCTTTGCCTGTGATCACACTGAGATATTTACCTGCAGAGTCATAATGTGCTATTTTCACGTTGATATTATGTTATTTGATTAAACATTTACAACCAAGATATTACTTGCTTTGACGAAGATTAACAACACTCTTATTTACATATTTGAATATGATTATTCAAGTGTTTTATCCACTACACATTAATGTTTGTATTGTACTAATATGAATTTAAGAGTAAACTTGTGAGATGGCTGATAAGAGTTGAAAGAAGAAACTGAAGGCACTTATTTTTTATTACAATCTATAGCTTCAGTGGACAATGCAAGTAAGCCGTAATACGAAGAACACTTGATCTATCAGGATCAGTAATTAGCACTGCACTTTATTAATCTATAATCTCACACTGGACTGTCAACATATTCTCCTCAATACAACTACTTGTATATATATATATATATATATATATACAACTACTTATATATATATATATATATATATATATATATTTCATATACTCTTTACTTATTGTATTGTATATTGTGTATTCTATACTGTGTGTATTGTTTACTGTACATTGTATATAATTATTGTGTTGTGTAAATTATGTGTACATTTGATATGTAAATTGTTGTTGAGTAAATATGTTGTTTACTGTAATTGGTATATGTCTCGTCACTATCATGACTGCTATGCTGCTCGGAACTGCACACAAGAATTTCACCTACTGTTGCACTTGTGTACATGGTAGTGTGACAATAAAGTGATTTGATTTGATACTATATTAGGTCTATGCACTGCAAACAATAAGGCTTTATCATAAAAACACAAATCCAGGAATCAATAAAGTTGGGGATGAAATATACTTGATTAAACATGAAAATAATATGCAGAAATGTGCAATCTATGCATAACAATTACAATAATACAATTCTTAAAATGTGTATTTGGAAGTAAAGATATAATAGAGAAATAGATACAAGCTTAACAAATAAATATGTACATTACTGTTCTATGAACAACTTGGGATGAGCATAAATTCATGGGGATCTACCTTGTACCTAAGTGGCTTTTAGATACAATTTAAGAATTGTCCACTCATTTTAAACACTATCTGCTAAAAGGGCAATGGAAAGTGACAACAACTTGGAATAATTGATGACGGACCGTTGAATTATTATCAGTATACTTTTCAGCAGCTACGTGGTAGCATCGTTATTATATTGTATGCTTTAGAACATCTGTCAACCAATCATAATAAAGCATTCAACAGCCTTGTGGTGTAAAACCTGTATAAACTTCAACAACCCTACCAGAAAACATATCCCAGCATTATAGCAAACAAATCAATTTTCCAAACAGTTAACAGATAAACTTTTAACTTTCTCTAAAGTAAAGTGACTTATTAATTGTTACCAGTTTCCATGCCTGATTCTGGCACAGCTACTGCTCCTCAGTCTGTTGCTCATCTTTGCTACACTCTACAAAACCATTTAATCAAATCAAAGTGTATATTTACTACAAACTAATATCACAAAACAAGTCACACATACATTTTATGTTAATGCTTATTGGTTATCCTTAGAGAAACAACACCCGATAAACAGATACATTTAATACAGTGAAAAAGACACTCAATTAGAACAACATGTAACATGTATATAAATAAATAACAATTTCCAACATTCTTTTGAATGTCCATGTACTAAAATAAAATATTTGATGCCATGAGTGTAGACCCCGAAGCCGCTGCCAGGCGCCGCCATTTGCGCCATTTAGAATTTCAGCCGCCGCCAGCCAATAATTTCGTAAGCCAAATTGAGCCGCCATCTGATAAAGTTTTGCTGAGCCGGCTAGAATTATTTGCATCAAATAATAATTCTATCACATAGAGACATACACACACGAAATATATAAACAATACACGAGATCTATTTTCCCACTGGATTCATAACAGCACAGTATTGTGCTCGTTGCTACGATACGCAGACTCACAGTGAATTGACGACCAATTAAAATTGCTCGTTTTCCGTACAGAAGAAGCGATGCATTTTTTTCTTGCACTGAGGTGAAATGGCGGAAAGAAGAAAGCAAGGTAATTTTGATCTCACTTCTCACATACTTTCCTAATTCCTACTTACGTTTTTTTTTAACTTAGGCCTACCCAGACTTTTGTTAAATACTGATAACAGTGTGTGTTTATATTAAGGCGAGACCCGGCAGGCAAAAACATCGTTTTTTTTTTTACTGGTCAATTTTGAGATTTTTGGATATTTGTCTTCAATAACATGTCTTCTTTCAGACTTGTGGTGAAAAAAAGTCCGAAATACACATTTAGGTCTTTATTTTACTACACTTCGTCTGTTTGCGTCTGTAGATTTCTCATAAATTCAACAAAAGTTTGCGTTCTTAATCAACATACTTCTCCGCGATCTCTGCCGTCACGCAGGTAGTGTGCCGGTGGAATGCATGTTTAGTTCCACTGGCCTACTGCTCAATGGCAAACGATCATCACTTGCTCCTTCAAGGTGTAATATGATAAGCTTCATCCATGATAATGCCAAGTTATTGTATACAACTTAGCCTACATACATTTAGTCTAAACACAACACATTGTAGGCTATTTGAAAATGTTTAGTAGCATACAGACTACAAAATAAATATGTACATACGTTGTGAAAGTAAAATCTGTTTTTTTCTTTATTACATTGTATTGCATTTTGTAGAAATATAGTGTATGCCATGCATTGCTTGGAAATATTGAGATCTAGTAAATCAGTATAACATAGACATCTGTAGACATGAAGTGGCAGCTTCAGCCATTTGCAGCTATGAAAAGTTTGGCGGCTGCAGCAGCCATTTAGGTTTTGGCTGAGCCGGCTAGCCAGCCAATAACTTCATCAGCCAGCCATTATTCTCAAAACAAATGGCTTCGGGCTCTACATGAGTGTACCTTCATTTACTATTACTATTATTTTGAATGGCCATGGAAAATGAAGCAATGTGATAATTTTACCTGGTTGCAAAAAGTAGTCCGTTAATTTACCTGATGAACTTTCACCTTTTGCTGACCCTTTATGCTTCACCAGAGCTAATGTGTGTTTCTAAATCACTTGCACCTTTATTAGCAACTGACACAAGTGCCATCTTTACATGTCATACATTCTGCTTCCCACCGATCTCCACCTGGACTAAAGCATAGGAATTTTTGTGCAAATCTTCTGTAAATTTGCACTTTTCTTTGGGAATTTTTTCCACTCAGCTGTCATTTGCTGCTACTGTCAAGCAACTGTTTAATGCCGAACACAACAGCACTTTGTGCGTTCGCAGAGAGATTGAGAGGCAGGAATTTGGCCAAAAGTTGCTGCAAGCCTCTTATAATAGGCTCTATGCAGCGGGGATTGTGACGTGTTTCCGACTACACTCTCTACTGGGCAAACAGTTTCTGGTTCCGTATTAGATCTGACGCGCGAAAGTTAACAATGATAAACATTCTAGTTATTCTTATCTTGGAAGCTTAACTATGGAGAAAAGGGTTTTCCGATATCAAAAGCTAATGAGACCTAGTTCGGAACATTGTTGTGTGCCGTCGTGCGTTGTGTCGGCAAGATACAACTCGACTGTGAGTTTTCATTCATTTCCCGTAGAAGATGATCTCAGAAAAAAATGGATATTTAAGATCAGGAGGGATGACTTCCAAGTCAACAAAAACACAAAGGTGTGTAGCATTCATTTCAAACCTGATGACTTTATGGAAGGGACTAGACTGAGACGTCTGAAAAAGGTGCTTTCTCTACACTGTTTGAGTGGAACTATTACCAAGTGCAGCCGCTGAGGTCGAGTGTTTGGGAACGGCGAGAGAGACCGCTGCCCCCTGATCCTGACTCGGATGTAGAGCAAGATATGGACTTTGACGTGGAGAGGACTGGACACGTTTATTGTTCAGTTCCCGAAGCTGCAGCTGTGGACATGGTATTACATGAAAATGAGGAGTTGACGAGGGAGATAGAAGATCTACGGAAGCAGTTGGACCAGACCAAGATCATACTTCGCTTTGGTCTCCAGAGATTTGCTGGGTCCGATGAGGACATACGCTTTTATACAAGGTAAAATTATATTGCCTGTGATAAGCATTTGTAATAAGCGTTGCCTTTGTCTTGAAAACACTAGTCCACGTTGTTATTAAATATTATTGGAGTTGTATAAGCTAGCTGCATGTAAAAGTAGGCTACACCGACCAAAATAATAACAACAACATAGGCTAACATAATTATAAGTATGAATAACATCTGTTGTCTTCAACAGCAATCAGAGTTAGTTTAATCATACATACCGAATTCCATAATTTTCATGACTCTTGATGTATTACAAGATTGATGTATCAGTTACTTGTAGTTCAGCATTCTTATTTCCTAAACTGGAAATTACTATACTATAAAGCTAAGTGTAAGTCTTTTATGCCATGTGAGAACCAATGTACGTTTATTTCTTGACAGATTTGCAACCTATAACCACCTGATGGCCTTCTGGGAACTGATTGAACCGGCAACGCACAGAATGATTCGTGTCACCAACTCCAAAGTCACCAAGGAGGCTGGAAACACTCGGGCACTTCCTGCAATAGACGAGTTCTTCCTGTTCATGATGCATCTTGCTTTGGGCCTCAAGCAAAAGGACCTTGGTCATCGCTTCCATGTACATCAGGCCACTGTGAGCCGCATCATAACAACCTGGGCCAACTTCCTGTACTTTGTCCTGGGGTCAGTGTGCATTTGGATGCCGAAAGAGAGAGTACGAGCCCATCTGCCAGAGGAATTTCATCTTTTCTGAGACACACAGGTTATCCTGGATTGTACTGAGATCCGCTGCCAAACACCTTCCTCATTGCTATTACAAAGTGAGGTTTTTTCAAACTATAAGTCTCACTGCACATTCAAGGCTTTAATAGGAATGGCACCTCATGGTGCAATAACATTTGTGTCTGTAAGTGACAGGGAGTTGTTCAGACAGTCAGGGATCATTAACCTTCTTACCCCTGACATGGCCATCATGGTGGATAAGGGCTTCTTAATTGACAGCCTAGTGCCATGCAAAGTTCACCGGCCTGTTTTCCTGACCAAGGGAAAACAAATGCTACCTCATGAAGTGACACACACTCAGTCTGTGGCCAGGCTCAGGGTACATGTTGAACGTCTTATCCGTCGAGTGAAGAAGCATAAGTTGTTTGACACAGTCATCCCCTTGTCCATTTCTGGTAGCATAAACCAACTGTTTACAGTGGCATGTTTGCTTGTGAACTACCAATGTGGACCACTTGTCAAGGCATGGGGCTACTAAGTCTAAGTACCCTCATCCTTGTTAATGTGCTAAGGTAAATGTAAATATTGTACATATACTTTTGTAAAAACTATGGATTTCACACTCTGTTCATAACTCTGATCAACAGACAAAACTAAGACAATGTTTCCTTATGCATTTTTTATTATAATTTCATAATGCATAACATATGTATTTATTAACTAGCCTATACAAATCTAAATATATATGTACATATACGTGTCTAATGTAATATAATAGATAGGTGTATATATATTATATTGTATAAATATAGTATGTGTGTGTATATATATATATATATATATATATATATGAGTATTTTGTGTATATATGTAAATATTGTTTATAGTGTAAATAAATAAGAATACAATAAATATAATGCTGTATATTATAATTGAATGGACCACCAGTGGTATGTGGCCACACTGTAACACACAGTAATTAAATAAAGCAACATTTGTACAATTGTAGAAATTGAGAAATACTTCACTGGTTATCTAAAAATGACCTAAACATGCAAACACTTCAGTAGGTAGTGGTAAAAAAAAAAAAAACAGATCTGCTCGGTCTCTAATGGTGAGCATTACATCAATATTTTTGTATATACGCTCAACAAGCATGTCCTCCTGCACACATACAACAAAATCACACCACTCGAAACCTGTTAGGAGGATCTGACCTTGCACTTGCCAGTAATACTTGTGCTGCCTCCTAAGCTGCAAAGAACCATCTGACATTTTGAGGTAGGGACAGTCAACATAACTCTGGATGTTGGGGCATTTTATTTCCAGCAGGCCAAATGGTGGGTTGTCAGAAGGATCAAAGCGACTCCATCGGGAGAGCATCCCAGCCATGGAGCATCAGGGTGTATAATGAACCCGCAGGGTGAATAATTCACATTTTTTAAACTGCAGTACTCTGTCACAGCAACTGGCTCCATATCGATTCCTCTCCTCATGTCCTTCGTCATGACAGTCCCTCTCAAAATTCTGTGTGCCAGATTTTCAGAAGATGTATGACAGCGAACATGGCATGCCTCGTGAAAGCGTATAGCTGCCGATGTACATTTTAAATCCTTTTTCCCGCTTGCTGTTGGGAACAGTACATGATTTTTTTATGAGTCGGTCTACATCATTTACCGTCAGACGAGGTAAGTCCTGAAGACAACGACTATAAAAGAGAGCCATATCTGTCTGTGTATAAACAGGAAGTTGAACCGGAAGTTGATAGCCTAGTACACGCGAACCCGGAACTGCGACGTGCATAGAGCCTATCGACCAATTGGTGTGAGAGAAGGCGAGACTTACAAAGAGGGGTTACAGCAATGCAAACATGCGCACACTCAAAATAAAGCATTAGACCAGATACACATCATAATGCAACTACAGCCGAATCCCGGACATTTTCGCAAATTTAGAAATCCCGGCCAGATGCATTTTTAAGAAAAAGAGGACATGTCTGGGAAAAAGAGGACGTATGGTCACCCTACTACTGTGGGTGACAGCCAGCCAGATGAGGATCTTCAGACTTTAAGGACCAAAAATCCCCAAAGCCTCATTTGCTTCATTTTTGCTGTCTTTCCTGCTAACTGCTGTTAACTCGCCACTAAGTAACGTTAGTTGATGTCAGCTCCTCCCCTACCTGCTGCATATTCAACAGAGAGGAAGAAACGGAGTAGCCCATAGGCTACCAACAGCAAAGAAGCTTATTCTATAGGCGAGATTATTTTTATGACCTAATGTCTATTTTTACAGGCTGTATGCAGTATGTGCAAAGCCAAAGCAAATGAAATAAGGCAACTTATGATTTCGGGGGTTTATATAGGCTATTGTCCGGTTTCCATATTTGTCAGTCAACTTTTCAAAATACATTCGGGGCTACACTCAAAACATTTGGGAATGAAGCCCCGGCAAAATCGGCTGACGCCGTGTCTGTGGATTAGAAGTAGCCCACTGTAATTTAACTAATTGACTTCCAATTGGATGCAAGAATTAAAGTATGTATGATTTTATTTTGTCAATATATAACCCTCCTTTTATGTTTTGGGTTAAATTGATCCTACAGCAACTTTGTGATCTCTTAAAAATATGCTAAACTTTTATGAAAAACTTTCTAAAATTACTGGAAGTACACTTAAATATGTATGTGTATGATGGGGGTATGGCCAAGCTACATCTGTGGAGAGCGAAGCTGAGATAGTGAGTGCGGTAAGGGTTGGCACCTGTGGTAAATCACCTCTACTGGCTGTTTTGTGTTTGCAGTGAGAGCGGAGAGTGATTTAAAGGGTGATCCAGACCGCCAGAGGAGAGAGATACAGACAAACGCAGCAGAGCTTGTGTGTGTGCATTTGTGATATACTGAAAAGCAAACCTTTTGGTGTGTCACTGAAAAGTGTGTGAAGAATACATTTAAGTTGGATTGTTTGCCGGCTCTCGCTTCCTCTTTCATAAAAGACTCACAGTGATGCCAAACCCACGAAAGAAGGAAGGGCATGCTGCTCGGGAGAACTCGCCGATTTAACATCCCAGACGCGTACCGGGCGGAGCCCCGCCCCCACCTCGGCTACTCAGACCACATCTGTTATGCTAATTCCAGCAAACAGACCACTCATCAGACACACAAAACCGCTCCAGAAGCCAGCAGGAGCCATCTCTGAGTGTACTGACTGGCACATGTTCAGGGAGGCTGCAACATATGGCGACTCTACCAACTTGGAGGAATACACAGCATTAGTGACCAGCTACATCAGCAAGTGCATTGATGATGTCACCTTCTCCAAGACCATCACCACACGCTCCAACCAGAAGCCGTGGATGACTGCGGAGGTGCGTGAGCTGCTGAGGACCCGAGACTCCACCTTCAGAGCAGGCGACAAGGCTGCCCTAAGAACAGCTATTGCCAAATGGTCCCGGGCCATCAGAGAGGCAAAGCGCGCACACGCCCAGAGAATCCACAGTCACTTCCAGGACAGCGGCGAGACAGGGCACATGTGGCAGGGCATCCAGGCCATCACCAACTACAGGACAACATCAGTTGCCTTCGCAAGTATGCGTTTCCCCCAGTGAGCCTACTTGCAAAAACGTTGTGCAAAGTCAGGGAGGACGGGGAGCAGGTCCTCTTAGTGGCCCCTTATTGGCCCTCCCGGATTTGGTTCTCGGAGCTCACGCTCCTCGCGACAGCCCCCCCTAGCGAATTCCCCTGAGGAAGGACCTTCTTTCTCAGGGCCAGGGCACCATTTGGCACCCACGACCAGACCTCTGGAATCTCCATGTCTGGCCCTTGGACGGGACGTGGTAGACTTAGGTGGTAGACACGATCACTCAGGTGAGAGCCCCCTCAACGAGGCGTCTTTACGGCCTGAAGTGGCGTCTGTTTGCTCAGTGGTGTTCTTCCCGTGGTGAAGACCCCCAGAGATGCGCATTTAGATCAGTGCTTTCCTTTCTGCAGGAAAAGTTAGAGGGACGGCTGTCCCCCTCCACCTTGAAGGTGTATGTAGCCGCTATATTGGCACATCACAATGCAGTGGAAAGTAAGTATGTAGGGAAGCACAATTTGATCATCAGGTTCCTGAGAAGCGCGAGGAGGTTAAAGCCCCCCCAGACCGCGCCTCGTTCCCTCGTGGGACCACCCTCCTGACGGCGCTCACCTCCATCAAGAGGGTAGGGGACCTGCAGGCGTTCTCAGTTAGTGAACTGTGCCTAGAGTTCGGTCTGGCTTACTCTCACGTCATCCTGAGACCCCGTGCCCAAGGTTACCACGACCCCTTTTAGGGATCAAGTGGTGAACCTGCAAGCGCTGCCCCAGGAGGAGGCAGACCCAACCTTGGCGTTGCTGTGTCCGGTGCGCGCTCTTCGCATCTACTTGGACCGCACGCACAGCTTTAGAAGCTCCGAGCAGCTCTTTGTTTGATTCGGCAGACAGCGGAAGGGAAGCGCTGTCTCCAAACAGAGGATCGCCCACTGGGTCATCGATGCCATCGTGATGACATACCACGCCCAGTACGTGCCGCCCCCTGCTGGCCTACGAGCCCATTCTACCAGGGGCGTTGCGGCTTCATGGGCTTTGTCCCATGGCACCTCTCTAGCAGACATATGTAGAGCCAACACCTAAGGGTTAGGGTTGGGCAACACCTAACACCTTTGCGAGGTTCTATAACCTCAGGGTTGAGCCAGTTTTGTCCCGTGTGTTATCAGGTGACAAACAGGTACGTTCGGGTCAGCTGGCTGGGTGTATCACTTGTGCATAGCGCCTTTCCCCTCCCTTGAGGTGAAGACGTGCACTCTTTTCCCATTTGCGTTTGCAGGAAGTGTGAACCTTGGTTCTTCCTCCCTAGCCTAGCGGCCGTCGAGTCTTCGGAGAGGCTCGCTGCCGCCCCGGTACGGGCGTCACTAGGCCCCCTTACTGAGGTAAGTGCTCCACATGTGCTGGTTGTCTCCTTCAGCAACCCCGTGTGATGTATATCCCGCAAAATGGTCGCCGTCTTTGTAGTAACCCATCCCCACCTTTGGGTAGGGTCTACCACAATGCCGTTCCACACGATGTGCTTCCGCTGCTAACCGGTAAGACCGTGTGTGTTCCACCAAAACCGCCCCCTCTCGGGGCCGGGTGTGTTCTCCGCGGTGTCCTCCTCTTTGGAGGGACACCCCCCAGCTTGGACCATATATATTTGGCCCCCAGCCGAACAATTTCGTTCCTTTTACAGGGGAGAATAATAGAGAGAAGGCCCAGTCGGGGCCAGCCAGTCCTTATACTTCTGAGCAGTTAGCCGTTCCCCTAGGTGCAGGGGACTGCTTCATGCCTGCCAGTGTGTTGGGGGTAGTTATGCGACGGCTTGCTGCGCTGGCTACGAGGCACACAGCACACAACTCTGTTCAGCTCTGTGGCGTTTTCCATGGGGACCCCTAGTTTCAACTCAGCGACACAACGTTGACTGAGTGACAGACGGGGAACGTCTCGGTTACTGACGTAACCTCCGTTACCTGATGGAGGGAACAAGACGTTGTGTCCCTCTAGCCACAATACTGTACCATCCGCTGAAAGTGCCGGGTCAACACGATTGGCTCGGCTCCTCAGTGCGATACCTGATGTGTTTTTGCATCGTCACTCCTTTTATACCCGTATGTCCGGGGGAGTGGCATGCAAATTCCACACGCCAATTCTCATTGGCCTTTTCTCAAAATCAGAGATGTCCGGGCTCCGCAGGAGCGACCCCTAGTGTCAACTCAGCGACACAACGTCTTGTTCCCTCCATCAGGGAACGGAGGTTACGTCAGTAACCGAGACGTTTTACTACCCATAAAATAGTAGCCCCTACGGATGATGATTGTGGTAGATCTCCTTGCGATACTACAAAATATTGTCGTAAATGTGGTAAACGCTACCACACTGCAGCCAAAAACCCCAAACCTCATAACTGTCCAAATGATAAGTGTTTACATTGCGGGGATGATGTAAGCCACGGAGGTCAACACGAGTGTTTCATACAGCCTACCATTCCCAAGGAATATACAGAGCTTACATTTTCTATGATTTTGAAACACGTTGTAATTCATTTCTGACCCTCATGTAATTGCATTTATGGCCACTTATTCGGCACCTGAGAGACTTAAATCGCGAGATGCACTCTTTGGAGGTCGTACAAATGCTTAAAAGTTGTACCACAAAACTGCAGAAAATGAGAAGATCAGATATGTTGATTTCACGAGTCTTTATCCATATTGTCTGGCTCAAAAAAGTTACGCTGTTGGACATCCTGAAATAATCTTCAAGGATTTTGAACCCCTTGAAAATTATTACAGACTTATTAAGGCCACAATGCTACCCCCCCCCCCCGAAAACTGCTTCACCCTGTGCTCCCTTACAGATGCTCCGGAAACTCATGTTTCCTCTATGCAGATCATGCGCTGAGAAACAAATCAATGGTACGTCTTGTACACATACAGATGAGGAGAGATCTATCTCAGGCTGTTGGGTGAGTATTGAATTGTTGAATGCGATTGAGAAGGGGTATCTTGTAATGGAATTCTCAGAGGTGTGGCACTTTGCAGAGAAATCGGAAACACTGTTTTCCGATTATGTAAAGACCTTTCTGAAATTTAAACAGGAGGCCTCAGACTATCCCTCTCACGTAGTCACCGAGTCAGACAAAAAGTCTTATATCGATGATTACTTTAAAAAAGAAGGGATTAAACTCGATCCTGCAAAGATCTTTCACAAACCTGCACAGAGGTCTATCAACAAATTGCTGCTGAATAGTCTGTGGGGGCGTTTTTCAAAAAGGGAAAATCTACCCAATTCTAGGCTTTTGAAAGACCCAGACAACTTTGCTAACATCATATTTGCATGTCAGTATGACGTTTTGATTATTTGTGTCTGATGAAAATGCGCTGGTGCAATATCGTCACGATGATGGTGCCATGTATAACACACGGGATGTGAATATATTTCTGGGAGCCTTTACAACAGCACAAGCACGGTTAGAATTGTATAGCCTTATGGATAAACTGGGGGACAGATTGTTGTATAGCGACACAGACAGCGTTATCTTTATCTCTAGAGATGGCGATTGGGAACCACCTCTGGGGCCTTATTTAGGAGATCTGACTGATGAAATAGGCAATGATGATTACATCACAGAGTTTTGCTCAGGAGGGCCTAAAACATACGGATATCGCACTGCGAAAGGTAGAGTGTGTATGAAAGCAAAGGGTATAACTCTGAATGCTGAAAATTCCATGGCCATTAGATTAGACCAGGGGTGGAGAACCTTTTTTCCATTAAGGGCCATTTGAGTATTTACGAAATTATTTGCGAAATTGCTTGCAATTTCAGATTGTGGGTTGAAATGAATTTACGCATTCCATTACATGCTTACACACCAAAAACACCAAAAAGCTTTGTCTATTATACAATATTTTGTGTTGTTATCATTTAAAATTATTTTAAACTTTATTTGAAAGAAATTTGTATTTCAGGTTAGTTGAATCAAGGCCATTTTTTTGCTTTTCAAATTATTTCTCAAATGGATTCGCAGGCCGGGTAAAATGATCTTGCGGGCCTTATATGGCCCTGAGGCCTGACGCTCCCCACCCCTGGATTATACACTTTGATCTGTCTTGTTGACAGTTATGTAAAATCGCATGACACTAGCCTACACAGACAACATTGTGAGGAATAAAAAGAACTTCACTTTGCAAAACAAGTCAGTTGTTAAAAAGTTTCAAGTGGTGTATAATAAAAAGGCAGCTCTTCCCTGATTATACAACACTACCATATGGCTACTAATCATTTTTTAAATCACTGCAGTGTGCGGGAGGTTGATGGTTTTGATTTTAGGTTTCAACATCCTTTTTCATGAGTGGAACTTTAAATTATGAAAGTCTTATTTTGTAAAAATGTTGTTGGAAAATGCTTCTAAAAAGATTGAAAACATTGTGTACATTTATGATTGCTGGCAACCACTGTATGATGAACTGTATACAATTTATAACATTAAATTTGTGGAAGGAATACAGCAATCTCTGAATGATGATGTTTTATTACCTGTAAATAAAACAAATCTGTTGATAATTGATGACATGATGAAGGAGGCGAGTGGAAACTCTGAAGTGGAGAAGTTATTCACGCAATACGTGCACCATAGAAACCTCAGCGCTATTTAAATTGTGCAGAATGTATTTTTCCAAGGTAAATCCAGCAGAACCATCAGCTTGAATACAAATTATTTTATATTGTTTAAGAATCCTCGTGATAACAATCAGATAAATGTGTTGGGTAAACAAATGTATCCCGGAAATACAAAATATTTTATGGAATGCTATTGTTACGTATGCAGACGAGGGCAGACGAGGAGTGAGGATCTAGGTGCAGCTTTTTATTAAATAAACAAGAAAACACGGAATAATAAATCAAAACACAGGGAACAAACAAAACATCCACGAGGGGATAACAAAAATGTAAACACTAAAAATCACCACGGCAAAACAAAACACAGGGAACAAACAAAACATCCACGAGGGGATAACAAAATGTAAACACTAGAAATAACCACGGCAGGAACACAGTCAAAGACACCATAACATACATTTGACATTCAACAGTGAAACATACAACGATCGACAATGAGTGGAGAAACAGCAGGGTTTAAATACACAGGAGACATGATGATCACAAACGACAATCAGATGAGAACAATGACACAGGGCTGGCAGTGATTAGGGCCGGGAATTGTGGGAAGTGTAGTTTTAGACAAAAACTGGTGAAACCATAGAAGGCTCTGTATTCAGGGCTCTGCCTGAGCCCACGCCAGCCACGGTCAGCGAGCCTGAGCCCACATTAGCCACGGTCAGTGAGCCTGAAGCCCCAAACGTCGGTGAGCCAGTGCCAGGAACCTCAAACGTCAGTGAGCCAGTGCCAGAAGCCTCAAACGTCAGTGAGCCAGTGCCAGAAGACTCAAATGTCAGAGAGAGCCAGCGCCTGTAGTCTCGACCGTCCCTGAGCCTGCGCCTGTAGCCTCGATCATCCCTGAGCCAGCGCCAGTAGCCTCGACCATCCAAGAGCCAGCACCGGTAGCCATGACCGTCCAAGAGCCAGTGCCCCTCGAGCCTTCCAAGGCTCCGCCTCTCGAGCCTCCCAGGGCTCCGCCCCTGAAGTCTCTGGAGTCTTCCAGGGCTCCGCCTCTCAAGTCTCTCGAGCCTCCCAGGGCTCCGCCTCTCGAGCCTCCCAGGACTCTGCCTCTCAAGTCTCGAGCCTTCCAGGGCTCCGCCTCTCGAGCCTCTCGAGCCAGTTAGGGCTCCGCCTCTCGAGCCACCCAGGGCTCCGCCTCTCGAGCCACTCAGGGCTCCGCCTCTCAAGTCTCTCGAGCCACCCAGGGCTCCGCCCTCCGAGCCTCCTACGGCTCCACCTCCCGAGTTTACTAGGGCTCCGCCTCCCGAGCATCCTGAGCCTCCCGAGCCTCCTACGGCTCCGCCTCACGAGCCTCCCTCTGCTCTGCCTCCCTCTGCTCAGCTTCCTGAGCCTCCCTCTGCTCTGCCTCCTGAGCCTCCCACGGCTCCGCCCCATGAGCCTCCAGAGCTTTCCATGGTTCCGCCTCCCTCGGCTCCTGCTCCTGAGTCTCCCTCGGCTCAGCCTCCTGAGCCTCCTGAGTCTCCCTCGGCTCAGCCTCCTGAGCCTCCCTCGGCTCAGCCTCCTGAGCCTCCCTCGGCTCAGCCTCCTGAGCCTCCCTCGGCTCCACCTCCTCGGCTCCGCCTCCTGAGCCTCCCTCAGCTCCGCCCCCTGAGCCTCCCATGGCTCCGTCAACCATGGCTCCACCCCCGGAGCCTCCCTCGGCCCTGGCTACAGAGCCTTCTATGGTTCCGCCAACCACGGCTCCGCCTCTCGAGCCTCCCGAGCCTCCCAGGGCTCCGCCTCTCAAGTCTCTCGAGCCTTCCAGGGCTCCGCCTCTCGAGCCAGTCAGGGCTCTGCCTCTCGAGTCTCTCGAGCCACCCAGGGCTCCGCCTCTCGAGCCACTCAGGGCTCCGCCTCTCAAGTCTCTCGAGCCACCCAGGGCTCCGCCCCCCGAGCCTCCTACGGCTCCACCTCCCGAGTTTACTAGGGCTCCGCCTCCCGAGCATCCTGAGCCTCCCGAGCCTCCTACGGCTCCGCCTCCCGAGCCTCCCTCTGCTCTGCCTCCCTCTGCTCAGCTTCCTGAGCCTCCCTCAGCTCCACCCCCTGAGCCTCCCACGGCTCCGTCAACCATGGCTCCGCCTCCGGAATCTCCCGAGCCTCTCCCGGCTCCGCATCCGAAGCCTTCTACGGCTCCGCCTACGCCTTCCACGCGCCGCCTCCCAAGCCTTCTACGGCCCCGCCTCCGAAGTCCTCCTTGGCTCTGCCCACCACGGTTCCGCCTCCTGACCCACCCAAGGCCCTACCACCTGAGTCTGCCACGGCTCTGCCTGCCTCTGCTCCGCCCACAGTGTCTCCCACGGTTCTGCCTGCCTCTGCTCTGCCCCCAGGGTCTCCCGCGGCCTTGCCTACGCCTCCTTCGGCACCGCCACCCAAGTCTTCGACTGCTCCGCCTCAGAAGTCCTCCTTGGCTCCGCCAGATCCCTCCCAGGCCCACTGAACCGGCCCTTGCCCTATGGCCACCTCCTAGTCCACCTAAACCTGTCCCTGTCCTGTGGCCACCTCCCAGACCTCTGAACCGGTCCTTGCCTTGTGGCTACCTCCCTGGCCTCCTAAACCTGTCCCTACCCGGTGGAAGCCCCCCAGGCCACCTTACCCTGGCCCCATCTCACACCCCCATAGACTGCCTGCCTGCCCTCTCGGCCTCCCTGGTCTACCTGTCGGCCCCTTGCGCCTCCGTGGACTGCCAGTCTGCCCTCTCGGCCTCCCTGTGCCCCCTTGGACTGCCTTCTTGCCCTCTGTGCCCCCTTGGACTTCCTGTTTGCCCTTTGTGTCCCCTTGGACTCCCTGTCTGCCCCGTGTGCCCCTTGGACTGCCTTCTTGCCCTCTGTGCCCCCTTGGACTTCCTGTCTGCCCCCTGTGGCCCCTTGGACTGTCTGTTTGCCCCTTGTGCTCCCTTGGACTGTCTGTTTGCCCTTTGTGCCCTCTTTGGTCTGCCTTCCCCCCCCTCACTCCTTCAATAACATCCAACTGCGGCCACAAATGGGTGTTCTCGTGCTGGTGGGGGTTCCCGTTTTCACAGACTGAAACGCCCCCTTCTTCTTCGCCTCTTCTGCTGAACTGCAAACTGTCAACATCCGGGTTAATATAACAACATTCTCCAGTTATTCGGGATAATATAACAACATTCGCTAGTTAGTTTTTCTCAAACAGAAGTTTCAAAATAAGATCAGTAGTCTGTAATGTTGCGGTTAGCATAAAACTAACGTTAGCAAGCTAAGCCATCTACAGAACGTTAGTCTAATTACATCTTAATAAAATTACATTTACGTGTAGGACCAGTTTATATCTCAGTCCTAACTTTAAGCATAGGCAGACGTCAGCTAGCATCTAACTAGATGACTAAACCAGCTTTTGAGTGGCTTGATTAGGTTTAATTTACTGTTATTACAACACAATCATTTTAGGGAGGCTCCATAGTAGCTAAATATGAGAATGTTGTGGTTGTGCAGTACATGTTCATTATCTTCTACGAGTTGAGGACACAGCTCTCTCTATGGCCCTCCCCTAGATACAAGTTAGTTGCTTCAAATAAAGGAACCCTTTGAGATCCAGTCCGAAACCAATACAGTTGTCTAAGAATATGTCTGAATTTAATAGGCTAATGAATAGATTAAAATAACACTTGGGACATTGTGCAGTTCCAGTCCAGTTACCAGACGCACTTTATGAAGGCTCAAGGATTCACTTACTCTTCCCACAGGCACTTTAGATGTTTTCAAAAAAGACACAAAATACAGTAATTTCTCTTGAACAATTTACTTTTGAACATTGTAGTACGTAAAGTATAAAACAGATTTATTGGCATGCAAAAATGAAAGGGATTACACAATAAAACATGTCACAAATAAAACAAAAGAAAGGAGTAATAAAAGTGTTGACGACGTTGTTCTAACCACACGGACTCAGAGAACAACACTATGTATGGTAGGCAGACATCTTCAATCAGATACCTGCCATAAGCCATGTGCCTCAGCACCAGGCGTGTGCTCGGCCAATTTCTTCTTTTGGAAAAGCCTTTGAGGCGTTGTGCAAGGCCACTGCCACGACCTGCAGTCTTATACATTTTTCGAACAGTTATATGCATCAGACTGTCTTTAAGTTTGAGGTCCCCTGCCAAACTCTCATTAATATAAACGGAGGGGTGGAATAGCTTTGCAAGTTCCTGGAAAGTTTTAGAAACTCTGTTGAACACACCAAGCATAGCCATGTCTAAACTCAGCGTCTCTTCAATAATACGCTGAAGGACTACAGGTGGTAGGAATGGACTGTCCTCTGTTGAAATGGGTGTGCCTGATGGACAGCTTAGGGATTGGAAGGGGTGGCTGATATGGGGAGATGGAGAGGGTGAGATGGGTGTGTCAGCTAGTCTTGCAGGGCTAGAGAAAGAAATGAGATCAGTATAGGCTTCCATCTTCATGAGCACCAAATATAATTAAATAGCAAAATATGGACGCAGTATGTAACACCTTTCAAGCGTAAAGGTCTCCAGCAGTTGCCCACACCAGCACCTCCTGATAGAGAGCATGTCCACCTGAAAGTAAAGTTATGCTTTAAATGTCTTCATAGCCTGATACAAATCCATGTTACAGTACTGTTTACTCATTGATGGGAACTATGAAAGTGTACATTTTTACAGATGTAGCCATCTCCTCCAGTGAGTACAGTACCTGCAGACAAAGTTAAGTGTATGGCCTATTGGTGCATGTTAACTGTAGCCTCCAGATTGGACTAAATTATTAAAAGCCTTATATTTCACACTACAAATCTGATTGAGATTTGAACGAACTCACCTCAATGAAATCATATGGCTTTTGGAGGGTAGAATACATTGCATACTGAAATGAACATACAAATGTGTTAGTTGTTCTGCAAACTAGTAATCAGTTATCACTTCTGAAAATATTGCATCTCACCATCAGCATAAACACCCCACAGCTGTTGCTCTGATGCTGGGGAGATGCGCCCTGTGATGGTAAAAGGGGTGTGTGATTTATTATCAATGATTCTTATTATATGATGCCTACTGATATCTACACTCATTTTGTAGCTTTAATCATACAAAAAGTGTGACACCATTTAGCAGCAACTAGGGTCCATCTGCGTCACTTTATCAAATCATAATTTAAAAAAAATCAATAAAAAAAAAAATCAAGAGGCCTGCCTATGTACGCTACTCTACTAAATGCAATGAATCGTGCTATAGCCACACATTTTACCTCGTCAGCCAAGTAAAATGACTTCCATGGTCCATTGGCCACAGCATGTGCCAGGTTACTGAAAAGGTTTGGAAGACGTGTTAGTTGCAATTCATGTCTTTCAAATGTAACATTGAACCCCGTTTAGGAATTGCTGAATCTCTACCATGACTTGATACCCACCTTGAGCCCTAAGAGCATAGTTTAAAAATGGAACTACACCTTCCCATGCTAAAAAGTGACCTGGGAGTAGCAGCAATTCCTAGTAGGGACTTGGAACATATGAACAGGAACAAAAAATGCAGAACGAAACAAAAAGGAAGTATAGTCCAAAACAGAACTACCATACTTCCAAAAAACATAAAACATGATCATACTGTATCTAAGTTCTTGGGTTCACAAAGCAGTAATTGGGAGGTCTAAATAAACAAATTCTAAAGTAAAGATGCAGATGAGGTTTCTAGTGAACCAATGAATAACCACTTTAAGGGTGTAAACATGGAAATTGCTTTGAATAGAAAAATAGTTACTGCTGCAAGACCCAGAGTTAGATATGAACATAGGGAACCAGTAGTCAGCTTTCTATGAAAAACCTGAAGATTTCTAGGTAGCGGCCATCTCCAAAGCCACTGGGGTGTCTTGAATCAAAATATTGCATAATCCTCAGTCTTGGTTTGAGAACCTGTTAAGAGTTTTATTTCATGGAATGACAAGATAAGGGTTGGTTAAAGACCCAAATCTTACTTCAAACAAAATTACAGTTATAGTAAATAGTAGGGCTGTGTATTGGCAAGAATCTGGCGATATGATACGTATCACGATACAATATATTGCAATATATTTCGATACTGTGCATAAGGCGATATATTGGGATTTTTTTAAAGTAGGACTATCATTTTAGAAAAAGTAATATTTTAAAAAAAGAAATGATGTGCATAAAAGTCAAACAAGTTTACTTTAAGTAAACAATTCAGTACACAGAAAATCAAACTGCCAGTTTGGGATTGTGTTTCACAGGTTCTTAGTGAGCAAATTTCCATTGTTTGCATTTGCACCATATAACGGAAACCTTCGTTTTTAACCACACTGAGCGGGCGCATGTCTTTACAAATGAAATAAAAAACAGAGTGGGTTATTTTGGTTGCACGAGTTGAAGTCGTTGGTAATTTGTGCGTTTGAACTTGAGCAAGGGTGAGTTGTGAGTAGGGATGGGAATTTATAAGATTTTATCAATATCAATGCCACTGACGATTCTGCTTATCGATCCGATTCTTTAACAATTCTCTTATCGATTCCTGATAGCACTGTGTGGAAAAAAGTAGTCATATGCTTTTTCGGGAAAAAAACCCAAGTGGTTTTATTTTTTTTTAAGCTTACACTTGAGTAAGAAAACTGTACTTTATGTAATTTATGTAATAAATGAAACCTTATTGTAAAGGGTTACCGATTAGTTATACACCGATTCAGACGTCTCGTGAGTTCAGTGTTGGAAAGATCAGTTGTTTTAACCATTCATTAAAACAAATTGGTTCACGGGAGTCATTAGTTCGCGAATTGGACGTGTCATTATCGGACGTGTGCGCGTTTGTGTGATTATCCCGGCGGTTAGGACATCCCACAAGATTTGTGTCATCACAAAACATTTTATCACTGGATAGTTTTTTTTTCCGTTTATTTAAAGTGTGGTTTATGTCAGCTGAATGTGCGGAACGCTTTTCAGAGAAAATAAGGCAACGTATTTCAGCACAATTCACACCCAGCGGGTAATTCAGAAAAAAAAAAAAAATCTCTGAATGCTCCACATGAAACTTTAGTCTTCCGACCTTACCATCGTGTCGATTTATTTTGATTAATATGTGCGAGGAAGAGAGAGCAAGACAGCGCTTAGTTTTGAGACGGTATACTTTCGCCTGGCTCCGCAGAGAGAGAGTGCCCACGCGACCGGGCCTCCGTATGAGTACCGCATGAAATGTACCAACAAAGCATGAATGAGGATTCAATAATAACAGCACAGTATTTCAAATAGAAAAAAAGCCAAGTCAAAGTGGGTTTACTCACACACAATGTCCAGTGCCCAGGCTGCCAGGCAGGGAGAAGCACCACGTCTTTGGATGCAAAGTCACACTGAGGAAAATAAAAAGAGTTCAAAGAGGAACTTGAACATGAGGTTAAAGCTGAGGTACAAGTTCTGTTACATTACTACTCACAATCATTTTAGCAATTGGAGAAGCCTCATATGGAGGAAGCCAGGTGACCACCACATAGGCATCCACAGCCACAGTTGCAATGCCCTTTATTTGAAAACAGATGCATAACACTTTGTGTAGGCAACAAAAGTATACAGTCAGGAAACATGAATACACAGATTATGTTAAATGTAATAAATGTAATTTACATGTGCATTTGCAGCCTTGACGATAATGTTGAAACAACAATTTGCAATCTAAAAAAAACAATGATTAATTTGTAAGACAATTAATAAGCTCACACCATAGGAAATACAGTTAAACACTTGGTTCAGATTTACCGTTGCTTCAACATCTCGTTCTTGGCCCAGAGTCCAAAAGTCAGACCTTGTGAGGATCGAGTTGTTGGCTTGAACAATTTCCTCCTTAGGGTCACCCAGTACATAGTCCAGCTATGGGGAAATATACAGAACATTATGAATGCATGCATATTTAAAATGTCTAATCCACAAAAACTAATCTCAAACTTACTAATTCACAGAGTCTTGCGTTTCTATGCTATATCTGTAAAATACTATTTTAGACAAAGATACCTACCACCAAAACGAGGCAACGCGCCCACCAAAGTTATCTGTGTCACCATAACGAAGCAGCGTACGTGGCCGCTACTTCATGCCTCTTAGTATGTAGCTAACACGTTACCATCCAACTTAACAATGTAACGTTACTGTGCTAATGTTATCTTAGTCTTTGCTGCAAACTCTAGCTTCTAGCTACAAACAGTCGTATACGTTGCGTGAGCTGCGGAGCTGTGTGTGTGTGTGTGTGTATGCGGCTGTTCTCTGGCACTTTACAGTAAAAGCTATTGAGTTATTTCAACCACCGGTTTCAGTGCCTTATTCGAACCCTCAAGATATTACAATTAGCTATGGCTAAGACGAGATAGCATGACATTAGCGGCTACCGAACCATGCTTGCCGCGATTATTAATATCGGATTCGGATACCATATAAGATTAAGACGATACGACAGCTATATCAGTGACATAAATGAGAATACTTCCCAGTCAAAGTTGTAGAAATAAACAATAGCCTACTTACTGACATAATCTCTCATCAAATGACCGCTTGACTACTACTTCTCCTGGGAAAATTACCACGAGGTAAAATTGCCAATACAGAAAGGGAAATGACATCATACCCAGTGTACCTTGCGAAACTCTTCATGATTGGACGATGAACACTATCAGGAACGCCCGATGGGCTTTCTTGTGTCATTAGGGGAACGCCCAAGCCGCAGCTGGACCCTCCTCCACTCCTTGGACGATTTTTGTTTTTTTGGGTATTCTTTTTTTTTTAAGAGCGTCTGGAAGTCGCTCCTTTGAGGTGGAGTTATGTCACGATTCCCTTGTTGTCTGCCCTGTGTTTCACCAGTTTTTGTCTAAAACTACACTTCCCACAATTCCCGGCCCTAATCACTTCCAGCCCTGTGTCATTGTTCTCATCTGATTGTCGTTTGTTATCATCATGTCTCCTGTGTATTTAAACCCTGCTGTTTCTCCACTCATTGTCGATCGTTGTATGTTTCATTGTTGAATGTCAAATGTATGTTATGGTGTCTTTGACTGTGTTCCTGCCGTGGTTATTTCTAGTGTTTACATTTTGTTATCCCCTCGTGGATGTTTTGTTTGTTCCCTGTGTTTTGTTTTGCCGTGGTTATTTTTAGTGTTTACATTTTTGTTATCCCCTCGTGGATGTTTTGTTTGTTCCCTGTGTTTTGATTTATTATTCCGTGTTTTCTTGTTTATTTAATAAAAAGCTGCACCTAGATCCTCACTCCTCGTCTGCATACGTAACAATAGCATTCCATAAAATATTTTGTATTTCCGGGATACATTTGTTTACCCAACACATTCATCTGATTGTTATCACGAGGATTCTTAAACAATATAAAATAATTTGTATTCAAGCTGATGGTTCTGCTGGATTTACCTTGGAAAAATACATTCTGCACAATTTAAATAGCGCTGAGGTTTCTATGGTGCACGTATTGCGTGAATAACTTCTCCACTTCAGAGTTTCCACTCGCCTCCTTCATCATGTCATCAATTATCAACAGATTTGTTTTATTTACAGGTAATAAAACATCATCATTCAGAGATTGCTGTATTCCTTCCACAAATTTAATGTTATAAATTGTATACAGTTCATCATACAGTGGTTGCCAGCAATCATAAATGTACACAATGTTTTCAATCTTTTTAGAAGCATTTTCCAACAACATTTTTACAAAATAAGACTTTCATAATTTAAAGTTCCACTCATGAAAAAGGATGTTGAAACCTAAAATCAAAACCATCAACCTCCCGCACACTGCAGTGATTTAAAAAATGATTAGTAGCCATATGGTAGTGTTGTATAATCAGGGAATAGCTGCCTTTTTATTATACACCACTTGAAACTTTTTAACAACTGACTTGTTTTGCAAAGTGAAGTTCTTTTTATTCCTCACAATGTTGTCTGTGTAGGCTAGTGTCATGCGATTTTACATAACTGTCAACAAGACAGATCAAAGTGTATAATCCAGGGGTGGGGAACGTCAGGCCTCAGGGCCATATAAGGCCCGCGAGATCATTTTACCCGGCCCGCGAATCCATTTGAGAAATAATTTGAAAAGCAAAAAAATGGCCTTGATTCAACTAACCTGAAATACAAATTCCTTTCAAATAAAGTTTAAAATAATTTTAAATGATAACAACACAAAATATTGTATAATAGACAAAGCTTTTTGGTGTTTTTGGTGTGTAAGCATGTAATGGAATGCGTAAATTAATTTCAACCCACAATCTGAAATTGCAAGCAATTTCGCAAATAATTTCGTAAATACTCAAATGGCCCTTAATGGAAAAAAGGTTCTCCACCCCTGGTCTAATCTAATGGCCATGGAATTTTCAGCATTCAGAGTTATACCCTTTGCTTTCATACACACTTTACCTTTCGCAGTGCGATATCCGTATGTTTTAGGCCCTCCTGAGCAAAACTCTGTGATGTAATCATCTGAAGGGTGAGGGTCGAAATCCCTTGTCTCTTCAGATATATCAATACATATATATATCCTTTTATATCAATATCTATCTATATTCTGTTGCTTAACTTCTTTAATAAAATGATGAATTAACTATATGCATGATCACATAATCAATTTTATTTTTCTTATGCATAACTGAAATATACGCTGAATCATATGTGTGTTAAGAGTTAATTTTTGATTTCATGCACATTCCTTGAAGCCTCTCTCTCTGTTCTGCACGGAGGCTGACTTGAAGGTCGTCTTGGGAATAAGCTTGAGATGAGACACCAGGGAGAATGTTAAACATATGTTCCAGATGTATTCTGTGGTTGATTTTTACCTGTCCATGACTAATTATATGATTTAAAATCCTATGTAATAGCACTTGAATAAGTAGAAGTGTAAATTTTCTCTTATTATTTCTTTCCTCTCCTTTGCCTGAGGGGTGAATATTTCTTATCTCACTGTTTTGGTTAAAATGACCTGATAAATGTGTGCTCTGGTTCCCTTGTGCGCAGAGAAACACTGTCGTTCGTCAGTGTTTCGTGTGTGCGTATTGACCTTCTACCCAGGTTTTGAATCCAGGGAGACACAGCAGGCAGACTCGAAGATGCCCGAGACCATCTGCGAGGTCACTTCAGACGTAAATCTCGGGCCAGGACGACAATTGCGCTGATTAATGTTGATGTGCTTAGCTATCTATATGTTGTGACTTTATGCTCTGTTAGCCAATCAGGAGTGAAATAATAGAATGTACTCCTTGCAAATGGTATAATTGATGTAAGATTTTGTGTAATGTATGATTTGGCTTTCGATCTCCTCGTGAGACTTTGCCTCTGGCTCTACCAATTTCACTGCAAACTATTCTTCAGTAAATTTTGGATTCTTTAATTGAACTTCTTGACTCCTGGTTTTCTTTCTCCATATCTGGTCTGGGTCATAACTGTTATACCCCTAACAGTTTGGTGGAGGATTTAGCGGGCAATCACTCCGTGGTGACATCTCTGGAAAATCAGCAAACAAGGTAGGAAGCTTTTTATTAATTGTTAGGGTGGCTGACTGGAAGAGATTTTGAAGGGGAGCGGGAGAGCTTCACTCCGACGAGGCGTGTGAAGAGTAATTTAATTATACTATTGAGAGTATAAGAAGTCGCTGAGAGAGCTGTTTAAGGGGCAACAGCAAACAGCGCAAGTGAAACGTGCTCTGTGAGGGGGCCCAGGTGGGCATGGGTGTAGCACCACCCCGGCAGAGTGCGTCCCTGGACGAGAGGTCCAGTGGCACCGTAAACCTGCTCAGTCTCTTCCAACTCAGATAGGGGTACCCCGAGCTTAGTGAATCAGGCAGTTAGGGATTCAGATATTAGTTATAAAATAAAATAAAATACAATAGGGATTGTTTTACCAGGGATGCATCAGGAGCGGTCCCAAGTAAGTAAATAAATTGTGACCCTAATTGGTATGGATCAGTATATGTGACCAGGATGTTTGTGAAGAATACTTTGTGGTGAAATTGGTAGAAATCCAGTATTGTTGCTGCTATAGTTAATTTATCCACATAAAATATTTGCTGCTAAAATCTTTTCGGTAGTGATTTTCAACTGTGACCAAGAAAAATGTCTGATAAAGGGAATTTTCTGAGTAGTTCTGACCAAAACGAGCAGGGCACACGCTGGAAACAGCTCTGCTCTGACGAGCTCAAATCAAAGAAATGTGCACAACTCATTAAGAAAATGGTCAGTCAGGGGTTTGATTCTGATTGGAACGTCATGCAGCAGATTGACTGGCTGCAGAACGAAAAAGACGCTGATAGGGCCAAATATCTATCCGTGTTTGCCTATTCATGGATTTGTAAACTGGGTGTTATACCCTTAAACCATGAAAAGGCAATTCCAAATATGATGGACGGATGGTCTAGTTTGATTGCCCAGCGTGATAAAGTGGCAAAAATTATTGGGCAGGAAGTCGGCTGTGATCTGTGTAGTTTGAGTGAGGGTTTCGAGGCTGTTTGTGAAAAAGCAGAAAGTGCTGTGAAAGATGAGACAGTTCTCCGTCCTCCCTTGGCCCCCACCTTCCCTTCTCAGACTGCTCAGGCAGCGGCTGCTTTCAGTGCTGTTGATCATACTGATAATCAGAACGATGGGCCATATGCTGAGGCGCAGATTGTTGAATGTGGCTGTTTCGCGCCCCCCACCTTATAACATTTCAGAGATTCCTGCCATGCAAGCAAAGCAGATTAAGCAAAAACCGGGGGCCAGAAATCTTAACTTGTCCCCCAGAGAAATGTCTAAACCCACTGAGACGGCATTCGCCGCCCCAATCCGACATCAGGATAGGGGAGGATTGAATACTGAGATGGGGGCTGGCTGTGAGGATGGTCAATGGGTCAGACTCACGGCTGCTGAGAAAAACAGTTTGCTTGCAGGGTTGGAACCGTTTAAGTTGTATAACCCAAACAAAATTCTATGGGACAGGCTAGAGGCCGTTGCTAGGCAACAGAATCTGGGGATGGCAGATATACAGTCTTTGGTTGAGGGTTTGGTTCCCCCCAGCAAATTAAGGGCAGTTCAGATTGCTCCTTTCCACCCCAGAGTCCCCACAGATTGGCCTGAGTTTTGTGAAGCTTACTCAGATTACAAGATACTGCGTGAAAGATATTTTGGGTCGGGGGTCTTTTCCCTGGACCAGTGTAACACAGATTAAACAGAGGGCTGGCGAAAACCCCTTAGAATACATTGAGCGCTTTCGCATAGCCTATGAAACGTACTGTGCTGCAAACAACAACATGGAAGATCTTGATTCTGCCATAGTGATAGAATCGGCTACAGGCGGATTGAATAAACAATATCGAGACATGTTGTTGAACAGTGCCATTGACATTAGATATTGGGAGGATTTTCTTCGTTGGTGCTCTGTAAGCTGGAGCCGTTTGCAAACATGTGAGGATGATGTTAATGTGGGTAAAGTATCTGCTGTGTCAGTTGAAGTGGAAATGAGCCGCCGCCATAACATAACCTGCTATAATTGTGACGAAAAAGGTCATACCTCTAGAGATTGTACCAAGCCTGTTGACAGATGCAGGAATTGTAACAGAGAGGGCCACATTGCTAGACATTGTCGAAGTGGTAAACAAAAAAAAAAATCACAGAAAATGAGAGTGTGAAATTTTAGAAGATTTTCTGGGCAGAAAATGTGTGTGTGTGCTCAGCTTGCCTGACAGAAAAACAAATGCAGTTCTATTTTGATGGCAGGGAACACTGAGACACTTTATCAGTGATCAAGGCCAAAGAGCGTTCAGTCTCAGTCACTTTCATTGAAAAAAAAACACAATGAAAATGAATGTGGTCTGCTGTGAGCAGATGTGGGCCCCTGTGTGAGAGAATGCATTAAAGCAACAGATTGGGCTAAATAAGTGCAGGCGTGAAACACAGCAAAAGTATAGGAGCATTTATGTCAAAATGTGGTCTGAGGTGATCAGTCTCTAGCAATCTTCTTAACATTTCAAAGCTAGTGCTTGGCTGCAATGAAACCATTCGCTTATCTCAGAGTGGCCCCCACCATGAGCAGAAATGTGCAGTGGCAGAATCTGATAGTCTAGCTGAGACGCGCTTTGAGTGGAAGTTTATAATTTCCAAATTCCCTGATGTATGGGCCAAAGATAAATATGATTGTGGTTTAGCTCAGATTCAGCCACTGAGCATCCCGGGCCCTTTGCATGAGGCTAAAAGACAATATCCTTTGAAAAATGAGGCTCGGGAGGGTGCTGAAACTGTTGTTGATGAGTTATGCAAACGGGGAATTGTGATCCCCTGTGCTTCCCCCACTAACTCTCCTATGTGGCCTGTCAAAAAGCCAGATGGGAGCTGGCGTTTGACCATTGATTACACTTCTCTGAATGCAGTGTCTAAGAAAATGCACCCTCTGGTGGCCAACCCCGCAACAATCCTACACGAGATAGGATCTGAACATTGTCTTTTTACTGCTTTAGACATTTCTAATGGTTTTTGGACTTGTCCCCTAGCCAAGGAGGATCAAGGCAGATTTGCTTTCACCAGCAGGGGTCGCCAATGGACATGGAGTCGTTTGCCACAAGGTTTCTGCAACTCACCCACACTGTTTCACCAGGTACTAGCATCCTTCATCGATCGGTAAGAAAACAAATTGAGTGTGACGGATCTGTTGTCCTACAATATGTGGATGACATTTTAATTGCTAGTCCAACCAAGTTCAAACATTTGACTGCTGTACAGACTGTTTTGAATGCCCTCCAAAACGGGGGATTCAAGGTTAACTTGAAGAAAGCACAGCTAGCACTGCCTGAAGTGACTTATTTGGGGCAAATTGTGGGTGTGCACGGCAGACGCATCACTCCTGAACGAGTTAAAGCTATCATTGAACTTCCAAAACCAAACACGGTCACTGGTCTAAGGAAAGTAATGGGTCTTTTGAATTATTGCCGCCAGCATGTTTCTGAATACACTGAACTTTCTAAACCACTCACAGAGGCGCTGAAAGGAGGAAAACCTGGATCGGAGCTGATCGACTGGACTGAGGAGATGGAGGAGGCGTTTGTGAGTATCAAAGAAACTCTTGCTTCCTCCCCAGCATTACGTCATGGCAATGCCAGCAGGCCGTTCCATCTATGGACATGGGTGGGAACTCGATCCTATTCAGCGGCCCTGGGTCAAAGGGTTCCAGGAAGAAACTCCTATGGGATGGTAGGCTATTACTCAGCTCCTATTCCTGTTTCAATGGCAGGACAGCATCCGTGCCTGTTGATATGCGACTGTGCAGAATGGGCTGTAAAGGTTACAGAGGACATTGTGACTCATCAGAAGGTGATACTGCACACTAGACACCAGATTTTGAAACTGTTAACAAACACTCGTTTAGGCTCTATCTCTAATCAAAGACAAGCTAAATGGGAGACCACTCTCTTGAGTAAAAATGTGGATATAAATATTGACATAGAAACTGCTATCAACCCTGCCTCCTTACTTCCAGAAGAAGGAACTGCACACAACTGTGCCCGACTGATCGAGACGGACAGTCAGAGCCCTCTTCAATCTGAACCACTTTCCGATGCCATGAAGCTGTTCGTGGATGGTTCCAGCTTTCATGAACAGGGAAAATGCTTCACTGGCTGGGCTGTTGTAAATGAACATGGTGAAACTGTTGAATGTGGTTCTCTTTCAGGAGGAGGGGCTCAAGTGGCCGAGCTGATCGCATTGACACGAGCATTGCAGTATGGCCAGGGGAAACGAGTCAATGTTTACACTGACAGCCGTTATGCATATGGTGCTGTTCATGACTTCGGCCCTGTGTGGAGACGCAGAGGATTTCTAACCACTGCCGGTCTGCCGATCTCTCATCAACAGCAGGTAAAAGAACTTATGAATGCCTGTGATCTTCCTGCAACAGGAGCAGTTATCAAAGTCACTGGACATGCAACGGACAAATCTCCTGAGGCCGCAGGAAACCGAGCTGCTGACACAGCTGCCAGAGAGGCTGCAACACGGACTGAGACTTGTGTGAGTATTATGGCTCTTGCTCCTCAGGAGAGTGAGACCCCCAGAGACATTTTTTAAACTCTATGATGAGGATGACCCTGAAGAGATAGAACAATGGACGAAATTAGGAGCTCAGAAGAATGCAGAAGGACTGTGGAAATTTAATGAGCATTTTGTTTGTCCTGTTTCTGCTCGAACTGAACTAATGTCTTTGTATCATGGTGTGGCACATGCAGGTCCTGAAAAACTACATGCAATGATTTCCAAAACCTGGTGGTGGCCACGACTGAGGGCTTCTTGCAATGATTTTTGTAAGAGATGTCTAGTATGCCTTAAGGTTAATTCTTCTTCTAAGCTGAAAATTCCCTTAGGACATGCCCCTCGACCTCAAGGGCCGTGGACACACCTCCAAATTGATTTCATAGGTCCACTGCCCCCTAGTGGAGGTTTTACATACATTCTAATGATTGTTGATCTGTTGTCCAGATGGGTTGAGGCATTTCCACTGAGAAACTGCACCACAGATGCAACCGCCAAGATTATGTTGAATGAAGTTTTCCCAAGATGGGGTTTGCCCTTACAAATTGATTCAGATCAGGGTACACATTTTACTGGTAAGGTGATGAAAAATGTCATGAAGTTGATGGGGGTGAGGCAAAACTTTCACATTCCATTTAGGCCCCAATCTAGCGGATCTATTGAACGCACTAATCGTACGCTTAAAACTTCATTGAGAAAGAGATTGTTGGAGTGGGGGAAAGGGTGGCATGCAGCTGTCCCAGCGATTTTGTTAAGCATGAGAGCCAGCCCTAACAAGACTACACAGCTCAGCCCTTTTGAGGTAATGACAGGTCACTACATGAGGCTGCCCTGGGATGCCCCCTTGCAACATGAGGGACCATCCGGGCCTTTGAAAGACGCTTTACAAAATTATCTGAAAGCTTTGGATGACAGTCTGCGAGACACACGGATTAGTGTTAGCACACGACAAGCAGATCGAGATAATTTTGAGCAAAAAGACATGCCTGCTTTGCCTGAAATAGGTGACAATGTAATGCTACGGCGGGAGATAGTTTCCCCCTTAGGTCCGAAATTTGATGGGCCTTATCAGGTGGTATTGACCACTAACACCTCTGTTCTACTGGACAGGGGTGTTTTGGGTACAGTATGGAGACATTGGTCACAGGTGAAACCACTTGAAAAGTGTAACAACGTACTACCTCGGGATCATTAAATGTCTGTCGTGTATGTTAAAATTTTAGAATTCTAGAACAAATGTTTTATCATTACAGATGGCTGAAACCGACGACATACTGAAGCTGCTAATTCTTCAAGAAGAAGTGCGTAGTGAGAGACGACAGAAATTGAAACGAGCTTTCATCCGATTGGTACTTCCGCTCTCGTTGGTATTTTTAATTCTGATCGCTTTATCATTTTTGATGTGGATTCAAATTTCAATTTGGACAGGGAGATTCCATGCGTTTTCAACTCATTGGGATTGCGAGGAGATCGATAACCGTCCATCATGGGTACAATACCCATGTCTAAATTCAACTGAGGGTCTAAATTTAATTCCGACTATGTACCAAAAGGTAAATGATCGTTGTTATCGTCTGGACGGAAATGAGACAGTGACCTATTGGCTTGGTCACTCCCCAAATTATCCCGATACTACCCTCATTATGCGAAAAGGTCGGTGGATGAGGAGTTTGTGGCTGCGTCAGAGGATTTGGTCATGGGAGCTGTTAAATATGTGTTATATGCTTTCGGAGCTATTTTGGGAGTGGGTGTCCTCTGTCTGTGTGTGTGGATGTGTGTTCGTTTCTGTTTTTCTTATGTATGCAGGTCTGCTTGCAGTAACTTGAACCCTTCCGAGGAGGAGAACCGACTGAGAAAACTGATGACACGCTTGGAAGAGAAACTTAAGAAGGATAACATCCAGGCCCTGTTGTGAGTGGAAGGTGGTAGAGCCTTTGCGTGGGGACTGGGAATTTTTAGTATCCAGCATGTCCGCAATGAGGCGAAGAGACAAGTGTGACCCGTCAGGGAAGCATGCGTTACCACTCCACCTTCCTTAGTGACCTCACTTGGTAGACCAGACGTGGTGGTATTGGACCCCACATTGGTCTACCAAGTGACCTCACTTGGTAGACCAGACGTGGTGGTATTGGACCCCACATTGGTCTAAAACGGGGGACTGAAGGGTGAAAGTTGAAATCCCTTGTCTCTTCAGATATATCAATACATATATATATCCTTTTATATCAATATCTATCTATATTCTGTTGCTTAACTTCTTTAATAAAATGATGAATTAACTATATGCATGATCACATAATCAATTTAATTTTTCTTATGCATAACTGAAATATACGCTGAATCATATGTGTGTTAAGAGTTAATTTTTGATTTCATGCACATTCCTTGAAGCCTCTCTCTCTGTTCTGCACGGAGGCTGACTTGAAGGTCGTCTTGGGAATAAGCTTGAGATGAGACACCAGGGAGAATGTTAAACATATGTTCCAGATGTATTCTGTGGTTGATTTTTACCTGTCCATGACTAATTATATGATTTAAAATCCTATGTAATAGCACTTGAATAAGTAGAAGTGTAAATTTTCTCTTATTATTTCTTTCCTCTCCTTTGCCTGAGGGGTGAATATTTCTTATCTCACTGTTTTGGTTAAAATGACCTGATAAATGTGTGCTCTGGTTCCCTTAGTCGCAGAGAAACACTGTCGTTCGTCAGTGTTTCGTGTGTGCGTATTGACCTTCTACCCAGGTTTTGAACCCAGGGAGACACAGCAGGCAGACTCGAAGACGCCCGAGACCATCTGCGAGGTCACTTCAGATGTAAATCTCGGGCCAGGACGACAATTGCGCTGATTAATGTTGATGTGCTATAGCTATCTATATGTTGTGACTTTATGCTCTGTTAGCCAATCAGGAGTGAAATAATAGAATGTACTCCTTGCAAATGGTATAATTGATGTAAGATTTTGTGTAATGTATGATTTGGCTTTCAACCTCCTCGTGAGACTTTGCCTCTGACTCTACCAATTTCACTGCAAACTATTCTTCAGTAAATTTTGGATTCTTTAATTGAACTTCTTGACTCCTGGTTTTCTTTCTCCATATCTGGTCTGGGCCATAACTGTTACACCCCTAACACATCATTGCCTATTTCATCAGTCAGATCTCCTAAATAAGGCCCCAGAGGTGGTTCCCAATCGCCATCTCTAGAGCTAAAGATAACGCTGTCTGTGTCGCTATACAACAATCTGTCCCCCAGTTTATCCATAAGGCTATACAATTCTAACCGTGCATGTGCTGTTGTAAAGGCTCCCAGGAATATATTCACATCCCGTGTGTTATACATGGCACCATCATCGTGACGATATTGCACCAGCGCATTTTCATCAGACACAAATAAAAAAAAATTACGTCATACTGACATGCAAATATGATGTTAGCAAAGTTGTCTGGGTCTTTCAAAAGCCTAGAATTGGGTAGATTTTCCCTTTTTGAAAAACGCCCCCACAGACTATTCAGCAGCAATTTGTTGATAGACCTCTGTGCAGGTTTGTGAAAGATCTTTGCAGGATCGAGTTTAATCCCTTCTTTTTTAAAGTAATCATCGATATAAGACTTTTTGTCTGACTCGGTGACTACGTGAGAGGGATAGTCTGAGGCCTCCTGTTTAAATTTCAGAAAGGTCTTTACATAATCGGAAAACAGTGTTTCCGATTTCTCTGCAAAGTGCCACATCTCTGAGAATTCCATTACAAGATACCCCTTCTCAATCGCCTTCAACAATTCAATGCTCACCCAACAGCCTGAGATAGATCTCTCCTCATCTGTATGTGTACAAGACGTACCATTGATTTGTTTCTCAGCGCATGATCTGCATAGAGGAAACATGAGTTTCCGGAGCATCTGTAAGGGAGCACAGGGTGAAGCA
This sequence comes from Xyrauchen texanus, assembly GCF_025860055.1. Lineage (NCBI taxonomy): Eukaryota > Metazoa > Chordata > Actinopteri > Cypriniformes > Catostomidae > Xyrauchen > Xyrauchen texanus. The sequence goes on along the minus strand of NC_068292.1, from coordinate 183,714 downwards.
GTTTTCGGGGTAGCATTGTGGCCTTAATAAGTCTGTAATAATTTTCAAGGGGTTCAAAATCCTTGAAGATTATTTCAGGATGTCCAACAGCGTAACTTTTTCGAGCCAGACAATATGGATAAAGACTCGTGAAATCAACATATCTGATCTTCTCATTTTCTGCAGTTTTGTGGTACAACTTTTAAGCATTTGTACGACCTCCAAAGAGTGCATCTCGCGATTTAAGTCTCTCAGGTGCCGAATAAGTGGCCATAAATGCAATTACATGAGGGTCAGAAATGAATTACAACGTGTTTCAAAATCATAGAAAATGTAGCGCTCTGTATATTCCTTGGGAATGGTAGGCTGTATGAAACACTCGTGTTGACCTCCGTGGCTTACATCATCCCCGCAATGTAAACACTTATCATTTGGACAGTTATGAGGTTTGGGGTTTTTGGCTGCAGTGTGGTAGCGTTTACCACATTTACGACAATATTTTGTAGTATCGCAAGGAGATCTACCACAATCATCATCCGTAGGGGCTACTATTTTATGGGTAGTAAAACGTCTCGGTTACTGACGTAACCTCCGTTCCCTGATGGAGGGAACAAGACGTTGTGTCGCTGAGTTGACACTAGGGGTCGCTCCTGCGGAGCCCGGACATCTCTGATTTTGAGAAAAGGCCAATGAGAATTGGCGTGTGGAATTTGCATGCCACTCCCCCCGGACATACGGGTATAAAAGGAGTGACGATGCAAAAACACATCAGGTATCGCACTGAGGAGCCGAGCCAATCGTGTTGGCACTTTCAGCGGATGGTACAGTATTGTGGCTAGCGGGGACACAACGTCTCGTTCCCTCCATCAGGTAACGGAGGTTATGTCAGTAACCGAGACGTTCCCCGTCTGTCACTCAGTCAACGTTGTGTCGCTGAGTTGACACTAGGGGTCCCCATGGAAAACGCCACAGAGCTGAACAGAGTTGTGTGCTGTGTGCCTCGTAGCCAGCGCAGCAAGCCGTCGCATAACTACCCCCAACACACTGGCAGGCATGAAGCGGTCCCCTGCACCTAGGGGAACGGCTAACTGCTCAGAAGTATAAGGACTGGCTGGCCCAGACTGGGCCTTCTCTCTATTATTCTCCCCTGTAAAAGGAACGAAATTGTTTGGCTGGGGGCCAAATATATATGGTCCAAGCTGGGGGGTGTCCCTCCAAAGAGGAGGACACTGCGGAGAACACACCCGGCCCCGAGGGGGGGGGTTTGGTGGAACACACACGGTCTTACCGGTTAGCAGTGGAAGCACATCGTGTGGAAAGGCATTGTGGTAGACCCTACCCAAAGGTGGAGAGGGGTTACTACAAACACGGCGACCCAGGGCAGAGGGCCCTCTGTCCAAGGAAGACGCGGTTTACCGGTAGGGAAACCATTTTGCGGGATATACATCACATGGGGTTGCTGAAGGAGACAACCAGCACATGTGGAGCACTTACCTCAGTACGGGGGCCTAGTGACGCCCGTACCGGGGCGGCAGCGAGCCTCTCCGAAGACTCGACGGCCGATAGGCTAGGGTTGAAGAACGTCCAAGGTTCACACTTTCTGCAAACGCAAATGGGAAAAGAGTGCACGTCTTCACCTCAAGGGAGGGGAAAGGCGCTATGCACAAGCGATACAGCCAGCTGACCCGAACGTACCTGTTTGTGTCACCTGATAACACACGGGACAAAACTGGCTCAACCCTGAGGTTATAGAACCTCGCAAAGGTGTTAGGTGTTGCCCAACCCTAACCCTTAGGTGTTGGCTCTACATATGTCTGCTAGAGAGGTGCCATGGGACAAAGCCCATGAAGCCGCAACGCCCCTGGTAGAATGGGCTCGTAGGCCAGCAGGGGGCGGCACGTGCTGGCCGTGGTATGCCATTACGATGGCATCGATGACCCAGTGGGCGATCCTCTGTTTGGAGACAGCGCTTCCCTTCCGCTGTCCACCGAATCAAACAAAGAGCTGCTCGGAGCTTCTAAAGCTCTGCGTGCGGTCCAAGTAGATGCGAAGAGCGCGCACCGGACACAGCAACGCCAAGGTTGGGTCTGCCTCCTCCTGGGGCAGCGCTTGCAGGTTCACCACTTGATCCCTAAAAGGGGTCGTGGTAACCTTGGGCACGGGGTCTCAGGATGATGTGAGAGTAAGCCAGATCGAACTCTAGGCACAGTTCGCTAACTGAGAACGCCTGCAGGTCCCCTACCCTCTTGATGGAGGTGAGCGCTGTCAGGAGGGCGGTCCCACGAGGGAACGAGGCGCGGTCTGGGGGGGTTTAACCTCCTCGCGCCTCTCAGGAACCTGATGATCAAATTGTGCTTCCCTACATACTTTCCACTGCATTGTGATGTGCCAATATAGCGGCTACATACACCTTCAAGGTGGAGGGGGACAGCCGTCCCTCTAACTTTTCCTGCAGAAAGGAAAGCACTGATCTAAATGCGCATCTCTGGGGGTCTTCACCACGGGAAGAACACCACTGAGCAAACAGACGCCACTTCAGGCCGTAAAGACGCCTCGTTGAGGGGGCTCTCGCCTGAGTGATCGTGTCTACCACCTAAGTCTACCACGTCCCGTCCAAGGGCCAGACATGGAGATTCCAGAGGTCTGGTCGTGGGTGCCAAATGGTGCCCTGACCCTGAGAAAGAAGGTCCTTCCTCAGGGGAATTCGCCAGGGGGGGCTGTCGCGAGGAGCGTGAGCTCCGAGAACCAAATCGGGGAGGGCCAATAAGGGGCCAATAAGAGGACCTGCTCCCCGTCCTCCCTGACACAACGTTTTGTGCAACGTCACAACGTTTTTGCAAGTAGGCTCACTGGGGGAAACGCATACTTGCGAAGGCAACTGATGTTGTCCTGTAGTTGGTGATGGCCTGGATGCCCTGCCACATGTGCCGTGTCTCGCCGCTGTCCTGGAAGTGACTGTGGATTCTCTGGGCGTGTGCACGCATTGCCTCTCTGATGGCCTGGGACCATTTGGCAATAGCTGTTCTTAGGGCAGCCTTGTCGCCTGCTCTGAAGGTGGAGTCTCGGGTCCTCAGCAGCTCACGCACCTCCGCAGTCATCCACGGCTTCTGGTTGGAGCGTGTGGTGATGGTCTTGGAGAAGGTGACATCATCAATGCACTTGCTGATGTAGCTGGTCACTAATGCTGTGTATTCCTCCAAGTTGGTAGAGTCGCCATATGTTGCAGCCTCCCTGAACATGTGCCAGTCAGTACACTCAGAGATGGCTCCTGCTGGCTTCTGGAGCGGTTTTGTTTGTCTGATGAGTGGTCTGTTTGCTGGAATTAGCATAACAGAGATGTGGTCTGAGTAGCCGAGGTGGGGGCGGGGCTCCGCCCGGTACGCGTCTGGGATGTTAAAGTTCTCCCGAGCAGCATGCCCTTCCTTCTTTCATGGGTTTGGCATCACTGTGAGTCTTTTATGAAAGAGGAAGCGAGAGCCGGCAAACAATCCAACTTAAATGTATTCTTCACACACTTTTCAGTGACACACCAAAAGATTTGCTTTTCAGTATGTCACAAATGCACACACACAAGCTCTGCTGCGTTTGTCTGTATCTCTCTCCTCTGGCGGTCTGGATCACCCTTTAAATCACTCTCCGCTCTCACTGCAAACACAAAACAGCCAGTAGAGGTGATTTACCACAGGTGCCAACCCTTACCGCACTCACTATCTCAGCTTCGCTCTCCACAGATGTAGCTTGGCCATACCCCCATCATACACATACATATTTAAGTGTACTTCCAGTAATTTTAGAAAGTTTTTCATAAAAGTTTAGCATATTTTTAAGAGATCACAAAGTTGCTGTAGGATCAATTTAACCCAAAACATAAAAGGAGGGTTATATATTGACAAAATAAAATCATACATACTTTAATTCTTGCATCCAATTGGAAGTCAATTAGTTAAATTACAGTGGGCTACTTCTAATCCACAGACACGGCGTCAGCCGATTTTGCCGGGGCTTCAGCCCCGAATGTATTTTGAAAAGTTGACTGACAAATATGTAAACCGGAAAATAGCCTATATAAACCCCCAAAATCATAAGTTGCCTTATTTCATTTGCTTTGGCTTTGCACATACTGCATACAGCCTGTAAAAATAGACATTAGGTCATAAAAATAATCTCGCCTATAGAATAAGCTTCTTTGCTGTCGGTAGCCTATGGGCTACTCCGTTTCTTCCTCTCTGTTGAATATGCAGCAGGTAGGGGATGAGCTGACATCAACTAACGTTACTTAGTGGCGAGTTAACAGCAGTTAGCAGGAAAGACAGCAAAAATGAAGCAAATGAGGCTTTGGGGATTTTTGGTCCTTAAAGTCTGAAGATCCTCATCTGGCTGGCTGTCACCCACAGTAGTAGGGTGACCATACGTCCTCTTTTTCCCAGACATGTCCTCTTTTTCTTAAAAATGCATCCGGCCGGGATTTCTAAATTTGCGAAAATGTCCGGGATTCGGCTGTAGTTGCATTATGATGTGTATCTGGTCTAATGCTTTATTTTGAGTGCGCGCATGTTTGCATTGCTGTAACCCCTCTTTGTAAGTCCCGCCTTCTCTCACACCAATTGGTCGATAGGCTCTATGCACGTCGCAGTTCCGGGTTCGCGTGTACTAGGCTATCAACTTCCGGTTCAACTTCCTGTTTATACACAGACAGATATGGCTCTCTTTTATAGTCGTTGTCTTCAGGACTTACCTCGTCTGACGGTAAATGATGTAGACCGACTCATAAAAAAATCATGTGCTGCTCCCAACAGCAAGCGGGAAAAAGGATTTAAAATGTACATCGGCAGCTATACGCTTTCACGAGGCATGCCATGTTCGCTGTCATACATCTTCTGAAAATCTGGCACACAGAATTTTGAGAGGGACTGTCATGACGAAGGACATGAGGAGAGGAATCGATATGGAGCCAGTTGCCGTGACAGAGTACTGCAGTTTAAAAAATGTGAATTATTCACCCTGCGAGTTCATTATACACCCTGATGCTCCATGGCTGGGATGCTCTCCCGATGGAGTCGTTTTCGATCCTTCTGACAACCCACCATTTGGCCTGCTGGAAATAAAATGCCCCAACATCCAGAGTTATGTTGACTGTCCCTACCTCAAAATGTCAGATGGTTCTTTGCAGCTTAGGAGGCAGCACAAGTATTACTGGCAAGTGCAAGGTCAGATCCTCCTAACAGGTTTCGAGTGGTGTGATTTTGTTGTATGTGCGCAGGAGGACATGCTTGTTGAGCGTATATACAAAAATATTGATGTAATGCGCACCATTAGAGACCGAGCAGATCTGTTTTTTTTTTTTACCACTACCTACTGAAGTGTTTGCGTGTTTAGGTCATTTTTAGATAACCAGTGAAGTATTTCTCAATTTCTACAATTGTACAAATGTTGCTTTATTTAATGACTGTGTTACAGTGTGGCCACATACCACTGGTGGTCCATTCAATTATAATATACAGCATTATATTTATTGTATTCTTATTTATTTACACTATAAACAATATTTACATATATACACAAAATACTCATATATATATATATATATATATATACACACACATACTATATTTATACAATATAATATATATACACCTATCTATTATATTACATTAGACATGTATATGTACATATATATTTAGATTTGTATAGGCTAGTTAATAAATACATATGTTATGCATTATGAAATTATAATAAAAAATGCATAAGGAAACATTGTCTTAGTTTTGTCTGTTGATCAGAGTTATGAACAGAGTGTGAAATCCATAGTTTTTACAAAAGTATATGTACAATATTTACATTTACCTTAGCACATTAACAAGGATGAGGGTTTTTAGACTCAGTAGCCCCATGCCTTGACAAGTGGTCCACATTGGTAGTTCACAAGCAAACATGCCACTGTAAACAGTTGGTTTATGCTACCAGAAATGGACAAGGGGATGACTGTGTCAAACAACTTATGCTCCTTCACTCGACGGATAAGACGTTCAACATGTACCCTGAGCCTGGCCACAGACTGAGTGTGTGTCACTGCATGAGGTAGCATTTGTTTTCCCTTGGTCAGGAAAACAGGCCGGTGAACTTTGCATGGCACTAGGCTGTCAATTAAGAAGCCCTTATCCACCATGATGGCCATGTCAGGGGTAAGAAGGTTAATGATCCCTGACTGTTTGAACAACTCCCTGTCACTTACAGACCCTGCATAGAGTCCAGACACAAATGTTATTGCACCATGAGGTGCCATTCCTATTAAAGCCTTGAATGTGCAGTGAGACTTATAGTTTGAAAAAACCTCACTTTGTAATAGCAATGAGGAAGGTGTTTGGCAGCGGATCTCAGTACAATCCAGGATAACCTGTGTGTCTCGGAAAAGATGAAATTCCTCTGGCAGATGGGCTCGTACTCTCTCTTTCGGCATCCAAATGCACACTGACCCCAGGACAAAGTACAGGAAGTTGGCCCAGGTTGTTATGATGTGGCTCACAGTGGCCTGATGTACATGGAAGCGATGACCAAGGTCCTTTTGCTTGAGGCCCAAAGCAAGATGCATAATGAACAGGAAGAACTCGTCTATTGCAGGAAGTGCCCGAGTGTTTCCAGCCTCCTTGGTGACTTTGGAGTTGGTGACACGAATCATTCTGTGCGTTGCCGGTTCAATCAGTTCCCAGAAGGCCATCAGGTGGTTATAGGTTGCAAATCTGTCACGAAATAAATGTACATTGGTTCTCACATGGCATAAAAGACTTACACTTAGCTTTATAGTATAGTCATTTCCAGTTTAGGACATAAGAATGCTGAACTACAAGTAACTGATACATCAATCTTGTAATACATCAAGAGTCATGAAAATTATGGAATTCGGTATGTATGATTAAACTAACTCTGATTGCTGTTGAAGACAACAGATGTTATTCATACTTATAATTATGTTAGCCTATGTTGTTGTTATTATTTTGGTCGGTGTAGCCTACTTTTACGTGCAGCTAGCTTATACAACTCCAATAATATTTAATAACAACGTGGACTAGTGTTTTCAAGACAAAGGCAACGCTATTACAAATGCTTATCACAGGCAATATAATTTTACCTTGTATAAAAGCGTATGTCCTCATCGGACCCAGCAAATCTCTGGAGACCAAAGCGAAGTATGATCTTGGTCTGGTCCAACTGCTTCCGTAGATCTTCTATCTCCCTCGTCAACTCCTCATTTTCATGTAATACCATGTCCACAGCTGCAGCTTCGGGAACTGAACAATAATCGTGTCCAGTCCTCTCCATGTCAAAGTCCATATCTTGCTCTACATCCGAGTCAGGATCAGGGGGCAGCGGTCTCTCTCGCCGTTCCCAAACACTAGACCTCGGCGGCTGCACTTGGTAACGGTTCCACTCAAACAGTGTAGGGAAAGCACCTTTTTTCAGACGTTTCAGTCTAGTCCCTTCCATAAAGTCATCAGGTTTGAAATGAATGCTACACATCTTTGTGTTTTTGTTGACTTGGAAGTCATCCCTCCTGATCTTAACGATCCATTTTTTTCTGAGATCCTCTTCCACGGGAAATGAATGAAAACTCACAGTCGAGTTGTATCTCGCCGACACAACGCACGACGGCACACAACAACGTTCTGAACTAGGTCTCATTAGCTTTTGATATCAGAAAACCCTTTTCTCCATAGTTAAGCTTCCAAGATAAGAATAATTAGAATGTTTGTCATTGTTAACTTTCGCGCGTCAGATTTAATATGGAACCGGAAACTGTTTGCCCAGTAGAGAGTGTAGTCGGAAACACGTCACAATCCCCGCTGCATAGAGCCTATTATAAGAGGCTTGCAGCAACTTTTGGCCAAATTCCTGCCTCTCAATCTCTCCGCGAACGCACGAAGTGCTGTTGTGTTCGGCATTAAACAGTTGCTTGACAGTAGCAGCAAATGACAGCTGAGTGGAAACAATTCCCAAAGAAAAGTGCAAATTTACAGAAGATTTCCACAAAAATTCCCATGCTTTAGTCCAGGTGGAGATCAGTGGGAAGCAGAATGTATGACATGTAAAGATGGCACTTGTGTCAGTTGCTAATAAAGGTGCAAGTGATTTAGAAACACACATTAGCTCTGGTGAAGCATAAAGGGTCAGCAAAAGGTGAAAGTTCATCAGGTAAATTAATGGACTACTTTTTGCAACCAGGTAAAATTATCACATTGCTTCATTTTCCATGGCCATTCAAAATAATAGTAATAGTAAATGAAGGTACACTCATGTAGAGCCCGAAGCCATTTGTTTTGAGAATAATGGCTGGCTGATGAAGTTATTGGCTGGCTAGCCGGCTCAGCCAAAACCTAAATGGCTGCTGCAGCCGCCAAACTTTTCATAGCTGCAAATGGCTGAAGCTGCCACTTCATGTCTACAGATGTCTATGGTATACTGATTTACTAGATCTCAATATTTCCAAGCAATGCATGGCATACACTATATTTCTACAAAATGCAATACAATGTAATAAAGAAAAAAACAGATTTTACTTTCACAACGTATGTACATATTTATTTTGTAGTCTGTATGCTACTAAACATTTTCAAATAGCCTACAATGTGTTGTGTTTAGGCTAAATGTATGTAGGCTAAGTTGTATACAATAACTTGGCATTATCATGGATGAAGCTTATCATATTACACCTTGAAGGAGCAAGTGATGATCGTTTCCCATTGAGCAGTAGGCCAGTGGAACTAAACATGCATTCCACCGGCACACTACCTGCGTGACAGCAGAGATCGCGGAGAAGTATTGTAGCGTGGCCACATAAGGGGAGGTTTTATATTAAGGTCTATGACTTTAAATGTGTGTCATTTATTCTTAATTGTTATATTGCTTTCTCCTGTTATCTGTGATTCCCCTCAGCTGTTGTGTGTTATTCCCCGATCTCTGTTCACGCGAGATCTTCGCGTGAATTCAGGTTACGTGTTTTCCTGCCACGTAAACAGGAACTAACTGTAATTGTCTATTTAAAGAACCGCTATGCCGGTGTTCGGGGCTCATTTGCGAGTACGCTCACGCACAACAAACCCGCTCATTCATAAATTGGAATACGTTGGTGACTGACCTGAGAGCGCTGAAACGCCGTTCCTCCTGGAAGTATTTCATTTGGCTCGCATGCCAGGATTACTTTTATCAGAGGACATTTGGTCATTCATCACTCATCACTTCATCACTTGATCACGCTCACGGACGATACAAACACCGGTGAGACTGATCCGAACACTGTATATAACTCTGTGCACTTTGGACTTCACTTTACATGTATATACACCTTGTTTGATTATTATTGTAAATATTATTGGTAGTGTAAATACACTTGGGTTTATTGATTTTTCATCGGTGTTGTTATATTTATTTTCTCCACTCTATTACCTATCAATAGAAACGGTACGTAAGATCCCATATTAGTGTGATACTCCTCTTTAATATATTGGAGAGTGTTACATAGTGGTGGCCCGTACGGGGACGTGCTGTTTCTATTTATTGATAGTGTTAATTGTGTTCATTAATGTGGAAGACATGACGCAAGTAAATGGAGGAAGAATGAATGTAAATACTGATGAAATTGAGACTGACGTGCATGAGTTCAGGGGTAGCTCTGATGAAGCTGAGGATGCTGATTTCACTGCGGGCCCGTTTGTTACCAGACGTAACCCGACAGATGAAATAGCATCTGTTCTAAGTTCTTTATATAATTCGGATGATGATGAGGATGATGATGTTGAAAGAGAAGTAGTTAATATAAGTGTTGTACAGACAATGCAGATGGAGATCGATAAACTTAAGGTGGATTTATTGGCTCTAAATGCAAAAATACAACATAATGAACAGGAATTACAACAGTCTGTAGATAGTTCCCTTAATAGGGAAACTAGTTTCCGGGAGTCAGTGGACGCTAGCTTAGCAGACTTAGAAGATCATTTTCAGAGGTCTGTAGAGAAGTTGGAGAGAGCGGTGGTTGATTGTTTCCTGGCGGAGAGATGCAAGATGGGAAAATCAGATGAAAAAATACGATTCACCAGTACCCCTCTCGATCTCAAATACAGTCTTTTTACCCTGCTTCTTCCCCATCTACAGCTAATGCTTTGAAAACTCCCATACCAGCAACACGACTTAAAGTCCCACCTGTTAACAGATGCAACGCTACTTATGACGTTACGGCTGGAGTGGGTAAATTAAACAGCAATGAAACAGCAAATAAAAGACCACCTGAACGCCATACCTCAAAAAATCTAGCAGGAGTATCCATTGCTCAAGCACACCCTATGACATCCCTTCTAGTAGTGCCAATAACTATAGAAGGACGAGAGGTGAAGGCGGTACTGGATACAGGGAGCACATACACCCTTATGCAGGAAAGCCTGTGGAGACAATTAGGAGGGGAAACAAAACCTGACACTCCAGGCCTTCTTCAACAGTTCATTATGGCTGATGGAAAAATGCACCAGGCGATCAACAGGAAGACAGTTTGTTATGAGTGGCATGAAAAGATATGCAGGTTGGACACCTATGTTATGAAGGATGCTCACCTGGCCTTTCCCCTTATAGCTGGTCTGGACTTCCTGAGAGCCGCTGAAGCCATAGTGGACGTGGGACACTGGAGATATGGTCTGAAAATGGGCAAAGGATATGTTTATCATCCATTCCTAAATGCACTTCTAAATCCTCTACTGTCTTCACGACTAATGGGTGAAAACCTAGGCATGACTGCTGCGGTGACTCTCTATTATGCCGTACCTCCAACCTGGAATCCAGCCACATACGACTTACCCACACAAATTGTTCCCAGCTGGGACTCTGACAATCAGGACGAATTGAGAAAGCTGATGGAGAATTGGCCTCATACCACCTCTCAAGTCCTGGGAAAAACATCTGTGGAACAGCACAAAATTACACTCTCTGACGAAGTGCCCTTGAGATCCAGAGCTTATAGGGTCTCACCCTTCAAGAAGAAGATTATCGATGAGCAGGTAGAACAAATGCTACGGGACCATATCATCGAGCCTTCTTTCTCTCCGTGGTCATCACCTGTTGTCCTGGTCCCCAAACCCGATGGTTCCTACAGGTTCTGTGTGGACTATAGGAGACTGAATAGTAAGACCGTACCTGACGCTTATCCAATGCCAATCATCCACGACATCTTGGAGTCCATGGAAGGCGCCTCCTGGTTCAGCACATTGGATTTGCAGTCAGGGTACTGGCAGGTTGAAATGGAGGAAAGTAGCAAAGCCAAAACAGCCTTCATCACCTCCCAAGGACTATTCCAATTCTGCTCCATGCCATATGGATTACGGAATGCCGCTGCCACCTTCCAGAGGCTGATGGAGAAGGTCCTAGCAGAGTTGAGAGGGAAGTTTTGCTTTGTCTGTATTGATGACATCATAATCTATTCAAGGTCCTTATCAGAACATGTCCAACACCTGAACACCATTCTACAGAGACTAAACCAAGCTTCACTTACACTGAACATGAAGAAGTGTCACTTCTTTAAGAAGCAGCTGAAGTTTCTTGGACATATAGTCTCAGAGAAAGGGGTGGAGGTCGACCCTGAAAAGACCCGAGCGGTAGCTGAATATCCTCCTCCCAAAGACATTAAAGCCCTCCAACGCTTCTTGGGATTAGCCGGGTGGTATCACAAGTTCATTCCCCATTTCGCCGACATCACAGCTCCATTAAACAACCTAAAAAAGAAAGGAGTTAAGTGGGATTGGACGCCTGAGTGCCAGACCAGCCTGGAGACGATTAAACAGCTATTACAAAACCCCCCTGTATTGATGCAGCCTGACCTCAATCAACCTTTCCAGGTTCATACAGACGCCAGTGATGTGGGCTTAGGAGCCATCATTACCCAGCAAACTCCTGAGGGGGAACGGGTAATAGCATACGCATCACGAACATTGCGTGGACCTGAACTGAATTATTCGACGGCTGAAAAAGAGTGTCTAGCTGTAGTCTGGGCGGTGGAAAAATGGAGACATTACCTGGAAGGAAGACAGTTCGACATCTATAGCGACCATGCTGCCTTAACTTGGGCCTTCAACAGTCCTAAAACCTCCTCTCGGCTGACCCGGTGGACTCTTCGGTTGCAGCAATTCATCTTCCAAGTACATCATAGAAGAGGATGTCTGAACCTGGGACCAGATGCCTTGTCACGAGTCTGTGAAGCTCCTGAAAGTGAAGGTGTGCCCTGTCTAGCCATAATAAAAACCAAAATGTGCCTCTGACATACCCCACATGTTACAGGAAATCTCACAAGCACAAAGTCATGACAATACGGTGTCTCTCCTCCAACTGGCCCAAAAAACCAGAAAGGTTCAGGAAAACCAAATTACCTTTGAGGTCCACCAGGGGGTGCTATATCTCCGGGTTCCTGTAAAGAACAATGGAAATAAATTCCAACTGGTTGTTCCTCAGGCATTAATTCCTGGTTTCTTGCACTATGTACACGATAACCCGCTGGGAGGACATCTGGGATGGCTGAAAACCTTACTGAGGCTCTTGGAGGTGGCGTGGTGGCCAACTGTCCGTAAGGATGTCTGGGAGTATGTAAAAGGATGTGAAACTTGTCAAAAATACAAACATGACAATACAAAACCCAGCGGTTTCTTACAGCACACACAAGTGACGGAACCAGGTCACACTTGGGGGGGATGGATTTCATGGGACCTTTCCCGACCAGTAAGAAACGAAACGCTTACTTACTGGTGTTTGTGGATTATTACACCAAATGGGTAGAGATGTTCCCCCTTCGAGACAGTAAGACCCCTAAGATCGTAAAAATTCTAAGGGAAGAAATCTTCACCCGTTGGGGGGTCCCAAAATATCTCATATCGTACAGGGGGGCCCAATTCACCTCCAATGTGCTTGCTGAGCTCTGCAAATCCTGGGGAAGTATTCAGAAACTCACAACCAGTTATCACCCTCAGACAAACCTGACGGAGAGAATTAACAGGACGTTAAAAACAATGATTGCGTCATATGTGGGACAACATCATGATAGATGGGACCAGTGGTTGCCTGAATTAAGATTCGCTATCAACACAGCACATCATGAAACTACAGGTAGAGCACCTGCGGAATTAATGATGGGCAGACAGCTACATGGTCCACTGGAGAGGTTAATCTTCAAAAACCCCACACCTGACCAAACCTCATATAACCTAATTGAAAGACAGAACATCATGGCAGAGGAGGTAAAGCTCCGAGTAGGGGTGCAACAAGCCAGACAAGCTAGGTATTATAATGCCCGGCGGAAAGATGCGCAGTTTCAGCCGGGTGATCTAGTCTGGGTTAAAACTCACCCTCTCTCGTCTGCCTCCAATAAATACTCTGCTAAGCTAGCGCCCAAATGGGAGGGTCCAGCTGAAGTATTAAAAAAAACGGGGCCAATAAATTACACCGTTCGCTGGGGAGACCCATGTAAAACAGACATTATAAATGTGGTTAACCTGAAACGCTGGTACGGACGATCTCCTCCTATGCCGAAGGCTGGGGGATCTATGTAGCGTGGCCACATAAGGGAGGTTTTATATTAAGGTCTATGACTTTAAATGTGTGTCATTTATTCTTAATTGTTATATTGCTTTCTCCTGTTATCTGTGATTCCCCTCAGCTGTTGTGTGTTATTCCCGATCTCTGTTCACGCGAGATCTTCGCGTGAATTCAGGTTACGTGTTTTCCTGCCACGTAAACAGGAACTAACTGTAATTGTCTATTTAAAGAACCGCTATGCCGGTGTTCGGGGCTCATTTGCGAGTATGCTCACGCACAACAAACCCGCTCATTCATAAATTGGAATACGTTGGTGACTGACCTGAGAGCGCTGAAACGCCGTTCCTCCTGGAAGTATTTCATTTGGCTCGCATGCCAGGATTACTTTTATCAGAGGACATTTGGTCATTCATCACTCATCACTTCATCACTTGATCACGCTCACGGACGATACAAACACCGGTGAGACTGATCCGAACACTGTATATAACTCTGTGCACTTTGGACTTCACTTTACATGTATATACACCTTGTTTGATTATTATTGTAAATATTATTGGTAGTGTAAATACACTTGGGTTTATTGATTTTTCATCGGTGTTGTTATATTTATTTTCTCCACTCTATTACCTATCAATAGAAACGGTACGTAAGATCCCATATTAGTGTGATACTCCTCTTTAATATATTGGAGAGTGTTACAGTATGTTGATTAAAACGCAAACTTTTGTTGAATTTATGAGAAATCTACAGACGCAAACAGACGAAGTGTAGTAAAATAAAGACCTAAATGTGTATTTCGGACTTTTTTTCACCACAAGTCTGAAAGAAGACATGTTATTGAAGACAAATATCCAAAAATCTCAAAATTGACCAGTAAAAAAAAAAACGATGTTTTTGCCTGCTGTGTCTCGCCTTAATATAAACACACACTGTTATCAGTATTTAACAAAAGTCTGGGTAGGCCTAAGATAAAAATTACCTTGCTTTCTTCTTTCCGCCATTTCACCTCAGTGCGAGAAAAAAATGCATCGCTTCTTCTGTACGGAAAACGAGCAATTTTAATTGGTCGTCAATTCACTGTGAGTCTGTGTATCGTAGCAATGAGCACAAGACTGTGCTGTTATGAATCCAGTGGGAAAATAGATCTTGTGTATTGTTTATATATTTCGTGTGTATATGTCTCTATGTGATAGAATTATTATTTGATGCAAATAATTCTAGCCGGCTCAGCCAAACTTTATCAGATGGCGGCTCAATTTGGCTTACGAAATTATTGGCTGGCGGCGGCTGAAATTCTAAATGGCGCAAATGGCGGCGCCTGGCAGCGGCTTCGGGGTCTACACTCATGGCATCAAATGTTTTATTTTAGTACATGGACATTCAAAAGAATGTTGGAAATTGTTATTTATTTATATACATGTTACATGTTGTGCTAATTGAGTGTCTTTTTCACTGTATTAAATGTATCTGTTTATCAGGTGTTGTTTCTCTAAGGATAACCAATAAGCATTAACATAAAATGTATGTGTGACTTGTTTTGTGATATTAGTTTGTAGTAAATATACACTTTGATTTGATTAAATGGTTTTGTAGAGTGTAGCAAAGATGAGCAACAGACTGAGGAGCAGCAGCTGTGCCAGAATCAGGCATGGAAACTGGTAACAATTAATAAGTCACTTTACTTTAGAGAAAGTTAAAAGTGAAACATTGTTTATCCCAATGCTCCTAATGATCCTAATGAAAGGATTTTGATAGATGAACATTGAGAATTATATACTGTTCGATGCCATGGTGTGTCAATGAACTTAGACTAAAGTAATTCATGTATTGCTTTAACTTAGGATCTTATACATCATTTTGACTATTTATGTCAAAAAATATAAATTATTTATATTCAATATTTTTTTACCTCACTTTACTTACTATAATATAACTCTTGTGTGATGACTTTATGGTAATGTACATTCAAGAATCATGATAGATCTTAGGGCAATCCCACTGATCTGCTCTTCCCAATACATTTTCTTCAATGGTATTGGTCTACAATTTGACATATGTAGCACTTGACGAATTAGTTGTTTGAAGCTGATTTGCAATACGTTATGTGCTGTATCTGTTCTTTTGCATCACAGATGATTCAGGGAGGAGAGAGGCTGAGTTATTCGAGGATATACTAGAGTGGAAGATTTAGGAACTGTAGAAACTGGCCCAGCCAGAGCAAAACTCAAAGAATACCCTCTCACCAGCTTTGGACTACAGGGAAGTGGTTGCTAGTGTGAAAATAAAATGGTCTTGGCTAAGCCCCGGATGTCCTTCAATGCTGGAAACGCCTCTGCTAATCCATCACCTGTCCAGGGGCACCCCCAAGGGGTGGCCACGGCCACAACTATATAAACTCTGGCCATCCTGTGGCCACTCCTAGTATGAATTTTGCAGTGGGTACTATTAATTTGAATACATAATGTAAATTCACAATAGTTTGTGAAGTGAAACAAAATAAAATAAAACACCCGCTGCAGCTACAAAAAAGATTGTAGATTGATTGGCGCCCACGCCACCACCAGAGTTTCACTGCCCCTCCCCCTCTCCAATCCTGTCGTTGACTGCTCAGTCAGTGCAAGAAGCAGGACTGACTGAGTGATTCGGCCACAGGAGAGCATCTACACTTTTAGGAGAGATGCCATAACAGTAGTGGCTTATAGTGAAGACATGAATGTATGTTCTAAGTTAACTTTTCCTCAGTACATTTTCACAGTGTTGAATTAACATTAGCTGAAATTAACGCTAGCGCTGATAATATGCAAAGTTAGTTTACTAGCTATGACTAGTCACACTGTGCTATATCAATTTGCAGAGGATAAAGAGAAAATCGACAAGCATCTAAAACATTTTTTAAGAAGAAATGTAGCACAGGGGAGTGTAGGTCTGAGGAAGAAGACAGGTGTGAGAACACACTTGAAGATAATGTCCAAAGTGAGGCAGAGCAGCAAGCCTGTGAGCAGGCAGAGGCTGCTACAGGGGATCTTGCAGAGCACAGCGAGGAACAGACAGAATCAGTGATGGGTCCTTGGCCAGCAGGTGAAGTTAAATAGACAAGTTACCCTTGTTAATGAAATGGATGCTATGTCCTGATGTGACACACACACACACACATGTGACAAACACACACACACACACAACACCAGAATCAAGTTCTCTTTCGCACTTGAATGAACAATAACACACATAATTATGTCAAAATGTCGGTTTTGTCGAGTATTCTCATAAGAGCGGTCTTAAATGAGTTAAATAACGTCTTAAATGAACGTAAAGAGTTGTGAGAAAATGAGATGCCATGGTAGGCAGCAGCAGATCTTAAAGTCACAGTGGCCTAATAAACCAGTTGCTGTGATGTCTGTTGTTAATAAAATAACAAAGGTATCAGAAAATTGTAGCTTTAATAAGAATTAATCTATATCTAATTTATTTATGCAGGGCAGAATGTTTGATAACTTTATTCAATTTCTATATATTTCCTATCTGTTAGACAGGTAGGAAGGCCACAGGTAAATACAACATTTATTCTAATGGGTTATGTGAAGATTGTTTTCAGTTCACTTAAATTAAAAGTTGTTGTTTTCCATAGCCTAATGTTGAAATTTACTGTAATGTTGAATGTCTATCATTAATGTTTTAAAAAAGCAATTTCATAGACAGTTGTTTTTAACTTGCTGCATTACAAACCGCCATCAAAATGACAAGTTTAATTACATTCCAGCTGCTGTAAGAAGAGGCTACAAACGATTCGACACCGGCTGCATTTTCACACGTGACAAATTGATTTTGGAAACTTTTTAACCAAAAAAAAGTTACGGACTGCGGCTTTAAAGTCATATTGTTACATTAACCGTAAACAAGTATAACACACATTACACTGAATTTTTTGTTTGTTTTTGGTGCCACCCCAAGATTTTGCTGTGGCCTCCACTGGTCACCCCTATTAAAATGTTCTGGGGGCGCCACTGCACCTGTCCCTACGTGGTGATCGTAAGTGACGTCACGGACAGTGGTGATTACAAGTGACATAACTTACAGAGAAATGGAGGTGAGTGAGAGTGCTATTTGGAAAGTGCAAGTGCAAGTCCGCAGCCAGACTCTATTGGTGTCACGATTCACTGTTGTCTGCCCTGTGTTTTGCCTCTGTCATCTGTTCCACATGGACAACACTTCCAATAATTCCCTGCCCTCATCACTGCCAGCTGTCTTCCATTGTCCACACATGTGTTTTGTTTACTCATTAATCTTTGTGTATTTAATGCCCTGTTGTTTGCTCATTCCTTGTCAGTTGTTGTATGTGTTTAGATCTCCTGTGTAAGACCAGTTCCCTTCGTGCATGTTTCCTTTGTTCCCGAGTTTTCCCATTGTGGATGTTTCTTTTGTTCCTGTGTTTACCCCATTATCCTGTAATTTGTTTATTTTATTAAAGACTGTTTCACTGCACCTAGATCCAGCTCTCGTGGCTTCCATCCAAATGTGACAATTTACATTTACATTTTTGCATTTAGCAGATGCTTTTATCCAAAGCGACTTACAGTGCACTTATTGCAGGGACAAATCCTCATTTGTAAGTCACTTTGGATAAAAGTGTCTGCTAAAGGACTGAATGTAAATTTGTTTAACCCCATTCCAGCAACAATTCAAATGCTTTTGCATATTTGAAAAAGATTTCGAATAATCCCACAAGTGTCTCATTACACCACCAGTGAGTTCTAAGAAAAGATTTAAGAACTGCATAATAACCAGATCCAACTTTCCATATTTTTAATGTATACAAATGGTGTTGACATAAAACTTGGAACTTTAAGAAAGTATCTTAGAGTAGGGAAACAATCATATCACTCTCTATGTATGTTCAGTTATTTAAACAGGCAATTACTTAACCTATAAAATAATAGTGGTCTCTATTTTTAATACCAGTGTGTTAACGCAACATAAAAAAAACTCAAAATGTGTTTCAAGATGCTAAAAGTAATTTAACTTATAGGGGCAACCAAAATGGTAGATACCCATATGCTAATATAACTCCCTAAATGTCATGTCATTGGTGCTACATCGTGGCTCGCTTTCAACAGAAAGCACGCAACTCCAGCCGCCCCCACATTGCTCCTTCTTCCCACGGGATTGAGGACGGTGCGGTTGGCGATGGAGGTGATCTGATGATGGCAGCGGGTGGACTTTCCTCCTGTGTGGGAAACCTCTAGATTACGCATGGAACCTCCATTCCCTGATGGAGGCCTGGACCTCCACTGTTGTGGCCGGACCATTTCCGGCTTCTCAGAAAAATCCTGATTGAACTAGACGTATTTCCCCGCCTTTATACTTGTATGTCCGGGGGCGGGGTAAGCAAATACTGTCTGCCAACTTCTCATTGGCCTTTTTTCATAGATCAGAGGTATACTGGGCGCTCAAGAGAGACCCCTAGTGTCGCTTCTTTGACACAATGTCTCGTTCCCTCCATCAGGGAATGGAGGTTACATATGTAACCTAGACGTTGTATTTATGTGAATGTAATTTTACAAATTTGTGACTACTTTTCTGCAATTGTGAATTCAGAACACAAGTTTTGAAATATAGTCTGAGTGCAGATTGCAGCATTCAAAAAAATTGTATTTTAAAAGTATACACTTTTAAAAAGTTTTACACTCAATTTACATTGAGTGTAAATTTCAACTTAAGAGTACAAATATTTATTGTACAATTCTCAAATCCAAAAGTGCAAACTCTTGTGTTTTGCTACTGATTTACCTTCATAAAAATGTGTTATTGAATTAATCTAGATAGCTAAATGTTTAAAATATGCTCACCAATAAAGATAACTTACCGAACCATTGGGAAAAGAGAGCTGTTGATGGTAAAGGTAATTTCTGGATATGTATCATATGTGCCCACCATCTCAAACCATGGAGGATTTCTTTCAGTATGCCAGAGCACGATTGAGTAATTGATGGTTGGATCACCATTATCATCATATTTCACCTGACGGCCATTGAGTGGAAAATGTAGCTTCTTCATTTCAGCCAGAAGCTGTAAAGTGCATTGAATATGAATAACATTAAAAGCAAATAAATTACCACTTTAATTTTATGAATCACATCTAAATAATGTTTTAGCGTCTTAAAGTTTATCTAAATTTTAAGTTGAAATTATATATATTATGAATAATTTATTATGTAATAATTAAGTCTTACCATGTATGGCCTAACCGTTGTATTTTTGTGGCATTCATTAATGTTGCACTGCAGAACTTTATGCAACGCATGAGCTATGGTATATATGGCAGCATATATGGAAAAGGAGAATGTGGGATTTTCATTTATAATTTCCTCTGCAGTCAAAAAAGAGCAGCATTTGCATGCTTGATTACATGTATCACTCTGGACTTCAATGCTATCATTTTCACGAACATTAGTTGTTCCTGTGGCTTTAAAGATGAATTCAGCAAATCTGGGCAATGTTAATCATTTCTCTGTAATGCCAATAACTGTACCAATTTTCTCAATTCCTGGCTCTCTTGGAAGCTGTTGATCCATAGACCATGCTTGACTTGCAATCCAAACTTTAAATCGGATGTTGCCCTTTATGGCAGCTTTGATAATGTTTTTTTGCATATTGTGGCAAAGCAAAAACCACAATTACATTAATTTTGAGCAAATCAATTTTTTTAAGTGCTAGACTGTAGTTTGCCTCTAGGCTAAGAGCCTCTTGATAGGCCAAACAAATGCCAGTATTGCTAATATACTTGTTAAACGGTCTCAGGCCGTCCTCACTTTAAGCGTCCTGGCTACCAAGAAAGGCAACCCAGTCCCATCCAAACCACTTAATGATGTGAATAATCATGTGAATCAGGTCTTTGTTGCTGGGGATTGTTCTTATAAAAGAGGGATACTGAAGTTTATCACTTAATGCATAGCTGGTAGCTCCATAATTCACCTTTAAGAGAAGAAAACACTATTTTATAAACAATTATCTTAATATTTTATATACTGTATATATTTATCCATCATTTAAATATGGTACTGCCTGGTAGTCCTGAATGTAAAAAACAAAATAAAACAAAAAACAAAATAAAAACAAAACAAAACATAATTTACCATCGGTATAAGGTCCATTGTGAACAATGATGCAATTGTCATAGTTCTTGTGCTTCCATATGGTCCTGTTAAAGCAATCACTTTAGGCAATCACTTTAGGCTGATGGCCGTTGAGCATCTTTTTAGGTTTTATTGATCCATTCTCTGCGATAAAACTGAAAACTGCCGGGAAATTCTTTGTTGCAGAACAATGGTCAAAAATCTCATAGCCTAGAGAAACATTAGGCAGGAGGGTGGTGGAGTTATTAATCTCCTCAACAGCAAACCTCATCACTTGGAACATCTGATAACCAGATACTGAGAATATGTGCCTAAAAAGCATGAGTAAGTACATTAAATGCACTTAATTTAAGCTTCATCTTAGAAACGTTACTTGCAATTAAATGCTGCTTCAATTTACAATACTGACTAGTGATAACAGACTCAGTATTAGCATCCAGTTGATGGTAGGTTTGATAAACCTACCTTATGAAAAAGCAAAAAGGTCCTTGTTTACCTAGAACATTCAATGGCCTCTGGAGTGGACAGGGGTGTAGCATGATCCACTTCATGTAAAACAAAAAGACCACCCAATAAGTAATCTACCTCCAAGCTGAACTCAGATGATGAGCAAGAGACTTTGAAGAAACAGCTAGTAAAGCACAAAAGGAAAGTGTAAATGCTACTCTGAAGCATGATTGAATTAAAATGGACCATTGGTCATGAAAAGGGTATGTGCAGGTCAGGCTCATATACTACACTTTAATTTGCTTAAAACACATTTAAATTTGCTTAAACCACTACATTTACTAATACTAATATCCATTTCCCTATTTAAATTCACAAAGCATATGCCAATCAGTTATTAAGTAGAGCATTACACCAAAGCACAAACAGAAGATGCAAAATGTAACTATAAATTACATTTTGTGCAGAGGGATTTTTGGGGAAGTTGCACAAGATTTGTTTTGGTTACAATCAACAAAAGTCCATTATTGAGTGAGTACATAAAAAAGCTATGTTCAAAACCCTCTCCTTGTCTTACCCTGAATTTACTATGGTAAGCCTAAAATAATGATTTTTTTTTTTTAGAGCTGTCGGGTCAGATTTGGTGCAAAATTGCAGGCTTGCATCATACGTCCATGTGTCTTTACATCATGTCCATAAGCTCAGAAAAGAAGGCTTGGCAGAGTTGTGTGTGTTTGTGCCAGCTGAAGAAACCATGGCTGATTTGTCAGTCACAGTTCAGGACAGCAGCAGCAGGGCATCAGTCTCTGGATGGATGTTTATCTGTTAACTGTTTGGAAAATTGATTTGTTTGCTATAATGCTGGGATATGTTTTCTGGTAGGGTTGTTGAAGTTTATACAGGTTTTACACCACAAGGCTGTTGAATGCTTTATTATGATTGGTTGACAGATGTTCTAAAGCATACAATATAATAACGATGCTACCACGTAGCTGCTGAAAAGTATACTGATAATAATTCAACGGTCCGTCATCAATTATTCCAAGTTGTTGTCACTTTCCATTGCCCTTTTAGCAGATAGTGTTTAAAATGAGTGGACAATTCTTAAATTGTATCTAAAAGCCACTTAGGTACAAGGTAGATCCCCATGAATGCTCATCCCAAGTTGTTCATAGAACAGTAATGTACATATTTATTTGTTAAGCTTGTATCTATTTCTCTATTATATCTTTACTTCCAAATACACATTTTAAGAATTGTATTATTGTAATTGTTATGCATAGATTGCACATTTCTGCATATTATTTTCATGTTTAATCAAGTATATTTCATCCCCAACTTTATTGATTCCTGGATTTGTGTTTTTATGATAAAGCTGTATTGTTTGCAGTGCATAGACCTAATATAGTATCAAATCAAATCAAATCACTTTATTGTCACACTACCATGTACACAAGTGCAACAGTAGGTGAAATTCTTATGTGCAGTTCCGAGCAGCATAGCAGTCATGATAGTGACGAGACATATACCAATTACAGTAAACAACATATTTACTCAACAACAATTTACATATCAAATGTACACATAATTTACACAACACAATAATTATATACAATGTACAGTAAACAATACACACAGTATAGAATACACAATATACAATACAATAAGTAAAGAGTATATGAAATTTATATATATATATATATATATATATATATATATAAGTAGTTGTATTGAGGAGAATATGTTGACAGTCCAGTGTGAGATTATAGATTAATAAAGTGCAGTGCTAATTATTGATCCTGATAGATCAAGTGTTCTTCGTATTACGGCTTACTTGCATTGTCCACTGAAGCTATAGATTGTAATAAAAAATAAGTGCCTTCAGTTTCTTCTTTCAACTCTTATCAGCCATCTCACAAGTTTACTCTTAAATTCATATTAGTACAATACAAACATTAATGTGTAGTGGATAAAACACTTGAATAATCATATTCAAATATGTAAATAAGAGTGTTGTTAATCTTCGTCAAAGCAAGTAATATCTTGGTTGTAAATGTTTAATCAAATAACATAATATCAACGTGAAAATAGCACATTATGACTCTGCAGGTAAATATCTCAGTGTGATCACAGGCAAAGCAGGTAGCCTTTAGGAGCGGGTGTGTTTATTAGCAATAATTAATAATTATCATAGATAACCATCAATTATTAAATAGAACATTGATTAGAATCAATGTTATCCTCACACGGGGCAACAATTTATGTAGGGCTCACTGTTACGAACGGAGGCAGCGAAGGCAGACGAGGAGAGCGAGTCTAAATGCAAACTTACTTTATTTGAACAGATAAATGAATAAACACAAAGAAAAACCCTCAATGGGGAAATAAACACAAGACTGAGAAAACGGGCAGGGAACACATACCAGGCTAACAACATTCAATGATAGACAGCGACTGAACAAACAGACAGGGTTTAAATACATGGACATAGGACAAAGGGGCCAATGAACAAACAGAACTCAAACAGGATAACAAGGGGATAAACAGAAACCAATGGCAAATTAACGAGGGCAGGTGAAAACAATGAATGGAGAACACGAACGCTAACAGGGAGACTGTGGAGCTACAAAAGGGACAAAAGTGAAAACTACGGAATTACAAAAGTGACAAAAATGGTAAACAAAGGGGCAACGGTGAAACAAGATGAGGTATGCCTAACACGCACAGGTTGGTTAGATCAGTTTTACTATCAAATATAATTAATAATTAATGTTTATTAATTATTAATTAAAAATATATATAAATAATATAATTTAATTCGTTAAATTCTATCCTCGGGGCACCACTCTTTGACAAGAGAAAAATGATAGTAAGTGACTGATTTTACCCTGAAGATTGAGTATTTTGATTGATAATCAAAATAATCAAAAAGGGGAAGAAGCTAGTCGAATTATTGCCATACAAATCCACCAGTAATCTGGTTACGGTTGGCTTCTAACAACAACAATTTAACAATACTGAAGTAATACAGGAGTTCTTGATGTGGCAGAGGCTGGATTCAACACGATATTCAAACAAACAAACCAGGAGTACTTATTATAATATAACAAGATTTATTATAATCAAACAGTAATGAACACTGCCAATACTAAATGAATATAACACAAAAACATAAGGTGGGCATCCTAACTAAATGGTGGAGCTATATGCTAGTGTATGTGTGTGTCTCGAGTCGGTAACAAAGACACAAAATTGCGGAATAAACTCCTTGTGTGGAGCTAATTCAAAATGGAGGGCTAGGCCGGAAAGGGCGGAGCCAACGATTGTGTGAAGGTGTAGGGAAAGCAAGATGGCTGGATCAGATCCAGCACAACCTAGCTAATACCACTTGTGGGTGATAATGAGCAGACACACAAAGGAACTGAATGAAACAGGCGGGAAAATTTGAAAAACACCAGCCTGATTCATACATAAACCGTGGTGCTGCTCGCTTCGTGAATTTCAGTGTGTGTGAAAGAGAGATAGCGAACAAACAGGGGTTCATGCAATTTAACAGAGGAGACATGCTGGTGACAGCGCAATTGAATTGTTGATTCAGATCACTCAATAAAATAACATTTCCCCAAAAATGACGATCTCATAACTCCAAACAGCAATCGTAGTTAAATGTACAGTTATAAACAAAACATCAAACGTTCAGCGATCGTAATTAACATACAAATGTAAACAAAACAATACAAAATTTATGATTTAGGTTTATGAGAAAAGTCACAGTTTCTAAACTAAATCTGCCCAGATATCAAGCCTTACTTGTGAAATCCTGTGTGATTTCAGCATGGTTGTCTGTTGAATTCCTGTTGCATTGAGCGGTCAGGAGAAAAACAATCTGGTTTCGGTCCTTTGTCTCACGCTCGTCAGCGAAAAGACACGTCTCTACATTGTTTCTCAGGTCCGGTGATCGTGAGAAACACGGGAGGTAGTCAACGTTGAAAGAAAACGATTGAGAAGGGAAGCTGGTTGCCTTTTTCCATTTTCTAAATAAATTCACTGTTGTCTCGCAGTGAAGATGAAATGAACTGGTTATACCAAGTACACTACACGACTGGAACAAAGCTAAGTTAATCTTACTCTACCGTGGCCAAATGGTGAGGTTTAGAAAAACGTGGTCTCTCTTTGTCCAGAAGGAGGGGAATTCCTTTGTGTAGATATGTCTCTTTAGAGCGCAGCGAGGCTGTAGATGTAGCAGTCAGGCTGGATGTGGAGAGAGACTGAACTCAAATGTGAGTGATAGTTTTGTTAAGAAGATGACGTCATCGGTCATAGGCCGCTTTTGACCAATGACGTTTGAGATTGAGTCCATGGGCGGGACTTCCCGTTCAGCTGTGAATCATTCTGGGAAACTGAGTTCAATGTCTCCCCTTCGATCATAGAACAAAGGGCCATGTTGTCTCTGCTGCCATTTTTAGTGGGGCAAGGCCCTACACAGGTAAAGCAGTCAAACATAAATACATTTGTGAACTCATTGTAGAGTCATTGTTAAAGCTTTCTTTTCTGTGCATGTGTTCTGTGCAAAAAAAGTTGTATATATATGTATATATAGATATACGAATCGAAATATGAGGTCAATTTGCAAACATGCTAAGGTGATAAATATGCATACAAATTTCCCCTATTCAAGATATATTGACGCATCGAAAATTATTTGAGGGCAATTGACAAGTACGTTGTTAAATGGGCGCCGCTATTATGATCATTGTATCGAGACCAATAAAGTAGTCACAGATTGCCTGGACCTCACTGTGTAATATTGCCTGGACCTCACTGTGTAATATTTGTAGCCATCCTTTCCGGGATGGCTACAAATCCCTCCCCCGCCCCCATTTGGCAAATCGGACCACTCTTCCGTTCTGCTTTTGCCCGCTTACAAGCAGAAGCTGAAACGGGAAGCACCCACCCTCAGAACGATCCAGTGCTGGTCGGACCAATCAGACTCTGCGCTACAAGACTGTTTTGATCACGCGGACTGGGAGATGTTCCGGTCCGCCTCTGATGACGACATCGAGGTTTACGCTGACAGTGTAACGTGTTTCATCAGGAAGTGCGTAGAGGATGTTGTTCTGACCAAAACAATACGGATATACCCCAACCAGAAACCATGGGTTAACGGCGAGGTTCGCGCGGCACTCAATGCGCGGTCCTCCGCTTTTAATTCTTCTAACACGGAGGAGCGTAAACAAGCCAGTTATGCCCTCCGTAACACCATCAGTGAAGCCAAACGCCAGTACAGGCACAAACTTAAAGGTCAGTTCAACACCACTGACTCTAGAAGCATGTGGCAGGGAATTAATACCATCACGGACGGAATAAAGACTCCGCTGTGAACACCGCTGCATCTCTCCCGGATGAACTTAATACATTTCATGCTCGTTTTGAGGACAGTAGCACCGCCCTCGCGGAGAGAGCACTCTCTGCTGACGCTACAGAGGTTGATTCACTCTCCGTCTCTGTTGTGGATGAAACCCGATCCTTCCGACGGGTGAACATCCGTAAAGCCGCGGGCCCAGATGGCATTCCGGGCCGCGTCATCAGAGTGTGCGCGAATCAACTGGCTGGTGTTTTTACGGACATTTTCAATCTGTCCCTCTCCCTGTCTGTAGTTCCCACATGCTTCAAAACATCAACCATTGTGCCTGTACCGAAGCAAGCCACAATCACTTGCTTAAATGACTGGCGTCCTGTTGCTCTGACCCCCATCATCAGCAAATGCTTTGAAAGGTTAATCAGAGATTACATCTGCTCTGTTCTGCCCCCCTCTTTGGACCCATTGCAGTTTGCCTACCGCAACAACCGCTCCACTGATGATGCCATTGCATCTACACTACACACTGCTCTCTCCCATCTGGAAAAAAGGAACACATATGTGAGAATGCTGTTTGTAGACTACAGCTCAGCATTCAACACCATAGTGCCCTCCAAGCTTGATGTGAAACTCCGGGCTCTGGGCTTAAACGGCTCGCAGTGCAGCTGGATCCTGGATTTCCTGTCAGGCAGACGTCAGGTGGTTAGAATGGGCAGCAACATCTCCTCATCACTGACCCTCAACACTGGAGCCCCGCAGGGCTGTGTTCTCAGCCCACTCCTGTATTCCCTGTACACACATGACTGTGTGGCAACACATAGCTCCAATGCCATCATTAAGTTTGCTGATGATACGACGGTGGTAGGTCTGATCACTGACAATGGATGAAAGAGCCTACAGAGAGGAGGTGCACACTCTGACACGCTGGTGTCAGGAGCACAACCTCTCCCTCAACGTCAGTAAAACCATGGAGCTTGTGGTGGATTTCAGGAAGAAAGACAGAGAACACAGCCCCATCACCATCAATGGAGCACCGGTAGAGAGAGTCAGCAGTTTCAAGTTCCTCGGTGTCCACATCACTGAAGAACTCACATGGTCCGTCCACACTGAGGCCGTTGTGAAGAAGGCTCACCAGCGCCTCTTCTTCCTGAGACGGCTGAGGAAGTTTGGAATGAACCACCACATCCTCACACGGTTCTACACCAGTACTGTAGAAAGCATCCTGACTGGCTGCATCACTGCCTGGTACGGCAATAGCACCGCCCACAACCACAAAGCCCTGCAAAAGGTGGTGCGAACTGCCAGCAACATCATCGGAGGTGAGCTTCCCTCCCTCCAGGACATATATACTAGGCAGTGTGTGAAAAAAGCTCAGATGATCATCAGAGACTCCAGCCACCTGAGTCATGGGTTGCTCTCACTGCTTCCATCAGGCAGGCGGTATCGCAGCATCAGGACCCGCACCAGCTGACTACATGACAGCTTCTTTCCCCAAGCAGTCAGACTGTTCATCTTATATCTCACACTGGACTGTCAACATATTCTCCTCAATATACTACTTCATATATATATATATATATATTTCATATACTCCTTATTGTATTGTATATTGTGTGTATTTTATATAATTATTGTGTTGTGTAAGTATGTGTACATTTGATTTGTAAATTGTTTTGTGTAAGTATGTTGTTTATTGTAATTGGTATATGTCTCGTCACTGTCATGACTGCTATGTTGCTCGGAACTGCACACAAGAATTTCACCTACTGTTGCACTTGTGTACATGGTAGTGTGACAATAAAGTGATTTGATTTGATTTGATTAATGAGATGGAATCGGTGGGCAAGGAATATGAGGTGTTTGAAGGAGAGGAGGAGAGATGATGGAGGTGGCATTGATATTGAATCTGATTCAGATTCAGAATCATACTCTGAAATTGAGTGTGCTGGGGACTCATTTCAAGAGGTTGCAAGAGATGGCACAGTATGGGTTGAACAAAATCCTGGCAACACTCAGGGTAGAGCCCAAGAGGCCAATATAATGAGAGAACCCCCAGGGACAACATCTTATGCCAAGGACAATATTACAAGTCCAGCATTGAGCAGTTTACTGTGTTTGAATGAAACAGAAAGGTGGCAAACCATAAGAAAGTACACTGATGCAGAAGCTGGGCAGAATAATGCTGAAAAGTTCAATCTGACAGATGACAAACTAAAAGCATTTGTTTGTCTCGTTTATTTGAGAGATGTTACGGGAGGCAAAAGCATGAGATTGGGTGACTTTTGGTCTAATGAATTTGGATTCCCCGTCTATCGCTTACTACGACGTTGTGTCGAGTGAAGCGACACTAGGGGACTTTCTGAAGGACATAGTTATGCTTTCCTCTGAACTTGAGAAAAGGCCAATGAGAATTTGACAGACAGAATTTGCATGTCCCTCCCCCGGTGGTTGTGAGCTGAGATCACTTACTGTTCCACTCACCTCTGTAGAGCTTATGATGTTGGATCTATGGCGCAAATCAGCGGCTTTCTCCTTCTCTGCACGGCAGTGCAGCTTTGCCCCTGGGCGCTTCGACAGTGCTGTTAAAAGAGAATATTTTATAAAACAGTTTATTTTCTCTAAAAACAAATACACAGCTGGCGTTGAACATCCTTTTCAGGACACGTCTTTATAAAGATCCCCTTCCGTCCCTGTGTTGTTCCTGGATGCGGCCCATTTCTCTCCACTCCTGATGGTCACAGACGCTGCCTCGTGTGTCTGTGCGCAATCAAACAGAAGCGCCGTTTGTGGATGGTTCGTGTTCTCACTGCGAGGACCTAACCATGGTAACATTACGGTCGCGTCTTTCCTTCTTAAAGAGGAACGCCACTGCAGCCACCCCCCACATCACTCCTTCCTCCCACGGGATTGAGGATGACCCAGCTGGTGATGAAAGCGAATTGTGGATGGCAGCGGGCTCGGTCTCTCCAGGTAGATCCCCATGAACCACCCGCCCCCTGGCACGCTCATCGACTTCCGTCCGAGCTCGAGGTGAGAGCGGCTCACCTCACATCCAGTCTGTTTACTCCCTCAAGCCCCCTGAGCTGCATCAGAGAGCGTTCCAGCATCTGACGTGGACTCGACGTGGACTCGACTGGAACCCTCCGTCCTCCCCACAGCCTTCATGGCTAGACGATTGGTTCCTCAGGTCAGGGTGCTGCTCACTGCACAAGGACGCACTGTTGCGACAAGGTACGCTCAATGGAGAGTGGAGGCTCCACCCCCAGGTGGTCCAGCTGATTTGGGAGCGATTCGGCAAAGCACAGATAGACCTGTTCGCTTCCCAAGAGACCTCCCACTGGCCGCTCTGGTACTCCCTAGCAGAGGCTCCCCTCAGGACAGAGGCGCTGGCACACAGCTGGCACCGGGGTCTGCGCAAGTATGCATTTCCCCCAGTGAGCCTACTTGCACGGGTGCTGTGCAAGGTCAGGGAGGACGAGGAACAAGTCATTCTGGTGGCCCCCTACTGGCCCACATGGACTTGGTTGTCAGATCTCACGCTCCCTGGCATATTCCCCTGAGGAAGGACCTTCTTTCTCAGGAACAGGGCACCCTCTGGCATCCGCGCCCAGATCTCTGGAACCTCCATGTCTGGCCCCTGGACGGGATGTGGAAGATTTAATTGGCCTACCACCTGCTGTCGTAGACATGATCAACTAAGCCAGAGCTCTGTCTACCAGGCAACTTTACGACCTAAAGTGGCGCTTGTTCACAAAGTGGTGTTCTTCCTGTTCTGAAGATATGCAGAGATGAGCAGTTTCTGCAAGAGAGGCTGGAGGTGAGGCTCTCCCCCTCCACCTTGAAGGTTTATGTAGCCGCCATACCAGCTCACCACGAAGCAGTGGACGGTAAGTCCCTAAGGAAGCATGATCTGATTATCACCAAAAAGCCAGAAACACACAAACAATTCAAAGTTCCGCCTCCTTTTGCCTCTCTTGTGTCTTTATTGAAAACTACACACACAAAACAATGACACTTATACACCATGTGCTGAGTCAACGTGTGTCTCCCACTTCAGGTCCTGTGAGATGTTATTTCATTCAAGGAACCTGAATGCCCAAATTAGCATTCCATTGTGTGTGTGTCGGAGGGTGTGTTTAGGGATGTTGGAAATGTATACGGTGGCGTTACAAACATCTCAACATTCACAGTTCAATATCTTAGTTGGCAGTAAAATATCCTAACTGCTGTTTGGCTTAAACTCTCCATATCAGATCACATCAATGCTTTCAAATTGTAAACCATATGGATGAGTGAAAAGCCTAATTTTTAATCTTTTTAATTTTTAATCTTAACCTCTGAAATGTACTGTTTATTTTTGGTTAAATTGCTTTTCTCACATTTTTTAACACAAGTTAATGAACTGTTTTCCAAAAGTAGATTATGTTTTCCAATAGTTCCAATAAGATAATGCACTTAACAGGTAAAGCAGTCAAACATAAATTAATTCACCTATAGCTTCTTCCACATCCTCACCATATTCAAACTAATGAATCACAAATCGAAATATGAGGTCAATTTGCAAATTCTAAGCTGATAATTTTGCTTACACATTTAAAATCGTAAAAATCACTATTGTATCAATAAAACAAATGTGGGTACGTGTGTCCACTGTCAAAAGAATATGTTGTGAGCATATCACAAACGTGATTGTATCATGGTAAGTTGGATCACACTGCACAAAAATGTCTCCCATCCACTCGTTGATATTTAGACCTCTAGGTGTAGAAACACGGAAGTGGACTCTTCCAGCTACAGGCATTCGATCACAACTTAATTTATGCCAAACAAGAATGAAATTATACAAACTAAATATACAAGCATATCCTAAAATAAATGTAAGACTATGTTACTAGGATAAATGGATCTGGATCTGTAATGATGAGCAGGTGAAGGCAGACGAGGGGCGAGGATCTAAATGCAGTGGGTCTTTATTTAAACAAGAATGACAACACGACAAACAGGAACAAAGGAAATATCCACAATGGGAAAAATAAAACAAAAACACGGAAGACATTCACTGGGAAAACAGGCAAAACAAGCATCCACAAACATCAACGACCGACAGGGGAATGGAGAAACAGCAGGGTTTAAATACACAGACACAGGATGATCACAAACGACAATCAGGTGCAAACAATGACAGAGTGCTGGCAGTGATGAGATCCAGGAATTGTGGGAAGTGTAGTTTTAGACAAAGACAAGTGAAACACAGGGCAGACAACAAGGGAATCGTGACATAACCCCCCCTCTGAAAAAAAAATGAAAAAAGGAATACCCAAAAAAAAACAGATCGTCCAAGGAGTGAGGGGGGGCAGGCAGACCAAAGAGGGCACCAGGGGTAAACAGACAGTCCAAGGGAGCACAAGGGGCAGACAGACAGTCCAAGGGGGCACAAGGGGCAGACAGACAGTCCAAGGGGGCACAAGGGGCAAGAAGTCAGTCCAAGGGGGCACAGAGGGCAGGCAGGAAGTCCAAGGGGGCACAGGGGGCAAGAAGGCAGTCCAAGGGGCAGGGACAGGTTCAGGAGGCCTGGGAGGTGGCCACAGGACAGGGACAGGTTCAGGAGGCCTGGGAGGCGGCCACAGGACAGGGACAGGTGCAGGAGGCCTAGGAGGTGGCCATAGGACAGGGACAGGTTCAGGAGGCCTGGGAGGAGGCCACAGGACAGCCATGGGGAGCTCCGAGGGCGGAGCCATGGAAGTCTCTGGTAGCGGAGCCATGGAGGGCGGAGCCGTGGAAGACCCAGGTGGCAGAGCCATGGGTGGCTCAGGAGGTGGAAGGCTCTGGATTCGGAGTCGTGGGAGGCTAAGGAGGCGGAGCTGAGGGAGGCTCTGGAGACGGAGCTGAGGGAGGTTCTGGAGGCTCAGGAGGCGGAGCTGAGGGAGGCTCTGGAGGCTCAGGAGGCGGAGCTATGGGAGTTGAGCTGTGAACCGAGTTTCCGAGATACGGCCACTTCCGGTGAAGCTTTGACCGGGTGTATCTCGGAAACCACGCCGACTTGGAGAACTAAATGTATAATTTAAAGTAAGTCACTATCTAATGCATGTACAATCACTGCTCTGTGTCTTACTTGAAAAAATACTAGCACTGATTGTACATACATTGCATAGTGACTTACTTTAAATTATACAGCATTAGATTGTGACTTTCTTTAAATTATACATTCTGGTCTCTAGTATATATTCAAGTAAGACACAGAGCAGTGATTGTACATGCATTAGATATTGACTTACTTTAAATTATACATTTAGTTCTCTGGTATATTTTCAAGTAAGACACTGTTTAATGAAGTGATTGTACATGCATTAGATAGTGACTTAATTTAAATTATACATTTAGTTCTCTGGTATATTTTCAAGTAAGACACTGTTTAATGCAGTAATTGTAGATGCATTAGATAGTGACTTACAGGTGGGATGCTGTTTTCGACTCCATCCACACACCACAACACACTCATGCACATTACAGCCATTAATTATGCACAATTTGCATAATATTCCACTGTCCAGGGGGAAGCATATAGGGCACCCGTCAAATAGGTTACAGGATGGATGCTCTTTTTGACTTAGACATTTTCAGCGGGTGAGATCCTGTAAAGATTTGGGGATTTCACACTATGTGGTGAAGTCCAATCAGTAACTTATTAAGCTACAGGTTGGATGCTGATTTTGACCGGGTGTATCTCGAGAACCAAGCCGACTTTGGGCTCCATACTCTGGGGTCATGGGGGGCCCATGGGTCCCTACCCATGCCCGGAGTTTGGAGCTCCAAGTCGGCGTGGTTTCCAAGATACACCCGGTCAAAGCTTCACCGGAAAAGGCCGTATCTTGGAAACGGAAGGTCCCAGGAGCTGGGGACAGTGGGTCAGAAGGGGCCCTATGGGCCCCCCTCATGCCCGGAGTTTGGAGCTCCAACTCGGCTTATCTCCCAAGATACACCCGGTTATACATAAGGGACTTTTGGACAAAACGGTCTATATCTCGGAAATGAGGAGGCCCAGTGGATCGTACTTTGGGGCGGTGAGGGGCTCCTAGGGGCCCTCTCAGACCCCAGAGTCCCGAGCCTCTGTGACCCTTCCTTCCGAAGTGCACCCTTTCCTGTTGGGCCCCGTATCTCGGACCGTGGGGGCGCTAGAAGCTCGGGCTAGGGCCCGTTGGAGAGGGCCCCTCGGGACCTTACTTTGACCCGAATTTGGTGTCGCTAGGCTGCCGGGTCCCCGAGTTATAGCCGTTCAAAATTTGGAGCCCACCTACAACTTATTCGACAGAGCCCCTATAGGCTTCCCCGTGACAGTACAATAATGAGTCAAATGTCATAATTACAGTGGTTTTATGAGGTGAAACCTAATGTACACCACACAGGGGACACACCACAACACACTCATGCACATTACAGCCATTAATTATGCACAATTTGCATAATATTCGACTGTCCAGGGGGAAGCCTATAGGGCACCCATCAAATAGGTTACAGGATGGATGCTCTTTTTAACTTAGACATTTTCAGCAGGTCAGATCCTGTAAATATTTGGGGATTTCACACTATGTGGTGAAGTCCAGTCAGTAACTTATTAAGCTACAGGTTGGATGCTGATTTGGACCGGGCATATCTCAGGAACCAAGCCGACTTTGGGATCCATACCCTGGGGTCATGGGTGGCCCATGGGTCCCTACCCATGCCCAGAGTTTGGAGCTCCAAGTCGGCGTGGTTTCCGAGATACACCCGGTCAAAATCCCATCTGCAGACAGCCTATAGGGCACCCGTCAAATAGGTTACAGGATGGATGCTCTTTTTGACTTAGACATTTTCAGCGGGTCAGATCCTGTAAAGATTTGGGGATTTCACACTATGTGGTGAAGTCCAGACAGTAACTTATTAAGCTACAGGTTGGATGCTGATTTTGACCGGGCATATCTCAGGAACCAAGCCGACTTTGGGATCCATACCCTGGGGTCATGGGTGGCCCATGGGTCCCTACCCATGCCCGGAGTTTGGAGCTCCAAGTCGGCGTGGTTTCCGAGATACACCCGGTCAAAGTCCCGTCCACAGACAGCCTATAGGGCACCCGTCAAATAGGTTACAGGATGGATGCTCTTTTTGACTTAGACATTTTCAGCGGGTCAGATCCTGTAAAGATTTGGGGATTTCACACTATGTGGTGAAGTCCAGTCAGTAACTTATTAAGCTACAGGTTGGATGCTGATTTTGACCAGGTGTATCTCGAGAACCAAGCCGACTTTCGGCTCCATACTCTGTGGTCATGGGGGGCCCATGGGTACCTCACCACACCCGGAGTTTGGAGCTCAAAGTCGGCGTGGTTTCCGAGATACACCCGGTCAAACCAGCACCGTAAGTGGCCGTATCTCAGAAACGGAAGGTCCCAGGAGCTGGGGCCGGTGGGGTCAGAAGGGGCCCTATGGGCCCCCCTCATGCCCAGAGTTTGGAGCTCCAATTCAGCTTAACTCCCAAGATACACCCGGTTATACAAAAGGGACTTTTGGACAAAACGGTCTATATCTCGGAAATGACGAGGCCCAGCGGATCGTCCTTTGGGGCGGTGAGGGGCTCCTAGGGGCCCTCTCATACCCCAGAGTCCCGAGCCTCTGGGACCCTTCCTTCCGAAGTGCACCCCTTCCTGTTGGGCCCCGTATCTCGGACCGTGGGGGCGCTAGAAGCTCGGGCTAGGGCCCGTTGGAGAGGGCCCCTCGGGACCTTACTTTGACCCGAGTCAAAAGGCGGCCTGGTGTCAAAAGGCGGCCGGGTGCCCGAGTTATAGTCGTTCAAAGTTTGGAGCCAACCTGCAACTTATTTGACAGAGCCCCTATAGGCTTCCTCCCGGACTGTACATTAATGGGTCATATTTCATAACTACAGTGGTTTTATGTGGTGAAACCTACTGTACACCACACAGTTATCGCAATACAACACAATGATGTACATTAAAGCTATTAATTATGTATTATTAGCCTTGAAATGAACTGTCCAAAGACTGCTTACATGGGCCTAAATGTACAGCATATCTGTCCCTGTCAAATATGGACTTAATCATTCAAAATGTTATGTGTGCTTACAACATAGATGGAGACAATGATGTATTTAAAGCCTTTTATTAAATTTAAAGTAGAAACATTCAGTGCAAAAGCTTACATTTAGTGCAAAATTAAAACTTAAATGTCAAGTTAAATGAATAAATAATCTTAAAATTTACACACTTGTGCTATTAGAAAACACACACACATACAAATTTGCAATTTGAAAGTTTTTTTCCAAATGTAGAAAATATATAAATAGCATATATATATATATTATATCTTGAAAGTCTAAGACTTACAGAGACAAAATATTAAAAAAGTTATTAAAAATGTAAAAAAAAAAAAAAAAGTTGTTTCTTTATATGATCTAACAAAATCACAAATGTTCAAAGTTTTATACATTTAGTTGGAACCCAGGAAGTCTTGGAAATTCAAATTCAGCAGGTCATCAAATTGATCGATTAAAACCATGGGCAGGATCTGCCTCTGTAAAAAAAAACATTCACTGTTAACAGACCATTCAGATAATACAATAGAGCCTGATTTGCTGACACAAAATCTATTAACACTTACCCTGCATCATAAAAGACTCATCCTGTAAGCCCTCTGGACGTTGTTCACTGTCTCCAATGCTCTCAGGCTGATCCATGGATTCACCTGTAAAATTATTATTTTTTTTTTAATTCCATTCTGTAAAAAATACTCATGTTCAAATAAGATTGCAGATTGGTTTACTTACCTAGCAATTCCAAAAAATCCTCATCCTGTTGCATCTGTGAAGCTGGCACTTCGTCTGACCTGGTCATACTTTCAATGATATCCAATCTGCTGGCCATTGGAATGTCAGGATTTGTTTTCCTCAGGCGAGTAAGGTGCTCGATTGTCAACTTCCACCTGAGGTCCTGTACCATTTGTGTAACAGACACCTAAAAAAAAACAGTTTAGTGTAAAAACAACAAACACATTGTAAGGACACATTGTAATACACAATGTGTAAAACACATTGTAATATTAGTGTAATAAAGTTGTAACAACACATTAACAATGTGTTACAAGAAATGTTTACATTAAACAACTTTTTGAATATCTTTCTTCAAACAACAAAAAGGCTTTTGAATTGGGCTAGGGTGAACAGTTGTAAGACTACTTACTGTTAGATCCTGATGAGTTTTTATCAAGTGCAACTCGATGAATGTGAATTTTGTGTAACACACAGGACAGCTCAAATTTCTTAGTTTGACCCGTCCTCTGGCCCATCTGAGAAGAATCTGACGCTCCTCAAGATTTAAAATATCATGTACAGATCTCAGATGTTGTCTCAAATGAGTGACCGTCGAGGGGCACAAGGGGCAGTCCAACATCATCTATGAATGTATAAATTAAGTTATTACATTTACAATTTCTTAAAGAATCATGCACAACTGTCAAATAAAGACTATTCAACTTACATTGACAAATGTGGCAAAAACAAATCTGGTCTGGTCTGGAGCGCCTGCTTCTGTGATGGCTCTCCTGTAATGACCTTACCTGGGCATTATTATGTCCTATTAACCTCAGGTCATTAGCATTTGTATAGGTGTTCCAGGCTGGAGATCAGGCAAACACATTAGTACATGCTTTCTCAATACACCATTTAAACACCAGTATTGTCACGAACATTGAGAACGCCTCCCCCTCCAGCCGTCGGAGATCAGATTCACCGGAGTTTTGATCATAGACTACATTTCCCATGAACCCACATACCTAGGTCTGATTACGCCTCAGCTGTTCCCTGTTTACCCATCCCTATTTAATCAGCTCTATTCTCACACTCTTTGCGAAGTCTTGTTTTGCTCCGGCTACAATTCCAAGCGTTTATTCCTGGTTGTCATTCTGTCTATTGTGTACCGACCCAATTCTGTTCCTGTATCACGTTTGTTTGCCGCCTGCCCTTTATTACCTTTGCCTATCTATAGTTTATTGATTGTTTGCTGCCTGCCCCGATCTTCTGCCTGCCTTCACGTTGATTCTGCCTGCCTTCTACATTCCTGTTTGCCCGTGTTTTGACCATTGCCTGTACCACTACCGAGTTGTCATTAAAGTTACTGCTTATGGATCCCAACCTGCCTGTGCCTTTGTTACAGAAGACTTCGCCAAACACCGATCCAGCGGTAATCTCCCGCATGGCAGAAGAGCTCACGACTCAAGCGAGTCTCTTATCAGCACAACAACACCAGCTCGCTCGACTTACGTCAGCTGTAGAAGAGATGACGCGCTCCATGCAAGCGCAGCCCCAGTCTGCCTCTTCATCAGCGCCTGCAGTACCTCAAGCCAGCGCATCTGACGCCACTGTTCCGCACTTCATTTCTTCCACCAGCCCAAGGCTCGCGCTGCCAGAAAAGTTTGATGGCACGCCCTCTAGATGTAAGGGGTTCATCATGCAGTGCTCTGTTTTCCTCTCCCAGCAACCGGCACTATATCCTACTGATGAGAGCAAAATCCTCTTCATGAGCTCTGTACTCACGGGTAGAGCCCTCGATTGGGCCACTGCGGTCTGGACCAACCAGGGATTCGCTCAATTCACCTTCGACTCCTTCCGTCAAGGTCTGAGCGACGTCTTCGATCACCCTGCAGGGGGTAAGGATGTAGGTGAGCAACTTCTGGCGCTCCGCCAGGGCAACCGCACGGCGGCAGACTACGCACTCTCCTTTCGTACCCTCGCTGCACAAACCGGCTGGGTCGAAGCAACCCACAAACTACTCTTTCGTCAGGGCTTAAACACAGAACTCCAGTCCGAACTGGCCTGCCGCGATGAGGGTGTGTCACTCGACCAATTCATCGCTCTGGCAATCCGTGTGGACAACCTCATCTGTTCCAGATGCCCGAGTCGTTGGTCCCCGCCTTCCTCTGCTATGTTCTCGACGAACGACACAGCGGAACCCATGCAGGTTGATCGCACACACCTCTCACCCGAAGAACGAGAACGCAGCTTCTCCAATCGCCTCTGCCTCTACTGCGGTCTGGCTGGACACCAACGCGCCAATTGCCCGACGTGCCCGTCACAAATGCCACGCCCCGGGGTAAGTCTATTAATTTCTTCTATATTGACTGGAACCTGCCTCGAAGTACCTGTTAAGCTTACCTACCTTTCGAACAGTACTGACACTCATGCCCTGATAGACTCCGGGGCGGCGGGCAATTTCATTGATGAGAGTTTCTGTGAACATTACCAAATTCCCCTGATCGCTTGTAATCCTCCCTTGACAGTGGCGGTGCTAGATGGTCGGCCTCTTGGATCCGGCAGAGTGTGCTTCTCCACCTGCGACATCACCCTGCAGGTGGGCGTACTACACTCTGAAACTATATGCTTCTTTGTCATCAAATCCCCTCACAACCCCGTAATTCTTGGGTTTCCCTGGCTCCGAACACACAACCCACAAATTTCTTGGCAGGAAGGGCAAATCACTCAGTGGGGCCCAGTCTGTTCCACTCAATATCTGCGAGTAGTTCGACCTATCACCGTGGGAACTACCCACGCTAGAAAGAACCCTGACACACCCCCTGAGATACCCCATGCATACGCCGATCTCAGAGAGGCCTTCAGCAAGGCCAAGGCTGCACTACTCCCACCCCACCGCTCCAGTGATTGCGCCATTGAGCTCAAGCCCGGCGCCACACCCCCTGTTGGTAGAATTTACCCCTTGTCCGAACCAGAGTCTCTTGCCATGAAGTCTTACATCGAAGAGGAACTTGCCAAGGGCTTTATCCGTCCTTCCACTTCTCCAGCGGCAGCGGGGTTTTTCTTCGTTAACAAGAAAGATGGCTCCCTACGTCCTTGTATTGATTATCGTGGCCTGAATGATGTCACCATAAAATTCCGATATCCTCTACCACTCGTTCCCTCCGCCCTAGAACAACTGAGATCGGCAAAGTTCTACACCAAGCTGGACTTACAAAGTGCCTAAAATTTAATTCGCATTCGGGAGGGGGACGAATGGAAGACCGCATTTTCTACCACCTCTGGCCACTACGAATATTTGGTCATGCCTTTCGGCCTTTCCAACAGCCCCTCTGTGTTTCAGTCCTTCATCAATGATATCTTCCGGGACATGCTCAATAGGTGTCTCATCGTTTACATCGATGACATCCTGGTTTACTCCGACTCCCTTGAAGAACACATTGCCCAAGTCAGAACGGTGCTGAAATGCTTGATCCAACACCAGCTATACGCCAAGGCAGAAAAGTGTGAATTTCACCTAAGAGCAGTTTCCTTCCTCGACTATGTCATCAGCCCGGAGGGGGTGGCCATGGACAGCAGCAAGGTCCAATCCGTCCTAAACTGGCCTCAACCCAACACTGTTAAAGAGCTCCAACGTTTACTGGGATTCGCCAACTTTTATCGGAGGTTCATCAGGAACTTCGGTACTGTCGCCTCACCGCTCACTGCTCTGGTCAAAATGGGACAAACCAAACTTCACTGGTCCTTCGACTCTCTTCGGGCCTTCCACCAGTTAAAGGAGCGTTTCACCTCAGCTCCTATCTTACACCACCCCGACCCTGATATCCCGTTCATGGTAGAGGTTGACGCGTCCAACACAGGCATTGGAGCCATTCTCTCCCAACGACAAGGTAACCCACCTAAGTTATTTCCCTGTGCCTTTTACTCCCGCAAACTTTCTGCTTCTGAGCAAAACTACGACGTCGGCAACCGGGAACTCCTCGCTATGAAAGCCGCTCTAGAGGAATGGCGACACTGGTTGGAGGGGGCCAGACACCCATTTCAGGTCTTTACTGATCATCGCAACCTAGAATACCTTCGCTCGGCCAAAAGACTCAACCCCAGACAGGCCAGATGGGCTTTATTCTTCACCCGCTTCAACTTCTCGATAACCTACCTACCCGGCTCCAAGAATGTCAAGGCCGACTCCCTTTCTCGACAGCACGAAGCCACAATTCAAAGCCCCTCCGATGATCCTATAATTCCTCCCGGGTTGGTTCTTGCTCCCATCCAGTGGGACATCATGTCAGACATCACTCAGGCCCACACCTCCACCCCCCCTCCTCCCGAATGTCCACCCAACCGGACATTTGTACCTCACAGCTTGCGGGAGAGGGTAATTCGTTGGGTACATAATGCGCCACATTCCGGGCACCCAGGCACCACAGCTACAGTTCGCCTGCTTCGGAACCGCTTCTGGTGGGAGACTCTGTTGGAAGATACCACCGACTTCGTCAATAAGTGTCAGGCCTGTAACATCGCCAAGACACCCAAAGAGGCACCAGCTGGCCTACTGCAACCCTTACCCATACCTCAACGTCCCTGGTCACACATCGCCATAGACTTTATCACCGATCTCCCCAGTTCTCAACATTACACCATGATCCTCACTGTCATCGATCGGTTCTCCAAGGCTTGCCGTCTTATTCCTCTACCCAAGCTACCCACTGCCCTCGAGACCGCTGAACAGCCCTTCCAGTACGTCTTCCGCTATTATGGTCTCCCAGAGGATATCGTTTCGGACCGGGGTCCCCAATTCACATCCAGGGTATGGAAAGCCTTCTTTCGTCTCCTAAATATTAATGTCAGTCTTACCTCAGGCTATCACCCGCAGTCCAATGGCCAGACGGAACGCTTGAATCAAGAAATAACCAAATTTCTCCGAACATACTGTCACCATAATCAGTCGGACTGGAGTCGGTACCTCCCGTGGGCAGAGTATGCTCAAAACTCTTTACTCAAACCATCTACCAACTTAACTCCCTTCAAATGTATCCTGGGATACCAGCCCCCTCTGTTACCCTGGTCCGGCGAACCTTCGGAGGTCCCCGCAGTAAACGACTGGCTTCGGCGCAGTGAGGCGGTATGGGATCAGGCCCACGTCCATCTACAATGGGCAGTGAATCGATCCAAGGAACAAGCTGACCGTCATCGTCGCCCTGGTCCCAACTACGCTCCTGGCCAATGGGTTTGGCTCTCCACCCGGGATCGCCGTCTTCGCCTCCCCTGCAAAAAACTCTGTCCTAGGTATGTGGGCCTCTTTAAGATTCTCAGACAAATCAACCCAGTTTCTTTGTGGGCAGCGAGGAAGCTTTCCTGGTGCGGACCTTGCTTGACTCCAGACGACACCGAGGTCAGATCCAATACCTGGTGGATTGGGAGGGGTACGGTCCGGAGGAGAGATCCTGGGTAAATACCAATGACATCCTCGATCCTAATCTCATCGCAGAGTTCCACCGGACCAATCCGGAGAGACTGGCCCCTCGACCCCGGGGGAGACCTCGACGCAGGTCGCATCCTCGCGTCCGGAGCTGCTCACGGGGGGGGGGCTCTGTCACGAACATTGAGAACGCCTCCCCCTCCAGCTGTCGGAGATCAGATTCACCGGAGTTTTGATCATAGACTACACTTCCCATGAACCCACATACCTAGGTCTGATTACGCCTCAGCTGTTCCCTGTTTACCCATCCCTATTTAATCAGCTC
Source organism: Xyrauchen texanus (assembly GCF_025860055.1). Classification (NCBI taxonomy): domain Eukaryota; kingdom Metazoa; phylum Chordata; class Actinopteri; order Cypriniformes; family Catostomidae; genus Xyrauchen; species Xyrauchen texanus. The sequence continues at coordinate 141,703 of NC_068292.1, read as the reverse complement.
TGTTCTCACACTCTTTGCGAAGTCTTGTTTTGCTCCGGCTACAATTCCAAGCGTTTATTCCTGGTTGTCATTTTGTCTATTGTGTACCGACCCAATTCTGTTCCTGTATCACGTTTGTTTGCCGCCTGCCCTTTATTACCTTTGCCTGTCTATAGTTTATTGATTGTTTGCTGCCTGCCCCGATCTTCTGCCTGCCTTCACGTTGATTCTGCCTGCCTTCTACATTCCTGTTTGCCCGTGTTTTGACCATTGCCTGTACCACTACCGAGTTGTCATTAAAGTTACTGCTTATGGATCCCAACCTGCCTGTGTCTTCGTTACAAGTATATTACAGAGATAGCATAAAACTTTATTGAAAAGTGGAATTTTTTGGGAAAAATGCTTTTAAAAGTTCACAGAGCCTACTAATTTGTCCAAAGAAACCCTACTGAGAGTCCATTGAATGAGTTACAGTTGCCCATTTATTTGATCAAAAATACAGAAAAAAAATGTAATATTGTGATATATTATTACAATTTAAAATAATTGGTTTTCAATTTATTATACTTTAAATTATCATTTATTTCTGTGATGCAAAGCTGAATTTTCAGGATCATTACTCCAGTCTATCACATGATCCTTTAGAAATCATATAATACATGAAGTAAGACTCAGGCAAACAAATAGTTTTAAAGTATATTTGTAAAAAATGAGAATAGTAGACCATAATGACCAAAATATTTTTTTTAATTTAAAACAAATAATCAGTCGTCCTCCTCCTCTTCGTCGTCTGCAAAATACTAGAGAGAAATAAAAATCAAACGAAAAATTAACAACACACAATTGCAACTTGAGAGTTTGACAGCCTACATTGAATATGTCCATTACCTCATCAAAAGCATGAGGAAGAGGCCGTGGAGGAGATGGGGGCGCATGGCGGGGCGGATGGCGGGGCAAATTGGGGCTGTTAGGGGGAGGAGGGGGAGGAGGAATATTACCTCCTCCTATGATCTCCTCCAAGGAGGATGAGTGTTCGCTGTCCTGAAAAATAACACAATACAACATCTGTCCAACTGCACATCATACGATAATCTCTGTCTAAAACAGATGCACTGTTTAATGACAAGTGTACTCACAGTGCGGCTTATAATCACAGTGGTTGCCTTGGGGAAGAAAAAAAACATTGAAAAATAAATGAAATGTGAATTATTACCACAAGCTTTAATTTGTTATACATCAAGTTAATAAAGATTAAGATTTGGCCAAACAACAAAGCATTTTCGGTAACGCTTCCTTTTACAGTACAGTACTTATGTGTACTTACAGTGTACTTACCTAGAAAGTACTGGCTAATATAAGGTAAGTACATGGGTTAGGGGTAGGTTTAGGGGTAGGTTCAGGGTTAGTACCTAGTTATTACCCAGTAATTGTAATTACTAAAATAAGTACATAGTCTGTACATGTGTAACTGGACTGTAAAAGGAAGCGTTACCGCATTTTATATCAATACTTATTTCTACACTTACCACATCACTCACTCCTGATGTGACAACACCGCTGTCGCTCATCATTTTGCACAGACTGAAACAAAGAAAACAAATATTTCTATGCTATTATTACTATTATTAAACACAAATGCCGCATTTATTATTTTTATTTGAAAGAAGAAGATCATCAAGCCTGTAGTTACTTGATCAGTTACCAAAGAATTCAAAATAATAAAAAAATATTTTCCAACAACATAAATCTTTACTGTCACTTTTTGAATCCATTTAACCAAATATGTCCAGTATTTTTGACCAAATGAATGCAGGCCTGACGAGCATAATAGACTTCTTTCCAGAACATTAATAATAGTAAGGGTCAGTAAAACAAAATAAAACCATTTACTCACCCACGATATAAATGAATAAATAATAAATGTATAATTTAAAGTCACTATCTAATGCATGTACGAATCACTGCTCTGTGTCTTACTTGAAAATATACTAGAGACCAGAATGTATAATTGAAAGTAAGTCACTATCTAATGCATGTACAATCAGTGCTAGTATATTTTCAAGTAAGACACAGAGCAGTGATTGTACATGCATTAGATAGTGACTTACTTTAAATTATACATTCTGGTCTCTAGTATATTTTCAAGTAAGACACTGTTTAATGAAGTGATTGTACATGCATTGCATAGTGACTTACTTTAAATTATACAGCATTAGATAGTGACTTACTTTAAATTATACAGCATTAGATAGTGACTTACTTTAAATTATACATTCTAGTCTCTAGTATATTTTCAAGTAAGACACAGAGCAGTGATTGTACATGCATTAGATAGTGACTTACTTTAAATTATACATTTAGTTCTCTGGTATATTTTCAAGTAAGACACTGTTTAATGAAGTGATTGTACATGCATTGCATAGTGACTTACTTTAAATTATACAGCATTAGATAGTGACTTACTTTAAATTATACATTCTAGTCTCTAGTATATTTTCAAGTAAGACACAGAGCAGTGATTGTACATGCATTAGATAGTTACTTTAAATTATACATTTAGTTCTCTGGTATATTTTCAAGTAAGACACTGTTTAATGAAGTGATTGTACATGCATTGCATAGTGACTTACTTTAAATTATACAGCATTAGATAGTGACTTACTTTAAATTATACATTCTGGTCTCTAGTATATTTTCAAGTAAGACACAGAGCAGTGATTGTTCATGCATTAGATAGTGACTTACTTTAAATTATACATTTAGTTCTCTGGTGTATTTTCAAGTAAGACACTGTTTAATGCAGTAATTGTAGATGCATTAGATAGTGACTTACAGGTGGGATGCTGTTTTAGACTCCATCCACACACCACAACACACTCATGCACATTACAGCCATTAATTATGCACAATTTGCATAATATTCCACTGTCCAGGGGGAAGCATATAGGGTCAGTCAGTAACTTACTAAGCTACAGGTTGGATGCTGATTTTGACCGGTTGTATCTCGAGAACCAAGCCGACTTTGGGCTCCATACTCTGGGGTCATGGGGGGCCCGGAGTTTGGAGCTCCAAGTCGGCGTGGTTTCCGAGATACACCCGGTCAAAGCTTCAACGGAAGTGGCTGTATCTCGGAAACGGAAGGTCCCAGGGGCTGGGGACGGTGGGGTCAGAAGGGGCCCTATGAGCCCCCCTCATGCCCGGAGTTTGGAGCTCCAACTCGGCTTATCTCCCAAGATACACCCGGTTATACATAAGGGACTTTTGGACAAAACGGTCTATATCTCGGAAATGACGAGGCCCAGTGGATCGTCCTTTGGGGCGGTGAGGGGCTCCTAGGGGCCCTCTCAGACCCCAGAGTCCCGAGCCTCTGGGACCCTTCCTTCCGAAGTGCACCCTTTCCTGTTGGGCCCCGTATCTCGGACCGTGGGGGCGCTAGAAGCTCGGGCTCGGGCTAGGGCCCGTTGGAGAGGGCCCCTTGGGACCTTACTTTGACCCGAATTTGGTGTCGCTAGGCTGCCGGGTCCCCGAGTTATAGCCGTTCAAAGTTTGGAGCCCACCTGCAACTTATTCGACAGAGCCCCTATAGGCTTCCCCCTGACAGTACAATAATGGGTCAAATGTCATAATTACAGTGGTTTTATGAGGTGAAACCTACTGTACACCACACAGGGGACACACCACAACACACTCATGCACATTACAGCCATTAATTATGCACAATTTGCATAATATTCAACTGTCCAGGGGGAAGCCTATAGGGCACCCGTCAAATAGGTTACAGGATGGATGCTCTTTTTGACTTAGACATTTTCAGCAGGTCAGATCCTGTAAAAATTTGGGGATTTCACACTTTGTGGTGAAGTCCAGTCAGTAACTTATTAAGCTACAGGTTGGATGCTGATTTTGACCGGGCATATCTCAGGAACCAAGCCGACTTTGGGATCCATACCCTGGGGTCATGGGGGCCCCATGGGTCCCTACCCATGCCCGGAGTTTGGAGCTCCAAGTCGGTGTGGTTTCCGAGATACACCCGGTCAAAGTCCCATCCACAGACAGCCTATAGGGCACCCGTCAAATAGGTTACAGGATGGATGCTGTTTCTGACTTAGACATTTTCAGCGGGTCAGATCCTGTAAAGATTTGGGGATTTCACACTATGTGGTGAAGTCCAGTCAGTAACTTATTAAGCTACATGTTGGATGCTGATTTTGACCAGGTGTATCTCGAGAACCAAGCCGACTTTCGGCTCCATAGTCTGGGGTCATGGGGGGCACAAGTGTCCCTACCCATGCCCAGAGTATGGAGCTCCAAGTTGGCTTAGTTTCCGAGATACACCCGGTCAAATTCCCATCCACAGACAGCCTATAGGGCACCCGTCAAATAGGTTACAGGATGGATGGTCTTTTTCACTTAAACATTTTCAGCGGGTCAGATCCTGTAAAGATTTGGGGATTTCACACTATGTGGTGAAGTCCAGTCAGTAACTTATTAAGCTCCAGGTTGGATGCTGATTTTGTCCAGCATATCTCAGGAACCAAGCCGACTTTGGGATCCATACCCTGGGGTCATGGGGGACCCATGGGTCCCTACCCATGCCCGGAGTTTGGAGCTCCAAGTCGGCGTGGTTTCCGAGATACACCCGGTCAAAGTCCCATCCACAGACAGCCTATAGGGCACCTGTCAAATAGGTTACAGGATGGATGCTGTTTCTGACTTAGACATTTTCAGCGGGTCAGATCCTGTAAAGATTTGGGGATTTCACACTATGTGGTGAAGTCCAGTCGGTAACTTATTAAGCTACAGGTTGGATGCTGATTTTGACCAGGTGTATCTCGAGAACCAAGCCGACTTTTGGCTCCATACTCTGGGGTCATGGGGGGCACAAGGGTCCCTACCCATGCTCAGAGTATGGAGCTCCAAGTCGGCTTAGTTCCCGAGATACACCCGGTCAAAGTCCCATCCACAGACAGCCTATAGGGCACCCGTCAAATAGGTTACAGGATGGATGCTGTTTCTGACTTAGACATTTTCAGCGGGTCAGATCCTGTAAAGATTTGGGGATTTCACACTATGTGGTGAAGTCCAGTCGGTAACTTATTAAGCTACAGGTTGGATGCTGATTTTGACCAGGTGTATCTCGAGAACCAAGCCGAATTTTGGCTCCATACTCTGGGATCATGGGGGCACAAGGGTCCCTACCCATGCCCAGAGTATGGAGCTCCAAGTCGGCGTGGTTTCCGAGATACACCCGTTCAAAGCTGCACTGGAAGTGGCCGTATCTCGGAAACGAAGCCGACTTCGGACTCGATACTCTGGGGTCATTAGGGGCCCATGGGTACCTCACCACACCCGGAGTTTGGAGCTCAAAGTCGGCTTGGTTTCTGAGATACACCCGGTCAAACCTGGACCGGAAGTGGCCGTATCTCAGAAACGGAAGGTCCCAGGAGCTGGGGACGGTGGGGTCGGAAGGGGCCCTATGGGCTCCCCTCATGCCCGGAGTTTGGAGCTCCAATTCGGCTTAACTCCCAAGATGCACCCAGTTATACAAAAGGGACTTTTGGACAAAACGGTCCATATCTCGGAAATGACGAGGCCCAGCAGATCGTCCTTTGTGGCGGTGAGGGGCTCCTAGGGGCCCTCTCAGACCCCAGAGTCCCGAGCCTCTGGGACCCTTCCTTCCGAAGTGCACCCCTTCCTGTTGGGCCCCGTATCTCGGACCGTGGGGGCGCTAGAAGCTCGGGCTAGGGCCCGTTGGAGAGGGCCCCTCGGGGCCTTACTTTGACCCGAGTTTGGTGTCACTAGGCAGTCGGGTCCCCGAGTTATAGTTGTTCAAAGTTTGGAGCCAACCTGCAACTTTTTTGACAGAGCCCCTATAGGCTTCCTTCCCGACTGTACATTAATGGGTCATATTTCATAACTGCAGTGGTTTTATGTGGTGAAACCTACTGTACACTACACAGTTGACGCAATGCAACACAATGATGTACATTAAAGCTATTAATTATGTATTATTAGCCTTGAAATGAACTGTCCAAAGACTGCTCACAGGGGCCTAAATGTACAGCATATCTGTCCTTGTCAAATATGGACTTAATCATTCAAAATGTTATGTGTGCTTACAACATAGATGGAGACAATGATGTATTTAAAGCCTTTTATTAAATTTAAAGTAGAAACATTTAGTGCAAAAGCTTACATTTAGTGCAAAAGTAAAACTTAAATGTCAAGTTAAATGAATAAATAATCTTAAAATTTACACACTTGTGCTATTAGAAAACACACACACATACAAATTTGCAATTTGAAAGTTTTTTTTCCAAATGTAGAAAATATATAAATAGCATATATATATTATATCTTGAAAGTCTAAGACTTACAGAGACAAAATATTAAAAAAGTTATTAAAAATGTAAAAAAAAAAAAAAAAGTTGTTTCTTTATATGATCTAACAAAATCACAAATGTTCAAAGTTTTATACATTTAGTTGGAACCCAGGAAGTCTTGGAAATTCAAATTCAGCAGGTCATCAAATTGATCGATTAAAACCATAGGCAGGATCTGCCTCTGTAAAAAAAAACATTCACTGTTAACAGACCATTCAGATAATACAATAGAGCCTGATTTGCTGACACAAAATCTATTAACACATACCCTGCATCATAAAAGACTCATCCTGTAAGCCGTCTGGACGTTGTTCACTGTCTCCAATGCTCTCAGGCTGATCCATGGATTCACCTGTAAAATTATTATTTTTTTTTTAAAATTCCATTCTGTAAAAAATACTCATGTTCAAATAAGATTGCAGATTGGTTTACTTACCTAGCAATTCCAAAAAATCCTCATCCTGTTGCATCTGTGAAGCTGGCACTTCGTCTGACCTGGTCATACTTTCAATGATATCCAATCTGCTGGCCATTGGAATGTCAGGATTTGTTTTCCTCAGGCGAGTAAGGTGCTCGATTGTCAACTTCCACCTGAGGTCCTGTACCATTTGTGTAACAGACACCTAAAAAAAAAACAGTTTAGTGTAAAAAACAACAAACACATTGTAAGGACACATTGTAATACACAATGTGTAAAACACATTGTAATATTAGTGTAATAAAGTTGTAACAACACATTAACAATGTGTTACAAGAAATGTTTACATTAAACAACTTTTTGAATATCTTTCTTCAAACAACAAACAGGCTTTTGAATTGGGCTAGGGTGAACAGTTGTAAGACTACTTACTGTTAGATCCTGATGAGTTTTTATCAAGTGCAACTCAATGAATGTGAATTTTGTGTAACACACAGGACAGCTCAAATTTCTTAGTTTGACCCGTCCTCTGGCCCATCTGAGAAGAATCTGACGCTCCTCAAGATTTAAAATATCATGTACAGATCTCAGATGTTGTCTCAAATGAGTGACCGTCGAGGGGCACAAGGGACAGTCCAACATCATCTATGAATGTGTAAATTAAGTTATTACATTTACAATTTCTTAAAGAATCATGCACAACTGTCAAATAAAGACTATTCAACTTACATTGACAAATGTGGCAAAAACAAATCTGGTCTGGTCTGGAGCTCCTGCTTCTGTGATGGCTCTCCTGTAATGACCTCACCTGGGCATTATTATGTCCTATTAACCTCAGGTCATTAGCATTTGTATAGGTGTTCCAGGCTGGAGATCAGGCAAACACATTAGTACATGCTTTCTCAATACACCATTTAAACACCAGTATTGTCACGAACATTGAGAACGCCTCCCCCTCCAGCCGTCGGAGATCAGATTCACCGGAGTTTTGATCATAGACTACATTTCCCATGAACCCACATACCTAGGTCTGATTACGCCTCAGCTGTTCCCTGTTTACCCATCCCTATTTAATCAGCTCTGTTCTCACACTCTTTGCGAAGTCTTGTTTTGCTCCGGCTACAATTCCAAGCATTTATTCCTGGTTGTCATTCTGTCTATAGTGTACCGACCCAATTCTGTTCCTGTATCACGTTTGTTTGCTGCCTGCCCTTTATTACCTTTGCCTGTCTATAGTTTATTGATTGTTTGCTGCCTGCCCCGATCTTCTGCCTGCCTTCACGTTGATTCTGCCTGCATTCTACATTCCAGTTTGCCCGTGTTTTGACCATTGCCTGTACCACTACCGAGTTGTCATTAAAGTCACTGCTTATGGATCCCAACCTGCCTGTGTCTTCGTTACAAGTATATTACAGAGCTAGCATAAAACTTTATTGAAAAGTGGAATTTTTTGGGAAAAATGCATTTAAAAGTTCACAGATACGCCTACTAATTTGTCCAAAGAAACCCTACTGAGAGTCCATTGAATGAGTTACAGTTGCCCATTTATTTGATCAAAAATACAGAAAAAAAATGAAATATTGTGATATATTATTACAATTTAAAATAATTGGTTTTCAATTTATTATACTTTAAATTATCATTTATTTCTGTGATGCAAAGCTGAATTTTCAGGATCATTACTCCAGTCTATCACATGATCCTTTAGAAATCATATAATACATGAAGTAAGACTCAGGCAAACAAATAGTTTTAAAGTATATTTGTAAAAAATGAGAATAGTGGACCATAATGACCAAAATATGTTTTTTAATTTAAAACAAATAATCAGTCGTCCTCCTGCTCTTCGTCGTCTGCAAAATACTAGAGAGAAATAAAAATCAAACGCAAAATTAACAACACACAATTGCAACTTGAGAGTTTGACAGCCTACATTGAATATGTCCATTACCTCATCAAAAGCATGAGGAAGAGGCCGTGGAGGAGATGGGGGCGCATGGCGGGGCGGATGGCGGGGCAAATTGGGGCTGTTAGGGGGAGGAGGGGGAGGAGGAATATTACCTCCTCCTATGATCTCCTTCGAGGAGGATGAGTGTTCGCTGTCCTGCAAAATAACACAATACAACATCTGTCCAACTGCACATCATACGATAATCTCTGTCTAAAACAGATGCACTGTTTAATGACAAGTGTACTCACAGTGCGGCTTATAATCACAGTGGTTGCCTTGGGGAAGAAAAAAAACATTGAAAAAATAAATGAAATGTGAATTATTACCACAAGCTTTAATTTGTTATAAATCAAGTTAATAAAGATTAAGATTTGGCCAAACAACAAAGCATTTTCGGTAACGCTTCCTTTTACAGTACAGTACTTATGTGTACTTACAGTGTACTTACCTAGAAAATACTGGCTAATATAAGGTAAGTACATGGGTTAGGGGTAGGTTTAGGGGTAGGTTCAGGGTTAGTACCTAGTTATTACCCAGTAATTGTAATTACTAAAATAAGTACATAGCCTGTACATGGGTAACTGGACTGTAAAAGGAAGCGTTACCGCATTTTATATCAATACTTATTTCTACACTTACCACATCACTCACTCCTGATGTGACAACACCGCTGTCGCTCATCATTTTGCACAGACTGAAACAAAGAAAACAAATATTTATATGCTATTATTACTATTATTAAACACAAATGCCGCATTTATTATTTTTATTTGAAAGAAGAAGATCATCAAGCCTGTAGTTACTTGATCAGTTACCAAAGAATTCAAAATAATAAAAAAATATTTTCCAACAACATAAATCTTTACTGTCACTTTTTGAATCCATTTAAACAAATATGTCATGTATTTTTGACCAAATGAATGCAGGCCTGACAAGCATAATAGACTTCTTTCCAGAACATTAATAATAGTAAGGGTCAATAAAACAAAATAAAACCATTTACTCACCCACGATATAAATGAATAAACAATAAATGTATAATTTAAAGTAAGTCACTATCTAATGCATGTACGAATCACTGCTCTGTCTTACTTGAAAATATACTAGAGACCAGAATGTATAATTTAAAGTAAGTCACTATCTAATGCATGTACAATCACTGCTCTGTGCCTTACTTGAAAATATACTAGCACTGATTGTACATGGATTGCATAGTGACTTACTTTAAATTATACAGCATTAGATAGTGACTTACTTTAAATTATACAGCATTAGATAGTGACTTACTTTAAATTATACATTCTGGTCTCTAGTATATTTTCAAGTAAGACACAGAGCAGTGATTGTTCATGCATTAGATAGTGACTTACTTTAAATTATACAGCATTAGATAGTGACTTACTTTAAATTATACAGCATTAGATAGTGACTTACTTTAAATTATACAGCATTAGATAGTGACTTACTTTAAATTATACAGCATTAGATAGTGACTTACTTTAAATTATACATTTAGTTCTCTGGTATATTTTCAAGTAAGACACTGTTTAATGAAGTGATTGTACATGCATTAGATAGTGATTTACTTTAAATTATACATTTAGTTCTCTGGTATATTTTCAAGTAAGACACTGTTTAATGAAGTGATTGTACATGCATTGCATAGTGACTTACTTTAAATTATACAGCATTAGATAGTGACTTACTTTAAATTATACATTCTGGTCTCTAGTATATTTTCAAGTAAGACACAGAGCAGTGATTGTTCATGCATTAGATAGTGACTTACTTTAAATTATACATGTAGTTCTCTGGTATATTTTCAAGTAAGACACAGAGCAGTGATTGTACATGCATTAGATAGTGACTTACTTTAAATTATACATTCTGGTCTCTAGTATATTTTCAAGTAAGACACTGTTTAATGAAGTGATTGTACATGCATTGCATAGTGACTTACTTTAAATTATACAGCATTAGATAGTGACTTACTTTAAATTATACAGCATTAGATTGTGACTTACTTTAAATTATACATGTAGTTCTCTGGTATATTTTCAAGTAAGACACAGAGCAGTGATTGTACATGCATTAGATAGTGACTTACTTTAAATTATACATTCTGGTCTCTAGTATATTTTCAAGTAAGACACTGTTTAATGAAGTGATTGTACATGCATTGCATAGTGACTTACTTTAAATTATACAGCATTAGATAGTGACTTACTTTAAATTATACAGCATTAGATTGTGACTTACTTTAAATTATACAGCATTAGATAGTGACTTACTTTAAATTATACAGCATTAGATAGTGACTTACTTTAAATTATACAGCATTAGATAGTGACTTACTTTAAATTATACATTTAGTTCTCTGGTATATTTTCAAGTAAGACACTGTTTAATGAAGTGATTGTACATGCATTAGATAGTGATTTACTTTAAATTATACATTTAGTTCTCTGGTATATTTTCAAGTAAGACACTGTTTAATGAAGTGATTGTACATGCATTGCATAGTGACTTACTTTAAATTATACAGCATTAGATAGTGACTTTCTTTAAATTATACATTTAGTTCTCTGGTATATTTTCAAGTAAGACACTGTTTAATGAAGTGATTGTACATGCATTGCATAGTGACTTACTTTAAATTATACAGCATTAGATAGTGACTTACTATAAATTATACATTCTGGTCTCTAGTATATTTTCAAGTAAGACACAGAGCAGTGATTGTTCATGCATTAGATAGTGACTTACTTTAAATTATACATTTAGTTCTCTGGTATATTTTCAAGTAAGACACTGTTTAATGAAGTGATTGTACATGCATTGCATAGTGACTTACTTTAAATTATACAGCATTAGATAGTGACTTACTTTAAATTATACATTCTGGTCTCTAGTATATTTTCAAGTAAGACACAGAGCAGTGATTGTTCATGCATTAGATAGTGACTTACTTTAAATTATACATTTAGTTCTCTGGTATATTTTCAAGTAAGACACTGTTTAATGAAGTGATTGTACATGCATTGCATAGTGACTTACTTTAAATTATACAGCATTAGATAGTGACTTACTTTAAATTATACATTCTGGTCTCTAGTATATTTTCAAGTAAGACACAGAGCAGTGATTGTTCATGCATTAGATAGTGACTTACTTTAAATTATACATTCTGGTCTCTAGTATATTTTCAAGTAAGACACAGAGCAGTGATTGTACATGCATTAGATAGTGACTTACTTTAAATTATACATTTAGTTCTCTGGTATATTTTCAAGTAAGACACTGTTTAATGAAGTGATTGTACATGCATTAGATAGTGACTTACTTTAAATTATACATTTAGTTCTCTGGTATATGTTCAAGTAAGACACTGTTTAATGCAGTAATTGTAGATGCATTAGATAGTGACTTACAGGTGGGATGCTGTTTTCGACTCCATCCACACACCACAACACACTCATGCACATTACATCCATTAATTATGCACAATTTGCATAATATTCGACTGTCCAGGGGGAAGCCTATAGGGCACCCGTCAAATAGGTTACAGGATGGATGCTGTTTTTGACTTACACATTTTCAGCGGGTGAGATCCTGTAAAGATTTGGGGATTTCACACTATGTGGTGAAGTCCAGTCAGTAACTTATTAAGCTACAGGTTGGATGCTGATTTGGACCGGGCATATCTCAGGAACCAAGCCGACTTTGGGATCCATACCCTGGGGTCATGGGGGGCCCATGGGTCCCTACCCATGCCCGGAGTTTGGAGCTCCAAGTCGGCGTGGTTTCAGAGATACACCCGGTCAAAATCCCATCCACAGACAGCCTATAGGGCACCTGTCAAATAGGTTACAGGATGGATGCTCTATTTGACTTAGACATTTTCAGCGGGTCAGATCCTGTAAAGATTTGGGGATTTCACACTATGTGGTGAAGTCCAGTCAGTAACTTATTAAGCTACAGGTTGGATGCTGATTTTGACCGGGCATATCTCAGGAACCAAGCCGACTTTGGGATCCATACCCTGGGCTCATGGGGGGCCCATGGGTCCCTACCCATGCCCGGAGTTTGGAGCTCCAAGTCGGCGTGGTTTCCGAGATACACCCGGTCAAATTCCCATCCACAGACAGCCTTTAGGGCACCCGTCAAATAGGTTACAGGATGGATGCTGTTTCTGACTTAGACATTTTCAGCGGGTCAGATCCTGTAAAGATTTGGGGATTTCACACTATGTGGTGAAGTCCAGTCGGTAACTTATTAAGCTACAGGTTAGATGCTGATTTTGACCAGGTGTATCTCGAGAACCAAGCTGACTTTCGGCTCCATACTCTGGGGTCATGGGGGGCACAAGGGTCCCTACCCATGCCCAGAGTATGGAGCTCCAAGTCGGCGTGGTTTCCGAGATACACCCGGTCAAAGCTGCACCGGATGTGGCCGTATCTCGGAAACGAAGCCGACTTGGGACTCGATACTCTGGGGTCATGAGGGGCCCATGGGTACCTCACCACACCCAGAGTTTGGAGCTCAAAGTCGGCTTTGTTTCTGAGATACACCCGGTCAAACCTGGACCGGAAGTGGCCGTATCTCGGAAACGGAAGGTCCCAGGAGCTGGGCATGGTGGGGTCCGAAGGGGCCCTATGTGCCTCCCTCATGCCCGGAGTTTGGAGCTCCAATTCTGCTTAACTCCCAAGATACACCCGGTTATACAAAAGGGACTTTTGGACAAAACAGTCTATATCTCGGAAATGACGAGGCCCAGCGGATCGTCCTTTGGGGCGGTGAGGGGCTCCTAGGGGCCCTCTCAGACCCCAGAGTCCCGAGCCTCTGGGACCCTTCCGAAGTGCACCCCTTCCTGTTGGGCCCCGTATCTCGGACCGTGGGGGCGCTAGAAGCTCGGGCTAGGGCCCGTTGGAGAGGGCCCCTCGGGACCTTACTTTGACCTGAGTCAAAAGGCAGCCGGGTGTCACTAGGCGGCCGAGTCCCCGAGTTACAGTCGTTCAAAGTTTGGAGCCAATCTGCAACTTATTTGAAAGAGCCCCTATAGTCTTCCTCCCGGACTGTACATTAATGGGTCATATTTCATAACTACATTGGTTTTATGTGGTGAAACCTACTGTACACCACACAGTTGACGCAATACAACACACTGATGTACATTAAAGCTATTAATTATGTATTATTAGCCTTGAAATGAACTGTCCAAAGACTGCTCACAGGGGCCTAAATGTACAGCATATCTGTCCCTGTCAAATATGGACTTAATCATTCAAAATGTTATGTGTGCTTACAACATAGATGGAGACAATGATGTATTTAAAGCCTTTTATTAAATTTAAAGTAGAAACATTTAGTGCAAAAGCTTACATTTAGTGCAAAAGTAAAACTTAAATGTCAAGTTAAATGATTAAATAATCTTAAAATTTACACACTTGTGCTATTAGAAAACACACATACATACAAATTTGCAATTTGAAAGTTTTTTTCCAAATGTAGAAAATATATAAATAGCATATATATATATATATATATATATATATATATATATATATATATATATATATATATATATATATATTATATCTTGAAAGTCTAAGATTTACAGAGACAAAATATTTAAAAAGTTATTAAAAATGTAAAAAAAAAAAAAGTTGTTTCTTTATATGATCTAACAAAATCACAAATGTTCAAAGTTTTATACATTTAGTTGGAACCCAGGAAGTCTTGGAAATTCAAATTCAGCAGGTCATCAAATTGATCGATTAAAACCATGGGCATGATCTGCCTCTGTAAAAAAAAAACATTCACTGTTAACAGACCATTCAAATAATACAATAGAGCCTGATTTGCTGACACAAAATCTATTAACACTTACCCTGCATCATAAAAGACTCATCCTGTAAGCCGTCTGGACGTTGTTCACTGTCTCCAATGCTCTCAGGCTGATCCATGGATTCACCTGTAAAATTATTATTTTTTTTAAAAAATTATATTCTGTAAAAAATACTCATGTTCAAATAAGATTGCAGATTGGTTTACTTACCTAGCAATTCCAAAATATCCTCATCCTGTTGCATCTGTGAAGCTGGCACTTCGTCTGACCTGGTCATACTTTCAATGATATCCAATCTGCTGGCCATTGGAATGTCAGGATTTGTTTTCCTCAGGCGAGTAAGTTGCTTGATTGTCAACTTCCACCTGAGGTCCTGTACCATTTGTGTAACAGACACCTAAAAAAAAACAGTTTAGTGTAAAAAACAACAAACACATTGTAAGGACACATTGTAATACACAATGTGTAAAACACATTGTAATATTAGTGTAATAAAGTTGTAACAACACATTAACAATGTGTTACAAGAAATGTTTACATTAAACAACTTTTTGAATATCTTTCTTCAAACAACAAACAGGCTTTTGAATTGGGCTAGGGTGAACAGTTGTAAGACTACTTACTGTTAGATCCTGATGAGTTTTTATCAAGTGCAACTCGATGAATGTAAATTTTGTGTAACACACAGGACAGCTCAAATTTCTTAGTTTGACCCGTCCTCTGGCCCATCTGAGAAGAATCTGACGCTCCTCAAGATTTAAAATATCATGTACAGATCTCAGATGTTGTCTCAAATGAGTGACCGTCGAGGGGCACAAGGGACAGTCCAACATCATCTATGAATGTGTAAATTAAGTTATTACATTTACAATTTCTTAAAGAATCATGCACAACTGTCAAATAAAGACTATTCAACTTACATTGACAAATGTGGCAAAAACAAATCTGGTCTGGTCTGGAGCTCCTGCTTCTGTGATGGCTCTCCTGTAATGACCTTACCTGGGCATTATTGTGTCCTATTAACCACAGGTCATTAGCATTTGTATAGGTGTTCCAGGCTGGAGATCAGGCAAACACATTAGTACATGCTTTCTCAATACACCATTTAAACGCCAGTATATTACAGAGCTAGCATAAAACTTTATTGAAAAGTGTAATTTTTTGGGGAAAAATGCATTTAAAAGTTCATAGAAAGCCTACTAATTTGTCCAAAGAAACCCTACTGAGAGTCCATTGAATGAGTTACAGTTGCCCATTTATTTGATCAAAAATACAGAAAAAAAATGAAATATTGTGATATATTATTACAATTTAAAATAATTGGTTTTCAATTTATTATACTTTAAATTATCATTAATTTCTGTGATGCAAAGCTGAATTTTCAGGATCATTTCTCCAGTCTATCACATGATCCTTTAGAAATCATATAATACATGAAGTAAGACTCAGGCAAACAAATAGTTTTAAAGTATATTTGTAAAAAATGAGAATAGTGGACCATAATGACCAAAATATGTTTTTTAATTTAAAACAAATAATCAGTCGTCCTCCTCTTCGTCGTCTGCAAAATACTAGAGAGAAATAAAAATCAAACGAAAAATTAACAACACACAATTGCAACTTGAGAGTTTGACAGCCTACATTGAATATGTCCATTACCTCATCAAAAGCATGAAGAAGAGGCCGTGGAGGAGATGGGGGCGCATGGCGGGGCGGATGGCGGGGCAAATTGGGGCTGTTAGGGGGAGGAGGGGGAGGAGGAATATTACCTCCTCCTGTGATCTCCTCCGAGGAGGATGGGTGTTCGCTGTCCTGCAAAATAACACAATACAACATCTGTCCAACTGCACATCATACGATAATCTCTGTCTGAAACAGATGCACTGTTTAATGACAAGTGTACTCACAGTGCGGCTTATAATCACAGTGGTTGCCTTGGGGAAGAAAAAAAACATTGAAAAAATAAATGAAATGTGAATTATTACCTCAAGCTTTAATTTGTTATAAATCAAGTTAATAAAGATTAAGATTTGGCCAAACAACAAAGCATTTTCGGTAACGCTTCCTTTTACAGTACAGTACTTATGTGTACTTACAGTGTACTTTCTTACTAGAAAGAACTGGCTAATATAAGGTACGTACATGGGTTAGGGGTAGGTTTAGGGGTAGGTTCAGGGTTAGTACCTAGTTATTACCCAGTAATTGTAATTACTAAAATAAGTACATAGTCTGTACATGTGTAACTGGACTGTAAAAGGAAGCGTTACCGCATTTTATATCAATACTTATTTCTACACTTAACACATCACTCACTCCTGATGTGACAACACCGCTGTCGCTCATCATTTTGCACAGACTGAAACAAAGAAAACAAATATTTATATGCTATTATTAAACACAAATGCCGCATTTATTATTTTTATTTGAAAGAAGAAGATCATCAAGCCTGTAGTTACTTGATCAGTTACCAAAGAATTCAAAATAATAAAAAAATATTTTCCAACAACATAAATCTTTACTGTCACTTTTGAATCCATTTAACCAAATATGTCCTGTATTTCTGACCAAATGAATGCAGGCCTGACGAGCATAATAGACTTCTTTCCAGAACATAAATAATAGTAAGGGTCAGTAAAACAAAATAAAACCATTTACTCACCCACGATATAAATGAATAAATAATAAATGTATAATTTAAAGTAAGTCACTATGCAATGCATGTACAATCAGTGCTAGTATATTTTCAAGTAAGACACAGAGCAGTGATTGTACATGCATTAGATAGTGACTTACTTTAAATTATATATTTAGTTCTCTGGTATATTTTCAAGTAAGACACTGTTTAATGAAGTGATTGTACATGCATTAGATAGTGACTTACTTTAAATTATACATTTAGTTCTCTAGTATATTTTCAAGTAAGACACTGTTTAATGCAGTAATTGTAGATGCATTAGATAGTGACTTACAGGTGGGATGCTGTTTTCGAATCCATCCACACACCACAACACACTCATGCACATTACAGCCATTAATAATGCACAATTTGCATAATATTCCACTGTCCAGGGGGAAGCATATAGGGCACCCGTCAAATCTGCACCGGAAGTGGCCGTATCTCGGAAACAGAAGGTCCCAGGAGCTGGGGACGGTGGGGTCAGAAGGGGCCCTATGGGCCCCCCTCATGCCCGGAGTTTGGAGCTCCAACTCGGCTTATCTCCCAAGATACACCCGGTTATTCATAAGGGACTTCTGGACAAAACGGTCTATATCTCGGAAATGACGAGGCCCAGTGGATCGTCCTTTGGGGCGGTGAGGGGCTCCTAGGGGCCCTCTCAGACCCCAGAGTCCCGAGCCTCTGGGACCCTTCCTTCCGAAGTGCACCCTTTCCTGTTGGGCCCCGTATCTCGGACCATGGGGCGCTAGAAGCTCGGGCTAGGGCCCGTTGGAGAGGGCCCCTCGGGACCTTACTTTGACCCGAATTTGGTGACAGACTGAAACAAAGAAAACAAATATTTATATGCTATTATTACTATTATTAAACACAAATGCCGCATTTATTATTTTTATTTGAAAGAAGAAGATCATCAAGCCTGTAGTTACTTGATCAGTTACCAAAGAATTCAAAATAATAAAAAAATATTTTCCAACAACATAAATCTTTACTGTCACTTTTTGAATCCATTTAACCAAATATGTCCAGTATTTTTGACCAAATGAATGCAGGCCTGACGAGCATAATAGACTTCTTTCCAGAACATAAATAATAGTAAGGGTCAGTAAAACAAAATAAAACCATTTACTCACCCACGATATAAATGAATAAATAATAAATGCATAATTTAAAGTAAGTCACTATGCAATGCATGTACAATCAGTGCTAGTATATTTTCAAGTAAGACACAGAGCAGTGATTGTACATGCATTAGATAGTGACATACTTTAAATTATATATTTAGTTCTCTGGTATATTTTCAAGTAAGACACTGTTTAATGAAGTGATTGTACATGCATTGCATAGTGACTTACTTTAAATTATACAGCATTAGATAGTGACTTACTTTAAATTATACATTCTGGTCTCTAGTATATTTTCAAGTAAGACACTGTTTAATGAAGTGATTGTACATGCATTGCATAGTGACTTACTTTAAATTATACAGCATTAGATAGTGACTTTCTTTAAATTATACATTCTGGTCTCTAGTATATTTTCAAGTAAGACACAGAGCAGTGATTGTACATGCATTAGATAGTGACTTACTTTAAATTATACATTTAGTTCTCTAGTATATTTTCAAGTAAGATACTGTTTAATGAAGTGATTGTACATGCATTAGATAGTGACTTACTTTAAATTATACATTTAGTTCTCTAGTATATTTTCAAGTAAGACACTGTTTAATGCAGTAATTGTAGATGCATTAGATAGTGACTAACAGGTGGGATGCTGTTTTCGAATCCATCCACACACCACAACACACTCATGCACATTACAGCCATTAATTATGCACAATTTGCATAATATTCCACTGTCCAGGGGGAAGCATATAGGGCACCCGTCAAATAGGTTACAGGATGGATGCTGTTTCTGACTTAGACATTTTCAGCGGGTCAGATCCTGTAAAGATTTGGGGATTTCACACTATGTGGTGAAGTCCAGTCGGTAACTTATTAAGCTACAGGTTGGATGCTGATTTTGACCAGATGTATCTCGAGAACCAAGCCGACTTTCGGCTCCATACTCTGGAGTCATGGGGGGCACAAGGGTCCCTACCCATGCCCAGAGTATGGAGATCCAAGTCGGCTTAGTTCCCGAGATACACCCGGTCAAAGTCCCATCCAGAGACAGCCTATAAGGCACCCGTCAAATAGGTTACAGGATGGATGCTCTTTTTGACTTAGACATTTTCAGCGGGTCAGATCCTGTAAAGATTTGGGGATTTCACACTATGTGGTGAAGTCCAGTCGGTAACTTATTAAGCTACAGGTTGGATGCTGATTTTGACCAGGTGTATCTCGAGAACCAAGCTGACTTTCGGCTCCATACTCTGGGGTCATGGGGGGCACAAGGGTCCCTACCCATGCCCAGAGTATGGAGCTCCAAGTCGGCGTGGTTTCCGAGATACACCCGGTTAAAAATCCCATCCACAGACAGCCTAAAAGGCACCCGTCAAATAGGTTACAGGATGGATGCTCTTTTTGACTTAGACATTTTCAGCAGGTCAGATCCTGTAAAGATTTGGGGATTTCACACTATGTGGTGAAGTCCAGTCAGTAACTTAATAAGCTACAGGTTGGATGCTGATTTTGACCAGGTGTATCTCGAGATCCAAGCTGACTTTCGGCTCCATACTCTGGGGTCATGGGGGGCACAAGGGTCCCTACCCATGCCCAGAGTATGGAGCTCCAAGTCGGCGTGGTTTCCGAGATACACCCGGTCAAACCTGGACTGGAAGTGGCCGTATCTCGGAAACGGAAGGTCGCAGGAGCTGGGGACGGTTGGGTCAGAAGGGTCCCTATGGGCCCCCCTCATTCCCGGAGTTTGGAGCTCCAATTCGGCTTAACTCCCAAGATACATACAAAAAGGGACTTTTGGACAAAACGGTCTATATCTCGGAAATGACGAGGCCCAGCGGATCATCCTTTGGGGCGGTGAGGGGCTCCTAGGGACCCTCTCAGACTCCAGAGTCCCGAGCCTCTGGGACCCTTCCTTCCAAAGTGCACCCCTTCCTTTTGGGCCCCGTATCTCGGACCATGGGGGTGCTAGAAGCTCGGGCTAGGGCCCGTTGGAGAGGGCCCCTCGGGACCTTACTTTGACCCGAGTTTGGTGTCACTAGGCTGCCGGGTCCCTGAGTTATCATCGTTCAAATTTGGAGGCAACCTGCAACTTATTTGACAGAGCCCCTATAGGCTTCCTCCCAGACTGTAAATTAATGGGTCATATTTCATAACTACAGTGGTTTTATGTGGTGGAACCTACTGTACACCACACAGTTGATGCAATCCAAAAATCCCTCTGCACAAAATGTAATTTATAGTTACATTTTGCATCTTCTGTTTGTGCTTTGGTGTAATGCTCTACTTAATAACTGATTGGCATATGCTTTGTGAATTTAAATAGGGAAATGGATATTAGTATTAGTAAATGTAGTGGTTTAAGCAAATTGAAATGTGTTTTAAGCAAATTAAAGTGTAGTATATGAGCCTGACCTGCACATACCCTTTTCATGACCAATGGTCCATTTTAATTCAATCATGCTTCAGAGTAGCATTTACACTTTCCTTTTGTGCTTTACTAGCTGTTTCTTCAAAGTCTCTTGCTCATCATCTGAGTTCAGCTTGGAGGGAGATTACTTATTGGGTGGTCTTTTTGTTTTACATGAAGTGGATCATGCTACACCCCTGTCCACTCCAGAGGCCATTGAATGTTCTAGGTAAACAAGGACCTTTTTGCTTTTTCATAATGTAGGTTTATCAAACCTACCATCAACTGGATGCTAATACTGAGTCTGTTATCACTAGTCAGTATTGTAAATTGAAGCAGCATTTAATTTCAAGTAACGTTTCTAAGATGAAGCTTAAATTAAGTGCATTTAATGTACTTTCTCATGCTTTTTAGGCACATATTCTCAGTATCTGGCTATCAGATGTTCCAAGTGATGAGGTTTGCTGTTGAGGAGATTAATAACTCCACCACCCTCCTGCCTAGTGTTTCTCTAGGCTATGAGATTTTTGACCATTGTTCTGCAACAAAGAATTTCCCGGCAGTTTTCAGTTTTATCGCAGAGAATGGATCAATAAAACCTAAAAAGATGCTCAATGGCCATCAGCCTAAAGTGATTGCTTTAACAGTGTTAGGGTTACCTTGTCTTGTTTTACCATTGCCCCTTTGGTTTCCATTTTTGTCCCTTTTGTATTCCATAGGTTCACTTTTGTCCCTTGTTTAGCTCCACTGTCTCACTAGTCTATTGTTTAAAGAACTACACTTCCCAGTATCCACCTGTCATCATCACTGCCATTTTGTGTCTTTGTTCACACCTGTTTATCATTTGTAATCATCCTGTCCTTGTGTATTTATATCCTGGTTTTTGGTTCAGTCCTTGTCTTTCGTTGAATGTTGTTAGCCCGGTGTGTGTTCCCTGCCTGTGTTTTCGGTGTTGTGTTTATTTTCCCCATTGAGGGTTTTCCTTTGTGTTTTTGTGTTTGTAATAATAAAGTAAGCTGCACTTAGATCCGCTCTCCTCGTCTGCCTTTGCTGTCTGCATTCGTAACAGAACGAAAGACCACAAATGGATCTAGCAGCTTACCTCATGGAACTGACCCAGGCGGAGTTGACCATCCACGAGTTCTCCCACTTCTTTTCCGCTGTTGGCCCCCACACCGGCTTCGACGACGCATCCCTAAAGACCATCTAACAGCTCGGGCTACCAACATACCAGCTGAGGGAATTGCCGAACTGCGGAGACTTCACGTGGAGGGAATATGTGAGTTTAGTCTTGGGAGAACTCGCTGCCGGGGAACCACCTCTCTCGATCCCGGTTTCCGCCTCTGGGCTTTCCGTGCCTGCCACGGCCAACGAGCTAGCGTTGCCAGCTTCGTCCGCCCGGCGGAGGAGAAGAGGAAAGGCTTCTGCTCCCCAGTCTCCGCCTGCCACGGCCAGTGATCCAGAGCCCACGCCTGCCACGGCCAGCGAGCCAGTAGCCTCCGATGTCAGTGAGCCAGCGCCAGTAGCCTCCGACGTCAGTGAGCCAGCGCCTGTCATCTCAGATGTCAGTGAGCCAGCGCCTGTAGCCTCCGACGTCAGTGAGCCAGCGCCTGTAGCCTCCGACGTCAGAGAGCCAACACCTGTAGCCTCTGACGTCAGTGAGCCAGCGCCTGTAGCCTCGACCGCCCTTGAGCCAGCGTCTGCAGCCTCGACCGTCCCTGAGCCAGCGCCTGTGGTCTTGTCCGTCCCAGTGCCAGTAGCCATGACCGTCCAAGAGCCAGCACCAGTAGCCATGACCGTCCAAGAGCCAGCGCCAGTAGCCATGACCGTCCAAAAGCCAGCGCCAGTGGTCGTGTCCGTCCAAGAGTCAGCTCCTCCCGAGCCTCCCGAGCTTTCCAGAGCTCCGCCTCCCGAGCTTTCCAGAGCTCCGCCTTCTGAGCTTTCCAGAGCTCCGCCTTCCGAGCTTTCCAGAGCTCCGCCTTCCGAACTTTCCAGAGCTCCGCCTTCCGAGCTTCCTAGAGCTCCACCTTCCGAGCTTCCTAGAGCTCCGCCTTCCGAACTTCCTAGAGCTCCGCCTTCCGAGCCTCCCGAGCTTTCCAGAGCTCCGCCTTCCGAGCTTTCCAGAGCTCCGCCTTCCGAGCTTCCTAGAGCTCCGCCTTCTGAGCCTCCCGAGCTTTCCAGAGCTCCGCCTTTCAAGCTTTCCAGAGCTTCACCTCTCGAGCCTCCCAGGGCTCCACCTCTCAAGCCTCTCAAGCCTTTCAGGGCTCTGCCTCTCAAGCCTCTCGAGCCTTCCAAGGCTCTGCCTCTCGAGCTTCCCGAGCCTCCCAGGGCTCTGCCTCTCAAGCTTCTTGAGCCTTTCAGAACTCCGCCTCTCGAGCCTTCCAGGGCTCCGCCTCTCAAGTCTCTCGAGCCTCCCAGGACTCTGCCCCTCAAGTCACTCGAGTCTTCTAGGGCTCCGCCCCTCAAGCCTCTCGAGCCTTCCAGGGCTCCGCCTCCCAAGCCTCTCGATCCTTCCAGGGCTCCACCTCCAGAGCCTCCTACGGCTCCGCCTCCCGAGTCTCCTACGGCTCCGCCTCCCGAGCCTCCTACGGCTCCGCCTCCAGAACCTCCCGAGCCTCCTACGGCTCCGCCTCCCGAGCCTCCTATGGCTCCGCCTCCAGAGCCTCCTACGGCTCCGCCCCCAGAGCCTCCTGAGCCTCCTACAGCTCCGCCTCCAAAGCATCCTACGACTCAGGCCCCAGAGACTCCAGAGCCTTTCTCGGCTCCGCCTCCTGAGCCTTCCTCAGTTCCGTCTCCTGAACCTTCCTCAGCTCCGTCCTCAGAGCCTCCCAGGCCTCCTGACCTGGCCCCTGTCCTGTGGCCTCCTCCCAGGGCCCCTGACCCTGTTCCTGACCTGTGGCCTCCTCCCAGGCCTCCTGACCTGGCCCCTATCCTGTGGCCTCCTCCCAGGCCCCCTGACCCAGTTCCTGTCCTGTGGCCTCCTCCCAGGCCTCCTGACCCGGCCCCTGTCCTGTGGCCTCCTCCTAGGCCTCCTGACCCGGCCCCTGTCCTGTGGCCTCCTCCCAGGGCCCCTGACCCTGTTCCTGACCTGTGGCCTCCTCCCAGGCCACCTGACCTGGCCCCTATGCTGTGGCCTCCTCCCAGGCCCCCTGACCCAGTTCCCGTCCTGTGGCCTCCTCCCAGGCCTCCTGACCCGGCCCCTGTCCTGTGGCCTCCTCCTGGGCCCCCTGACCCAGTCCCTGTCCTGTGGCCTCCTCCCAGGCCTCCTGACCCGGCCCCTGTCCTGTGGCCTCTTCCCAGGCCCCCTGACCCTGTTCCTGTCCAGTGGCCTCCTCCCCGGTCCCCCGAACCTATCCTTGCCCTGTGGCCAGCTCTCCGACCTCCTGAACCCATCCTTGCCCGGTGGCCAGCTCCCAGGCCTCCTGAACCTATCCTTGCCCTGTGGCCAGCTCCCAGGCCTCCAGAACCTATCCTTGCCCCGTGGCCAGCTCCCAGACCACCTGAACCTGTCCTTGCCCTTTGTGCCCCCCAGGACTTCCTGCTTGCCCTCTGTGCCCCTCAGACTTCCTGCCTGCCCTCTGTGCCCCACTGGACTTCCTGCCTGCTCTCTGTGCCCCCCTGGACTGCCTGTCTGCCCCTCGTTGCCCCCCGGACTGCCTGTCTGCCCCTTGTTGCCCCCTGGACTGCCTGTCTGCCCCTTTGTGCCCCCCAGGACTTCCTGCCTGCCCTCTGTGCCCCTTGGACTTCCTGCCTGCCCTCTGTGCTCCCTAGGACTTCCTGCCTGCCCTCTGTGCCCCCTAGGACTTCCTGCCTGCCCTCTGTGCCCCCTTGGACTTCCTGCCTGCCCTCTGTGCCCCCTTGGACTTCCTGCCTGCCCTCTGTGCCCCATTGGACTTATTGCCTGCCCTCTGTGCCCCCGGTGCCATCGTTTTGTTTTCTGTGGGTTCCTTTTTGTCTTTTGGTGTTTTTTCTTTTAGGATCGTCTGGGATCCGATCCTTAGAGGGGGGGGCTATGTTAGGGTTACCTTGTCTTGTTTTACCGTTGCCCCTTTGGTTTCCATTTTTGTCCCTTTTGTTTTCCATAGGTTCACTTTTGTCCCTTGTTTAGCTCCACTGTCTCACTAGTCTATTGTTTAAAGAACTACACTTCCCAGTATCCACCTGTCATCATCACTGCCATTTTGTGTCTTTGTTCACACCTGTTTATCATTTGTAATCATCCTGTCCTTGTGTATTTATATCCTGGTTTTTGGTTCAGTCCTTGTCTTTCGTTGAATGTTGTTAGCCCGGTGTGTGTTCCCTGCCTGTGTTTTCGGTGTTGTGTTTATTTTCCCCATTGAGGGTTTTCCTTTGTGTTTTTGTGTTTGTAATAATAAAGTAAGCTGCACTTAGATCCGCTCTCCTCGTCTGCCTTTGCTGTCTGCATTCGTAACAAACAGGACCATATGGAAGCACAAGAACTATGACAATTGCATCATTGTTCACAATGGACCTTATACCAATGGTAAATTATGTTTTGTTTTGTTTTTATTTTGTTTTTTGTTTTATTTTGTTTTTTACATTCAGGACTACCAGGCAGTACCATATTTAAATGATGGATAAATATATACAGTATATAAAATATTAAGATAATTGTTTATAAAATAGTGTTTTCTTCTCTTAAAGGTGAATTATGGAGCTACCAGCTATGCATTAAGTGATAAACTTCAGTATCCCTCTTTTATAAGAACAATCCCCAGCAACAAAGACCTGATTCACATGATTATTCACATCATTAAGTGGTTTGGATGGAACTGGGTTGCCTTTCTTGGTAGCCAGGACGCTTACAGTGAGGACGGCCTGAGACAGTTTAACAAGTATATTAGCAATACTGGCATTTGTTTGGCCTATCAAGAGGCTCTTAGCCTAGAGGCAAACTACAGTCTAGCACTTAAAAAAATTGATTTGCTCAAAATTAATGTAATTGTGGTTTTTGCTTTGCCACAATATGCAAAAAACATTATCAAAGCTGCCATAGAGGGCAACATCCGATTTAAAGTTTGGATTGCAAGTCAAGCATGGTCTATGGATCAACAGCTTCCAAGAGAGCCAGGAATTGAGAAAATTGGTACAGTTAGTGGCGTTACAGAGAAATGATTAACATTGCCCAGATTTGCTGAATTCATCTTTAAAGCCACAGGAACAACTAATGTTCGTGAAAATGATAGCATTGAAGTCCAGAGTGATACATGTAATCAAGCATGCAGAGGAAATTATAAATGAAAATCCCACATTCTCCTTTTCCATATATGCTGCCATATATACCGTAGCTCATGTGTTGCATAAAGTTCTGCAGTGCAACATTAATGAATGCCACAAAAATACAACGGTTAGGCCATACATGGTAAGACTTAATTATTACATAATAAATTATTCATAATGTATATAATTTCAACTTAAAATTTAGATAAACTTTAAGATGCTAAAACATTATTTAGATGTGATTCATAAAATTAAAGTGGTAATTTATTTGCTTTTAATGTTATTCATATTCACTGCACTTTACAGCTTCTGGCTGAAATGAAAAAGCTACATTTTCCACTCAATGGCCGTCAGGTGAAATATGATGATAATGGTGATCCAACCATCAATTACTCAATCGTGCTCTGGCATACTGAAAGAAATCCTCCATGGTTTGAGATGGTGGGCACATATGATACATATCAGGAAATTACCTTTACCATCAACAGCTCTCTTTTCCCCTGGCGTAACAATGGTTCTGTAAGTTATCTTTATTGGTGAGCATATTTTAAACATTTAACTATCTAGATTAATTCAATAACACATTTTTATGAAGGTAAATCAGAAGCAAAACACAAGAGTTTGCACTTTTGGATTTGAGAATTGTACAATAAATATTTGTACTCTTAAGTTGAAATTTACACTCACAGCACCAATGTGTATACTTTTAAAATAATAATTTTTAAAATAATTTTTTTTTGAATGCTGCAATCTGCACTCACAGACTATATTTCAAAACTTGTGTTCTGAATTCACAATTGCAGAAAAGTAGTCACAAATTTGTAAAATTACATTCACATAAATACAACTTCTAGGTTACATATGTAACCTCCATTCCCTGATGGAGGGAATGAGACGTTGTGTCGAAGAAGCGACACTAGGGGTCTCTCTTGAGCGCCCAATATACCTCTGATCTATGAAAAAAGGCCAATGAGAAGTTGGCAGACAGTATTTGCTTACCCCGCCCCCGGACATACAAGTATAAAGGCGGGGAAATACGTCTAGTTCATTCAGGATTTTTCTGAGAAGCCGGAAATGGTCCGGCCACAACAGTGGAGGTCCAGGCCTCCATCAGGGAATGGAGGTTCCATGCGTAATCTAGAGGTTTCCCACACAGGAGGAAAGTCCATGCAGGAGCCCTGACCTGTGGAGCACCTATTCCAGTGCAGGGTAGATTTGAGTACCTGCAGTGGATTGGGTCGGCGAATTCCTCCACTGAATTGTGGACCCACAGGGCTAGGGAGGAGTCATCCAGGGAGGCGAGTGAGTGGGATATCCTGGGAGAAGAAGCAGATGATTTTACCTTGGCTGAGGGAAAGGGCGCTAGGTGCAAGCGGTCCACCCGGTCAATCCGTCAATGTGTTACCGAGTTCTACTGGCTCGGACCTGAGAAAACATGGGACGAAACTGACTCTACCCTGAGATTGTAAAATCTTGAAAAGGTATTAGGTGTAGCCCAACCCGCTACTCTGCATATGTCTGCCAGGGAGATGCCTCTGGCAAATGCCCGTGAGGACGCAACACTCCTTGTCGAGTGTGCTCGGACCCGCAAGGGGAGGGGTATGGCTTGGGTGTGATAAGCCAATGTAATGGTGTCAACTACCCAGTGGGAAGGCCTCTGTTTGGAGACAGAATTTCTTTCCGCTGTCCACCAAGGCAGACAAAGAGCTGCTCAGAACGTCTAGAGCTCTGCGTGCGGTCCAAGTAGGTACGCAAAGCACAGCAATGAAGGGCTGGGCCTGCCTCCTCCTGGGGCAGCTTCGCTTGCAGGTTCACTACCTGGTCCCTGAGGGGAGTCGTAGGAACCTTGGGCACTTAGCTCGGTCACGGTATTAGGATCACCTGAGTGTCTGCCGGACCAAACTCCAGGCAGGTGTCGCTGACAGAGGACGCTTGCAGATCCCGACCCTCTTGATGGAGGTGAGCGTGATCAGGAGGGCTGTCTTCAGGGAGAGGGCCTTGTTCGACTGATTCTAGCTGCTCAAGGGGGGGGTCTCTGAAGGCCCGAGAGGACCACTGAGAGATCACAGGAGGGGAACAGGCTTGGCTGTGAGGGATTCATCCTGGTGCCTCTTTAGGAACCTGATAGCCAGGTCGTGCTTACCCAAAGACTTGCTGTCTTCTGCGTTGCGGTGGGCCACGATAGCAGCTACGTACACCTTCAAGGTGGAAGGGGACAGCCTCCCATCCAGCCTCTCCTGCAGGGATGAGAGCACTGACCTAACTGCGCACCTCTGTGGGTCTTCAGCCCGGGAATAACACCAATTCGCAAACAAGCACCACTTCAGGGCGTAAAGTTGCCTGGTAGAAGGAGCTCCGGCTTGGTTGATCGTGTCTACAACGGCGGGCGGCAGACCACCTAGACATCTAGGGGCCAGACGTGGAGATTCCAGAGGTATGGGTGCGGATGCCAGAGTGTGCCCCGTCCCTCAGAAAGAAGGTCTTTCCTCAGGGGAATTTGCCAGGGAGGGGCTGTCACGAGGAGTACGAGGTCCGAGAACCAAGCCTGAGTGGGCCAGTAGGGAGCCACTAAGGTGAATTGTTCCTCATCCTCCCTGACCTTGCACAGCACCTGTGCAAGAAGGCTCACTGGAGGAAATGCGTACTTGCACAGCCCTGAGGGCCAGCTGTGTGCCTGTGCGTCTGCCCCGAGGGGAGCCTCTTTTCGGGCATACCAGAGCATGCAGTCGGAGGTCTCTCGGGAGGCAAACAGGTCTACCTGAGCCTTGCCGAATCGTTCCCAAATCAGCTGAACCGAATGGGGGTGAAGCCTCCACTCTCCACTGGGCAGCATTGTCGTGACAGCGCATTCCTCTACCACATTATGGTTGCCCGGGATGTGAGTGGCGTGCAGCGACTTGAGACTTGGGAACTACAGACACATAATTGTATTACACATTAACTTTTGTACTTTAATTCATTTTTGCAATACAACCACAAATCGGCACTTACAACCTCTCAATTCTGGCCCTTCAACTTTAAATCTTCACGCATTGACTTTTGCAACTACTTTTGCGTAAAACTGTAGAAAAACTCACTTGTGGACTTGTAAATACTGATGCGAGAAAGCCAGTGTTTGGTGGGGGAGGGGACAATGTAGTCGTTTTATTCGTTGATGCCTGGCCAATGAAATGGGACATTTTTGTACATGATGACATTATGCCACAGCACTATCCCGAGCATTTTGGGATGTTGGCCCGTGTTGGCCTTTTTCTCTCTCTTTTTTTAATGTTTTGTTAATTTGGTATGATCGCCGTTACGCCGTGTAGGTGGCACACATTTTTTTTGTTTCCCTCCCCTTGTCCCCTCCCTCATCCATGTAGATGGGAATGACCTGCCGGCAGATGGGGCTCCCCGGCCTGCGAGAATGAGGTAGGAATGTGGCAGGGCGGAGGGTGGGTCGTGATTCCGCACACCAGGCCCCTAATCAGGCTAGTTACCCCTCGAGAGGGGTAAAGGCCAACCGAAGATGGCGGTGTGACAGAGAGAGAGATTTATGGACAGCTGTCTGACATCTGTGTGTGTGTTTGTCTTTTTGGTTGCGTTTTATATTAAACTATTATTTATATTGTCATGCTGGTTCTCGCCTACTCCTTGCCCCTCATTTACCCCTTTATGGTATGTTTTGTTAATTATTAATTAAATAGTATTAAAAAAAGTTGTGTAAAACTCCCACACTTATCAATACATTTTCCTTCATTGATATACTAATGTATATTATTGATGAAGACCACTTTCCTCTCAACAATGTAATGTAATTTTGTTTTACAAGGCATCCAAGTATTGTACAGGTAGTTGTCCATTACTGTGATGTCTAAATAACCAATATAATTACTATTTTAGCTGAAGCAAGTCTGCTGATGATGATTAATTTTTAACGGAAAATGTCATTATCTTAAAATAAACCAAATTCAGTATGATAATAAAAGACCAATTCGCATTGGGACACCGATAACCTTGTCGTGATTTATTTTAAGATAATGACCGGCTGACTGTACATTTTCCCTTAATTATTGATTGTCATTAGCGGACTTGCTTCATCTAAAAGAATAATTAATTATGTTGGTTATTTTGACGTCACACTAATGGACAACTACTTGTTCAATGCTTGGATACCTGGTAAAACTTAACATTGTCGAGTGGCAAGTGGTCTTCATCAACAATATATGCTAGTGGGGGCCTGGGTAGCTTAGTGGTAAAGACGCTGGCTACCACCCCTGGAGTTCGCTAGTTCGAATCCCAGGGCGTGCAGGTCTCCTAAGTAACCAAATTGGCCCAGTTGCTAGGGAGGGTAGAGTCACAAGGAGCTAACCTCCTCGTGATCGATATAATGTGGTTCAATCTTGGTGGGGTGCATGGTGAGTTGAGCATGGATGCCGCAGTGGATGGCGTAAAGCTTCCACATGTGCTATATCTCTGTGGTTATGCACTCAACAAGCCACGTGATAAGATGCATGGGTTGGCGGTCTCAGAAGAGGAGGCTGAGGTTTGTCCTCCTGGATTGAGGCGAGTCACTACGCCACCACGAGGGCTTAGAGCACATTGGGAATTGGGTATTCCAAATTGGGAGAAAAAGGGGAACCCTTCCCCTCCAAAACAAAACAATCAACACCAGTATATCAGTGAAGGAAAATATTTTGATAAGAGTGGGAGTTTTAAAATTTTTGTAATACTATTTAATTATTTATCAAAAAACTAAAAAAGGGTTATTACATTTTATGAATAATATTTTTATTTATTTTTTAAAAAGGGTTAAAAACTAACCCAATCCCCTTGGATTGTTAGATCCCTCCATCGTGATGACCGGCTCTGCTTTGTCCTTACAAACATTTCTTTCTTTCATTCTTTCTTTCTCTTTCTTTCTTTACTGTAGAAAAAAAGTTTACAGTGAAAAAGTTCAATAAAAGGAATATTAAGGCAGACTTGCATATTTGTAGCAAAAATGTTTTACATCACTTTTGTACAGAAAAAGTAAAAGAAAAAATTGTATAAAAAGGAGAATAAAGTATTTATTTTTAAAATTCAAATCACTCAAGGAGGCAGGAAAGATCTCATCATAACAAGCAAGAAAATAAATAATTTTTTTGTGCAAATATAGCTCTGAACATTTATTTAGCACTTGATTTCCAGCATGAATTTTGCAAATAAAGACCATTTTTAAATGCATTTCTCTTTGTGTATACAAATTTCACAACCAAAATAAAAACAAATTGACAGTGTTTTTGAGGGGTTGTAAGTGCAGATTTGTGGTTGTACTGCAAAAATGAATTAAAGTACAAAAGTTAATGTGTAATAAAAGTTTGTGTCTGTAGTTGTATTTATGTGAATGTCATTTCACACATTGGTGACTACTTGCCTGCAATTGTGGATTCAGAACACAAGCATTGAATTAATGTCTGTAAGTGCAGATTGCAACATTCAACTTAAAATTTTTATTTTACAAGTTTTCACATCGGTGCTGTGAGTGTAAATTTCAACTTACGAGTACAAATATTTAAAGTCCTCAGATCCAAATATGCAAGCTCTCAAGTTTTGCTACTGATTTAACTTCATACATTTTCTTATTCCAAATAGGTTCCTTTCTCAAACTGCTCTGATAAGTGTAAGGAGGGATTTTCAAAGGTACCAGAGGGATTGCATGATTGCTGTTTTCAGTGTCAAAAATGCCCAAGAAACAGCTATGTGAATTATTCTTGTAAGTGCAACAGTGGCGTTTTAGAATTTTCAGTCCATGATAACTCCACAATACTTTACTGTAGGTATGGTGTTTTTGTCACTATTATGGTGAACTTCAGGTCTGCTGTGTCATGTTTTGTGCCATTTCCCAATACAAGTCAGTGTTAAGCACAGCTACGTCTTCTTTCATTTTTGACGGGAATGACAACAAGGCTGTGAGGGCTAGACTTACAGTCTCTTCAATGGGTTGTATTGTTGTTTAAAGCTTAATAAGTTACCGACTGGACTTCACCACATAGTGTGAAATCCCCAAATCTTTACAGGATCTGACCCGCTAAAAATGTCTAAGTCAGAAACAGCATCCATCCTGTAACCTATTTGACGGGTGCCCTATAGGCTGTCTGTGGATGGGACTTTGACCGGGTGTATCTCGGGAACTAAGCCGACTTGGAGCTCCGTACTCTGGGCATGGGTAGAGACCGTTGTGCCCCCCATGACCCCAGAGTATGGAGCCGAAAGTCGGCTTGGTTCTCGAGATACACCCGGTCAAAATCAGCATCCAACCTGTAGCTTAATAAGTTACTGACTGGACTTCACCACATAGTGTGAAATCCCCAAATCTTTACAGGATCTGACCCGCTGAAAATGTCTAAGTCAAAAAGAGCATCCATCCTGTAACCTATTTGACGGGTGCCCTATAGGCTGTCTGTGGATGGGACTTTGACCGGGTGTATCTCGGGAACTAAGCCGACTTGGAGCTCCATACTCTGGGCATGGGTAGGGACCCTGGTGCCCCCCATGACCCCAGAATATGGAGCCGAAAGTCGGCTTGGTTCTCGAGATACACCCGGTCAAAATCAGCATCCAACCTGTAGCTTAATAAGTTACTGACTGGACTTCACCACATAGTGTGAAATCCCCAAATCTTTACAGGATCTGACCCGCTGAAAATGTCTAAGTCAGAAACAGCATCCATCCTGTAACCTATTTGACGGGTGCCCTATAGGCTGTCTGTGGATTGGACTTTGACCGGGTGTATCTCGGGAACTAAGCCGACTTGGAGCTCCATACTCTGGGCATGGGTAGGGACCCTTGTGCCCCCCATGACCCCAGAGTATGAAGCCAAAAGTCAGCTTGGTTCTCGAGATACACCTGGTCAAAATCAGCATCCAACCTGTAGCTTAATAAGTTACTGACTGGACTTCACCACATAGTGTGAAATCCCCAAATCTTTACAGGATCTGACCTGCTGAAAATGTCTAAGTCAAAAAAAGCATCCATACTGTAACCTATTTGACGGGTGCCCTATAGGCTGTCTGTGGATTGGACTTTGACCGGGTGTATCTCGGGAACTAAGCCGACTTGGAGCTCCGTACTCTGGGCATGGGTAGGGACCCATGGGCCCCCCATGACCCCAGAGTATGAAGCCGAAAGTCAGCTTGGTTCTCGAGATACACCTGGTCAAAATCAGCATCCAACCTGTAGCTTAATAAGTTACTGACTGGACTTCACCACATAGTGTGAAATCCCCAAATCTTTACAGGATCTGACCTGCTGAAAATGTCTAAGTCAAAAAAAGCATCCATCCTGTAACCTATTTGACGGGTGCCCTATAGGCTGTCTGTGGATGGGACTTTGACCGGGTGTATCTCGGGAACTAAGCCGACTTGGAGCTCCATACTCTGGGCATTGGTAGGGACCCTTGTGCCCCCCATGACCCCAGAGTATGGAGCCGAAAGTCGGCTTGGTTCTCGAGATACACCCGGTCAAAATCAGCATCCAACCTGTAGCTTAATAAGTTACCGACTGGACTTCATCACATAGTGTGAAATCCCCAAATCTTTACAGGATCTGACCTGCTGAAAATGTCATCCTGTAACCTATTTGACGGGTGCCCTATAGGCTTCCCCCTGGACAGTGGAATATTATGCAAATTGTGCATAATTAATGGCTGTAATGTGCATGAGTGTGTTGTGGTGTGTGGATGGAGTCGAAAACAGCATCCCACCTGTAAGTCACTATCTAATGCATGTACAATTACTGCATTAAACAGTGTCTTACTTGAAAATATACCAATGAACTAAATGTATAATTTAAAGTAAATCACTATCTAATGCATGTACAATCACTGCTCTGTGTCTTACTTGAAAATATACTAGAGACCAGAATGTATAATTTAAAGAAAGTCACTATCTAATGCTGTATAATTTAAAGTAAGTCACTATGCAATGCATGTACAAACAGTGCTAGTATATTTTCAAGTAAGACACAGAGCAGTGATTGTACATGCATTAGATAGTGACTTTAAATTATACATTTAGTTCTCCAAGTCGGCGTGGTTTCCGAGATACACCCGGTCAAAGCTTCACCGGAAGTGGCCGTATCTCGGAAACTCGGTTCCCGTTTTGCAGAATAGGAACTGAATCTATTAGAAAATATATGAATTGAAATTAAAAGTTTTAAACCATAACAGGCATATTATGTGGTAAATCAAGCACACAAGTGACGAATGTAGAGTTAGATCGATGTAAAATAGTCTAGAGCAGTCAGAATTAACACGTTAACATGTGATTAATTAAAGTTTAACATACATTTTTGTATTTGTGATTTACGCATTTACCGTTAATACTTGTGTGAAGGTTGAAACCTTTGTAATGTGTCTGCCCAGAGTCATTACACTGATGCATACTTCATAACAGACACAGTGCCAGATCCATTCTACCATGAGAGTCTACAAGCTTAGCATAAAATAGCATAACGAGGCGGTCCCATTGACATTCTATGGGCGGTACTGTCATAACACTCTCCTATTATAGAGCCGCAGAGATTGTTATCTTAGTAAATAAAAGAATCTTTGACAGCACTTATCTGTCAGTGATAAACGATGGACAAAGAAGCTCTAAGTGCTGTATGATGTATAAAACAAGCCCAGTTGGGACTTGTTAGGTGCATATTAATTACCACAGAAGCAAGTCAATTGTTAACTATCACCAAAACACAGAATGAGACATTTTTGTCTGGAGTTCAAAGGTTGATGCTGGTGTTGACGCTCTGACGTGATTCATGAATGCAGCTTCACAATTGCTTTAACGAAGCAGATGGGCACAGCCTACCGGCAGATTAATATTGTGGAGAATGAGAGTTTAAGAGATTTAATGCCCATTGCAATAAATACTCAACCTATGTGGAGACTAGTAATTTCAATTAGTCAAACTCCCACTTAGACTTTGGGTAATGTTTAATTTTACTTGAATTGGTGCCATTTGGTGCATTTCTTGTAGAAGGCTTTGTTTGTAAAATGTAAATAAAGCATTATATTGTTACATATTGTTTTGTATTCTTTTTTAGATTGAAGTAAATGCATTTTGACAAGAAAATATGTATATCTATAGCGTAAAATTTCAGCACTTTCAAAATATTAACTACAGAAGAATTTCCCAAAAATGTTGTATAGTTCCCCATATCCCTGAGGGGGGAAGAGACTTATCTAGTAAGGGACCAGGCCGCGCCAGCCCCTGCATTTTCTCTTGATGTTTTCTCTCCATAGAGTATTTAGTTTAAATGCCATTTAATGCTCAATATATGCGCTGAGGAAGTTGTTCTTTTCCTTTCATATTCTTTCAGGGGGAAAAGACCCCACAGAGACCACAACCTGCACGAAGGGCAGGTAACATGTGGCAAAACGTCACGTGGGCTAACCAGCCGCAAGTGGAAGAGACACAGTGGTAGGTCCTGCCTCGAAGGACAATGACCGGGGGCAGAGAGCTCTACCCAAGGGAGACGCAGGTCTGCCGGAGACCGTACTGCAGAAAATACATCACAGGGGGTTACCGGAGTAACCGGCCCCTGTGGAGCACCTATACCAGTACAAGGCATATTAGCACACATACTGTGTCCGGCTGCGAATTCCTACGCCAAATTCGCGAGCCACAGGGCTAGGGAGGAAGGGCATCCAGGGTTCACAGGTTCGTGAACTTGCATTTCAAGTGAGAAGAAGCGCATGTCTTCACCTCATGGAGGGGAAAGGCACTATACACAAGCGATACATATGGCCAGCTGTCCCGTATTCCCAAATTTATCTGTTCATACCTGACAAAACATGGGACAAAACCGGCTCAACACAGAGTTTGTAAAATCTCGCAAAGGTATTGGGTGTTGCCCAGCCTGCTGTTCTGCAGATGTCTGCTAGAGAGGTGCCATTGTTCAGTGCCCATGAGGATGCCACACTCCTTGTAGAGTGTGCTCGTATTCCCAAAGGGGCGGGCATGGTCTGGTCCTCGGCTCTGCCTCCAGAGCCTTCCAGGCCTCCGCCTCTAGAGGCTCCTACGGCTCCACCTCCCTCGGCTCCGCCTCCCGAGCCTTCGCCTTCCACGGCTCCGCCTTCCACGGCTCCGCCACCCGAGCCTTCCTCGGCTCTGCCTCCTGAGCCTCCCTCTGCTCTGCCTCCTGAGTCTCCCTCTGCTCTGCCTTCTCAGCCTCCCTCAGCTCCACCTCCTGAGCCTCCCACGGCTCCGCTCCCTGAGTCTCCAGAGCTTTCCATGGTTCCGCCTCCCTCAGCTCCGCCTCCTGAGCCTCCCGAGCCTTCCTGGGCTCAGCCTCCAGAGCTTCCCTCAGCTCTGCCTCCTGAGCCTCCAGAGCCTCCCTCAGCTCCGTCTCCTGAACCTCCCACGGCTCCGCCTCCTGAGCCTCCAGAGCTTTCCATGGTTCCGCCTCCCTTGGCTCCACCTCCTGAGCCTCCCGAGCCTTCCTCGGCTCCGCCTCCTAAGCCTTCCTCGGCTCCACCTCCTGAGGCTCCCACAGCTCCGTCTCCTGATCCTCCTGATCCTCCCACAGCTCCGCCTCCCTCAGCTCCGCCTCCTGAGCCTCCAGAACCTCCCTCAGCTCCGTCTCCAGAGCCTCCCTCAGCTCCGCCTCCTGAGCCTTCCACGACTCAGAATCCAGAGCCTTCTACTGTTCCACTTCCTGAGCCACCCATGGCTCTGCCACCTGGGTCTTCCACGGCTCCGCCCTCCATGGCTCCGCTACCAGAGACTTCCATGGCTCCGCCCTCGGAGTTCCCCATGGCTGTCCTGTGGCCTCCTCCCAGGCCTCCTGAACCTGTCCCTGTCCTATGGCCGCCTCCCAGGCCTCCTGAACCTGTCCCTGTCCTGTGGCCACCTCCCAGGCCTCCTGAACCTGTCCCTGCCCCTTGGACTGCCTTCTTGCCCCCTGTGCCCCCTTGGACTTCCTGCCTGCCCTCTGTGCCCCCTTGGACTGCCTTCTTGCCCCTTGTGCCCCCTTGGACTGTCTGTCTGCCCCTTGTGCCCCCTTGGACTGTCTGTCTGCCCCTTGTGCTCCCTTGGACTGTCTGTTTACCCCTGGTGCCCTCTTTGGTCTGCCTGCCCCCCCTCACTCCTTGGACGATCTCTGTTTTTTCATGGGTATTCCTTTTTTCATTTTTTTTCAGGAGCGTCTGGAAGCTGCTCCTTAGAGGGGGGGTTATGTCAGGGTTCCCTTGTTGTCTGCCCTGTGTTTCACTTGTCTTTGTCTAAAACTACACTTCCCACAATTCCCGGATCTCATCACTGCCAGCACTCTGTCATTGTTCGCACCTGATTGTCGTTTGTGATCATCCTGTGTCTGTGTATTTAAACCCTGCTGTTTCTCCATTCCCCTGTCGGTCGTTGATGTTTGTGGCTGCTTGTTTTGCCTGTTTTCCCAGTGAATGTCTTCCGTGTTTTTGTTTTATTTTTCCCATTGTGGATATTTCCTTTGTTCCTGTTTGTCGTGTTGTCATTCTTGTTTAAATAAAGACCCACTGCATTTAGATCCTCGCCCCTCGTCTGCCTTCACCTGCTCATCATTACAGATCCAGATCCATTTATCCTAGTAACATAGTCTTACATTTATTGTAGGATATGCTTGTATATTTAGTTTGTATAATTTCATTCTTGTTTGGCATAAATTAAGTTGTGATCGAATGCCTGTAGCTGGAAGAGTCCACTTCCGTGTTTCTACACCTAGAGGTCTAAATATCAACGAGTGGATGGGAGACATTTTTGTGCAGTGTGATCCAACTTACCATGATACAATCACATTTGTGATATGCTCACAACATATTCTTTTGACAGTGGACACACGTACTCACATTTGTTTTATTGGATACAATAGTGATTTTTACCATTTTAAATGTGTAAGCAAAATTATCAGCTTAGTATTTGCAAATTGACCTCATATTTCGATTTGTGATTCATTAGTTTGAATATGGTGAGGATGTGGAAGAAGCTATAGGTGAATTAATTTATGTTTGACTGCTTTACCTGTTAAGTGCATTATCTTATTGGAACTATTGGAAAACATAATCTACTTTTGGAAAACAGTTCATTAACTTGTGTTAAAAAAAATTTGAAAAAAGCAATTTAACCAAAAATAACCAGTACATTTCAGAGGTTAAGATTAAAAATTAAAAAGATGAAAAATTAGGCTTTTCACTCATCCATATGGTTTACAATTTGAAAGCATTGAGGTGATCTGATATGGAGAGTTTAAGCCAAACAGCAGTTAGGATATTTTACTGCCAACTAAGCTATTGAACTGTGAATGTTGAGATGTTTGTAACTCCACCGTATACATTTCCAACATCCCTAAACACACCCTCCGACACACACACAATGGAATGCTAATTTGGGCATTCAGGTTCCTTGAATGAAATAACATCTCACAGGACCTGAAGTGGGAGACACACATTGACTCAGCACATGGTGTATAAGTGTCATTGTTTTGTGTGTGTAGTTTACAATAAAGACACGAGAGAGGCAAAAGGAGGCGGAACTTTGAATTGTTTGTGTGTTTCTGTCTTTTTGTGACAATCAGATCATGCTTCCTTAGGGACTTACTGTCCAATGCTTCGTGGTGAGCTGGTATGGCGGCTACATAAATCTTCAAGGTGGAGGGGGAAAGCCTCACCTCCAGCCTCTCTTGCAGAAACTGCGCATCTCTGCATATCTTCAGAACAGGAAGAACACCACTTTGTGAACAATCGGCACTTTAGGTCGTAAAGTTGCCTGGTAGACAGAGCTCTGGCTTAGTTGATCATGTCTACGACAGCAGGTGGTAGGCCAATTAGATCTTCCACATCCCGTCCAGGGGCCAGACATGGAGGTTCCAGAGATCTGGGCGCGGATGCCAGAGGGTGCCCTGTTCCTGAGAAAGAAGGTCCTTCCTCAGGGGAATATGCCAGGGAGCGTGAGATCTGACAACCAAGTCCGTGTGGGCCAGTAGGGGGCCACCAGAATGACTTGTTCCTCGTCCTCCCTGACCTTGCACAGCACCCGTGCAAGTAGGCTCACTGGGGGAAATGCATACTTGCGCAGACCCCGGGGCCAGCTGTGTGCCAGCGCCTCTGTCCTGAGGGGAGCCTCCACTAGGGAGTACCAGAGCGGCCAGTGGGACGTCTCTTGGGAAGCGAACAGTTCTATCTGTGCTTTGCCGAATCGCTCCCAAATCCACCTGGGGGTGGAGCCTCCACTCTCCGTTGAGCGTACCTTGTCGCAACAGCGCGTCCTTGTGCAGTGAGCAGCACCCTGACCCGAGGAACCAATCGTCTAGCCATGAAGGCTGTGGGGAAGACGGAGGGTTCCAGTCGAGTCCACGTCGAGTCCACGTCAGATGCTGGAACGCTCTCTGATGCAGCTCAGGGGGCTCGAGGGAGTAAACAGACTGGCTGTGAGGTGAGCCGAGCCCGCTGCCATCCACAATTCGCTTTCATCACCAGCTGGGTCATCCTCAATCCCGTGGGAGGAAGGAGTGATGTGGGGGGTGGCTGGAGTGGCATTCCTCTTTAAGAAGGAAAGACGCGACCGTAATATTACCATGGTTAGGTCCTCGCAGTGAGAAAACGAACCATCCACAAACGCCGCTTCTGTTTGATCGCACACAGACACACGAGGCAGCGTCTGTGACTATCAGGAGTGGAGAGAAATGGGCCGCATCCAGGAACAACACAGGGACGGAAGGGGATCTTTATAAAGACGTGTCCTGAAAAGGATGTTCAACGCCAGCTGTGTATTTGTTTTTAGAGAAAATAAACTCTTTTATAAAATATTCTCTTTTAACAGCACTGTCGAAGCGCCCAGGGGAAAAGCTGCACTGCCGTGCAGAGAAGGAGAAAGCCGCTGATTTGCGCCATAGATCCAACATCATAAGCTCTACAGAGGTGAGTGGAACAGTAAGTGATCTCAGCTCACAACCACCGGGGGAGGGACATGCAAATTCTGTCTGTCAAATTCTCATTGGCCTTTTCTCAAGTTCAGAGGAAAGCATAACTATGTCCTTCAGAAAGTCCCCTAGTGTCGCTTCACTCGACACAACGTCGTAATGGCGACAGGCGGGAATCCAAATTCATTAGACCAAAAGTCACCCAATCTCATGCTTTTGCCTCCCGTAACATCTCTCAAATAAACGAGACAAACAAATGCTTTTCGTTTGTCATCTGTCAGATTGAACTTTTCAGCATTATTCCGCCCAGCTTTTGCCACCTTTCTGTTTCATTCAAACACAGTAAACTGCTCAATGGACTTGTAATATTGTCCTTGGCATAAGATGTTGTCCCTGGGGGTTCTCTCATTATATTGGCCTCTTGGGCTCTACCCTGAGTGTTGCCAGGATTTTGTTCAACCCATACTGTGCCATCTCTTGCAACCTCTTGAAATGTGTCCCCAGCACACTCAATTTCAGAGTATGATTCTGAATCTGAATCAGATTCAATATCAATGCCACTTCCATCATCTCTCCTCCTCTCCTTCAAACACCTCATATTCCTTGCCCACCGATTCCATCTCATTAATATTACACAGTGAGGTCCAGGCAATCTGTGGCTACTTTATTGGTCTCGATACAATGATCATAATAGCGCCGCCCATTTAAAAGCGTACATGTCAATTGCCCTCAAATAATTTTCGATGTGTCAATATATCTTGAATAGGTGAAATTTGTATGCATATTTATCACCTTAGCATGTTTGCAAATTCACCTCATATTTCGATTCGTGGTTCATTAGTATGCATATACATGTATATATATATATATATATATATATAAATGCACTATAAGCATTTATAGGCCAACTTTTTTTGCACAGAACACATGCACAGAAAAGAAAGCTTTAACAATGACTCTACAATGAGTACACAAATGTATTTATGTTTGACTGCTTTACCTGTGTAGCGCCTTGCCCCACTAAAAATGGCAGCAGAGACAGCATGGCCCTTTGTTCTATGATCGAAGGGGAGACATTGAACTCAGTTTCCCAGAATGATTCACAGCTGAACGGGAAGTCCCGCCCATGGACTCAATCTCAAACGTCATTGGTCAAAAGCGGCCTATGACCGATGACGTCATCTTCTTAACAAAACTAGCACTCACATTTGAGTTCGGTCTCTCTCCGCATCCAGCCTGACTGCTACATCTACAGCCTCGCTGCGCTCTAAAGAGACATATCTACACAAAGGAATTCCCCTCCTTCTGGACAAAGAGAGACCAAGTTTTTCTAAACCTCACCATTTGGCCACGGTAGAGTAAGATTAAATTACCTTTGTTCCAGTCATGTAGTGTACTTGGTATAACCAGTTCATTTCATCTTCACTGCGAGACAACAGTGAATTTATTTAGAAAATAGAAAAGGCAACCAGCTTCCCTTCTCAATCGTTTTCTCTCAACGTTGACTACCTCCCGTGTTTCTCACAATCACCGGACCTGAGAAACAATGTAGAGACGTGTCTTTTCGCTGACGAGCGTGAGACAAAGGACCGAATCCAGATTGTTTTTCTCCTGACCGCTCAATGCAACAGGAATT
Source organism: Xyrauchen texanus (assembly GCF_025860055.1). Classification (NCBI taxonomy): domain Eukaryota; kingdom Metazoa; phylum Chordata; class Actinopteri; order Cypriniformes; family Catostomidae; genus Xyrauchen; species Xyrauchen texanus. The sequence goes on along the minus strand of NC_068292.1, from coordinate 100,128 downwards.
CAACAGACAACCATGCTGAAATCACACAGGATTTCACAAGTAAGGCTTGATATCTGGGCAGATTTAGTTTAGAAACTGTGACTTTTCTTATAAACCTAAATCATAAATTTTGTATTGTTTTGTTTACATTTGTATGTTAATTACGATCGCTGAACGTTTGATGTTTTGTTTATAACTGTACATTTAACTACGATTGCTGTTTGGAGTTATGAGATCGTCATTTTTGGGGAAATGTTATTTTATTGAGTGATCTGAATCAACAATTCAATCGCGCTGTCACCAGCATGTCTCCTCTGTTAAATTGCATGAACCCCTGTTTGTTCGCTATCTCTCTTTCACACACACTGAAATTCACGGAGCGAGCAGCACCACGGTTTATGTATGAATCAGGCTGGTGTTTTTCAAATTTTCCTGCCTGTTTCATTCAGTTCCTTTGTGTGTCTGCTCATTATCACCCACACGTGGTATTAGCTTCGTTGTGCTGGATCTGATCCAGGCATCTTGCTTTCCCTACACCTTCACACAATCGTTGGCTCCGCCCTTTCCGGCCTAGCCCTCCATTTTGAATTAGCTCCACACAAGGAGTTTATTCCGCCATTTTGTGTCTTTGTTACCGACTCGAGACACACACATACACTAGCATATAGCTCCACCATTTAGTTAGTATGCCCACCTTATGTTTTTGTGTTATATTCATTTAGTATTGGCAGTGTTCATTACTGTTTGATTATAATAAATCTTGTTATATTATAATAAGTACTCCTGGTTTGTTTGTTTGAATATTGTGTTGAATCCAGCCTCTGCCACGTCAAGAACTCCTGTATTTCTTCAGTATTGTTAAATTGTTGTTGTTAGAAGCCAACCGTAACCAGATTACTGGTGGATTTGTATGGCAATAATTCGACTAGCTTCTTCCCCTTTTTGATTATTTTGATTATCAATCAAAATACTCAATCTTCAGGGTAAAATCAGTCACTTACTATCATTTTTCTCTTGTCAAAGAGTGGTGCCCCGAGGATAGAATTTAACGAATTAAATTATATTATTTAAATAGATTTTTAATTAATAATTAATAAACATTAATTATTAATTATATTTGATAGTAAAACTGATCTAACCAACCTGTGAGTGTTAGGCATACCTCGTCTTGTTTCACCGTTGCCCCTTTGTTTACCATTTTTGTCACTTTCCCCATTGAGGGTTTTTATTTGTGTTTATTCATTTATCTGTTAGTGTTCGTGTCTACCATCGCCAGACACTACTCAAATATAAGACTCATGCAAAAACCAAGCTGCATGATGACCTGCAGGAGGCGCTACGCATACTCGGCTTGCTGCGGAGACCAGGCCTCCAGCCCTCGGTGTCGCCTGATGCCGGTGGCCGGGGGAGAGGACGTCGTAAGCGGTGTGCGAGAAAGCGGAAGCGCAGAAAGAGGGCGGGGGTCCATGCTAGGCTAAAAACAAACCCTAGCCGGCCGGCTCTCCTGTCTATCCTGCTCTCAAATGTTTGCTCCCTGGACAATAAACTGGACTATATCCGACTCCAGCAGGCTACGCAGCGTGAGTTTAGAGACTGCTGCGTCTTTGTTTTCACGGAGACGTGGCTCAGCGACAGAGTTCCGGATGCCGCCATTCAGCTAGACGGGCTCGCCTCGTTTCGTGCCGACAGAAATACAGCTCTCTGCGGTAAGACTCGCGGTGGTGGCTTGTGTGTTTACATCAACACGGTATGGTGCAAGAACTCTATGCTAGTCTCTAGTTACTGTTCATCGCTGTTGGAGCTTGTGACTGTTAGATGCAGACCTTTTTATCTACCACGGGAATTCACCACTGTTTGCATAACCGGAGTTTACATTCCCCAAGCTAACGCTAAGGAACGCTCTGTGAACTGTATGGGGCTATGAGCGAACTGCAGAACGCTCACCCCGACGGACTGTTTATTGTCGCCGGAGATTTCAACCATGCAAATCTCAAGACAGTGCTCCTAAATTCCATCAGTATGTGGACTTTGCAACGAGAGGGGCTAACGCTTGATCTTGTTTACACAAACATCCCAGGTGCGTACCAGGCGGAGCCCCGCCCCCACCTCGGCTACTCAGACCATATCTCTGTTATGTTAATTCCAGCATACAGACCGCTCGTCAGACGCACAAAATCGCTTCAGAAGCAGGTGAAAACCTGGCCAGCAGGAGCCATCTCTGCTCTTCAGGACTGTTTTGAGTGTACTGACTGGCACATGTTCAGGGAGGCTGCAACATATGGCGATTCTACCAACTTGGAGGAATACACAGCATCAGTGACCAGCTACATCAGCAAGTGCATTGATGATGTCACTTTCTCAAGTCCATCACCACACGCTCCAACCAGAAGCCGTGGATGACTGCGGAGGTGCGCACGCTGTTGAGGTCCGAGACTCCGCCTTCAGAGCAGGCGATAAGGCAGCCCTAAGAACAGCTAGGGCCAAACTGTCACGGGCAATCAGAGAGGCAAAGCGCGCACACGCCCAGAGAATCCACAGTCACTTCCAGGATAGCGGTGACACGCGGCGCATGTGGCAGGGCATCCAGGCCATCACCAACTACAGGACAACATCAGTTGCCTGTGACAAAGATGCCTCCCTTCCAGATGCGCTGAACGACTTCTACGCTCGGTTTGAAGTGCAGAACGACGTGATGGCGAGGAAGTCCACCCCTCCTCCCAACGACCAGGTGCTCTGTCTTACCACGGCAGATGTGAGGAAAACTCTACGTAGAGTCAACCCACGGAAGGCTGCTGGACCAGACAACATTCCTGGCAGAGTGCTCAGAGGATGTGCAGACCAGCTAGCAGATGTTCTTACCGACATCTTCAACATCTCTCTGAGCAGCGCCGTTGTTCCAACGTGCTTCAAGGCCACCACCATCATCCCCATGCCAAAGAAGTCTTCAGTGTCCTGCCTCAACGACTACCGTCCCATCGCACTTACACCCATCATCATGAAGTGCTTCGAGAGGCTCGTCATGAGGCAGATTAAGACCCAGCTGCCCCCTCACTAGACCCACTGCAGTTTGCGTATCGTTCAAACCGTTCAGCGGACGATGCCATCACCACAACCCTCCATCTGGCCCTCACCCACCTAGACAATAAGGACTCATACGTTCGAATGCTGTTCATAGATTTCAGCTCAGCATTCAACACAATCATTCCCCAGCACCTGATTGGAAAGCTGAACCTGCTGGGCCTGGACACCTCCGTCTGCAACTGGATCCTGGACTTCCTGACTGGGAGACCTCAGTCAGTCCGGATCGGGAACAGCATCTCCACCACCACCACACTGAGCACTGGGGCCCCCCAGGGCTGTGTGCTCAGTCCACTGCTGTTCACTCTGCTGACTCACGACTGTGCAGCAATGCACAGCTCGAATCACATCATCAAGTTCGCCGATGACACGACCGTGGTGGGTCTCATCAGCAAGAACAACGAGTCAGCATACAGAGAGGAGATGCAGCGGCTGACGAACTGGTGTAGAGCCAACAACCTGTCCCTGAATTTCGACAAAACAAAAGAGATGGTTGTTGACTTTAGGAGAGCACAAGGTGAACACACTCTGCTGAACATCGACGGCTCCTCTGTGGAGATCGTCAAGAGCACCAAATTCCTTGGTGTTCACCTGGCAGAGAACCTCACCTGGTCCCTTAACACCAGCTCTATCACCAAGAAAGCCCAGCAGCGTCTCTACTTTCTTCGAAGGCTGAGGAAAGCACATCTCCCAACCCCCATCCTCACTACATTCTATAGAGGGACTATTGAGAGCATCCTGAGCAGCTGCATCACTGCCTGGTTTGGGACTTGCACCGTTTCGGACCGCAAAGCCCTGCAGAGGATAGTGAGGACAGCTGAGAAGATCATTGGGGTCTCTCTTCCCTCCATCAAAGACATTTACAAAAACACTGTATCCATAAAGCAACCAGCATTGTGGACGACCCCACACACCCCTCACACAAACTCTTTACCCTCCTCCCATCTGGCAAGAGGTACCGAAGCATTCGGGCCCTCACGGCCAGACTGTGTAACAGCTTCTTCCCCCAAGCCATCAGACTTCTCAATACTCAGAGACTGGTTTGACACACACGTGTCCTGAGTTGCACTTTAATAACTGTCACTTTATAACTGTCTGCTACCTCAATAACTGCTATGTGCATAGAACATTATCTCATAGTATGTTATGTTTACATTTTTAGAAACTGTCATCTTTTTGCACTACTGAGTACTGTCCTGTTCATTGTCAGTAATTTGTTGTACTGTCCTGTACTTTTTGCACATGTTTGCATGTGCACTTTATATAGGTATATATAGGTAGTTTATATAGGTATTTTATTTCGTTGTGTTGTCTCATGTGGTCCTATGTTGGTCCTTTGTTGTTTTTATGTAGCACCATGGTCTTGGAGGAACGTTGTCTCGTTTTGCTGTGTACTGTACTAACTGTATATGGTTGAAACGACAATAAAAACCACTTGACTTGACTTGACTTGAAATAAAGTAAGTTTGCATTTAGACCCGCTCTCCTCGTCTGCCTTCGCTGCCTCCGTTCGTAACAGTGAGCCCTACATAAATTGTTGCCCCGTGTGAGGATAACATTGATTCTAATCAATGTTCTTTTTAATAATTGATGGTTATCTATGAAATTATTCATTATTGCTAATAAACACACCCGCTCCTAAACTGTGAGCCCTACACCTGTATTAGTGTATTATCTACAAGTGTATTATCTTATAGCTAAATACAATATATATCAATAAAAAATATAGACAGTAGACCTGTTATGACTAGTGGAAGTAGGAGATGGCAGATGGGAGTGTGGATCCAAATGCGGGCTTTATTGAAACAAAGAACTGAATAAACAAAACACAGGAACAAAAGACAGTCCTCGATGGGAAAAAGGCTAACTAATACAAGAGAAAAAGGTGGGCGGAAAACGACAGGGTAACCTTGGACGGACAGATAACGGGGTAACCATGAACGGGCTGACAGACAGGCAGGGAACACAAAGAGAGAGTTACACAATACACAAGCGGAGACATGGAACATCAACGAATGACAACGGGAAGGGGAGAAAGCGGGGTTTAAATAAACAGACAAGGTAATGACAAAATAACATACAGGTGCGGACAATAACACAGTGATCAGGGCTGGGAGCGTGATCCGGGAATTGTGGGAAGTGCAGTTTCACACACGGACAGTGAGACTCAGGGCGGACAACAGGGAAAACGTGACATGGAACGGGATCGGTGACGGGTGAAACAGAAAACATGGAGCGGACAACAAGGAAACGTGACATAAACGTGATTAGTGAAACAGAAAACATAGGGCAGTCCACGGGGGCATACAGGGCAGACAGGAAGTCTGGGGGGCACAGAGGGCAAGATGGTAGTCCAAGGGGCAGGGACAGGTTCAGGAGGCCTGGGAGGTGGCCATAAGACAGGGACAGGTCTAGGAGGCCTGGGAGGTGGCCACAAGACAGGGAGGGGTCTAGGAGGTCTGGGAGGCGGCCACCGGACAGGGACAGGTCTAGGAAGTCTGGGAGGCGGCCACCGGACAGGGATAGGTCCAGGAGGCGGAGCTGAGAGGGCCTCTGGAGACGAAGCTGAGGGAGGCTCTGAAGGCTCAGGAGGCGGAGCTGGGGGGGGCTCTGGAGGCTCCGGAGGCGGAGCTGAGGATGGCGGAGCCGAGGATGGCTCAGGAGGCCCAGGAGGCGGAGCCAAGGGAGGCGGAACCATGGAAAGCTCTGGGGGCTCAGGAGGTGGAGCCGAGGAAGGCTCAGGAGGTGGAGCTGAGGAAGGCTCAGGCAGCAGAGCCGAGGAAGGTGGCGCCGTAGGAGGCTCTAGAGGTTGAGACCTGGAAGGTTCTGGAGGTGGAGCCAAGGGAGGCTCAGGGGACGGAGCCAAGGGAGGCCCCGGAAGCCAGGCCGAGGCAGGCCCAGGAGGCGGAGCCAAGGAAGGCTCAGGAGGCGGAGCCGAGGAAGTCTCAGGAGGTGGAGCCGAGGAAGGTGGCGCCGTAGGAGGCTTTAGAGGCGGAGCTCTAGAAGGCTCTAGAGTCTCTGGGAGCAGAGCTGTAGGAGGCTCAGGGGGCGGAGCCGAAGGAGGCTCGGGAGTCTCTAGGGGCAGAGCCGTAGGAGGCTCGGGAGGTGGTGCCGTGGAATCCTCTAGAGGAGGAGCCCTAGAAGGCTCTGGGGTCTCTGGGAGCAGAGCCGTAGGAGGCTCTGGGGACGGAGCTGAAGGAGGCTCGGGAGGCGGAGCCGTAGGAGGCTCGGGAGCCGTAGGAGGCTCGGGAGGCAGAGCCCTAGAAGGCGCTGGGGTCTCTGAGAGCAGAGCCGTAGGAGGCTCGGGGGGCGGAGCCCTGGAAGGCTCAAGAGGCTTGAGGGGTGGAACCCTGGAAGGCTTGAGAGGCTTGAGGGGCGGAGCCCTGGAAGGCTTGAGAGGCGGAGCCCTGGAAGACTCGGGAGGAGGAGCCCTGGAAGACTCGAGAGACTTGAGAGGCGGAGCCCTGGGAGGCTCGAGAGGAGGAGCCCTGGAAGGCTCGAGAGACTTGAGAGGCGGAGCCCTAGGAGGCTCAGGAGGAGGAGTCCTGGAAGACTTGAGAGACTTGACAGGTGGAGCCCTGGGAGGCTTGAGAGGAGGAGCCCTGGAAGGCTCGAGAGACTTGAGAGGCGGAGCCCTGGGAGGCTCGAGAGGTGGTGGCTCTTGGATGGTCATGGCTTCTGGCGCTGGCTCTTGGACAGTCATGGCTACTGGCGCTGGCTCTTGGACGGTCATGGCTACTGGAGCTGGCTCTTGGACGGTCAGGGCTCTGGCGCTGGCTCAAGGACGGTCGAGGCTACAGGCACTGGCTCTTGGACGTCAGGGGCTAAGGGCTCTAGCTGGTTGACCGTGGTTGACGAGGGCTCAGGCTTGCTTACCGTGGCTGACGAGGGCTCAGGCTCGCTGACCGGGGCAGGCGTGGGCTCTGGCTCGCAGACCGGGGCAGGTGTGGGCTCTGGCTCGCAGACCGGGGCAGGCGTGGGCTCTGGCTCGCAGACCGGGGCAGGCGTGGGCCGGGAGGCAGAAGCCCATCTTCTCTTCCTCCTCCGGGCGGACGAAGTGGACCGTGCAGGCTCAAGGGAATCGACTGGTGTGGGGGTTTGTTCGCTGACTGGTGGAACAGGCGTGATGGGAAGAGCCATGGGCGAGTTGAAGGTCGCCACCGTGGGAGGTGAGGTAGGGTCCTCCTCTGCCACGCCCACAGTGAGTGGCGAGACGCTGACCAGCAGAGCCTCTTCCACCATCTCCTGCAAAGTCCAGCCGAGCATAGCCGGTGGTAAGCGCTCTTTCAGCGATGTGTCCAAATTGCCCCTGAAAAAACCACCAGGGCTGACTCCGGGAAGTCCGACAAGTGTGCCAGCTCCAGGAAGTCCTGGATGTGGACTTCCACTGGTCGGTCCCCTTGCCTCAAACCAAGCAGCCGGTAGTTGGCCTGCTGGACCGCTGGATCCATTGTTGGGTCGTTCGTTCTATTATGACTAGTGGAAGTAGGAGAAGGCAGACGGGAGTGTGGATCCAAATGCGGGCTTTATTGAAACAAAGAACTGAATAAACAAAACACAGGAACAAAAGAAAGTCCTCGATGGGAAAACAGGGTAACCTTGGACGGACAGATAACGGGGTAACCATGAACTGGCTGACAGACAGGCAGGGAACACGAAGAGAGAGTCACACAATACACAAGCGGAGACATGGAACATCAACGAACGACAACGGGAAGGGGAGAAAGTGGGGTTTAAATAAACAGACAAGGTAATGACAAAATAATAGACAGGTGCGGACAATAACACAGTGATCAGGGCTGGGAGCGTGATCCGGGAATTGTGGGAAGTGCAGTTTCACACACGGACAGTGAGACTCAGGGCGGACAACAGGGAAAACGTGACATGGAACGGGATCGGTGACGGGTGAAACAGAAAACATGGAGCGGACAACAAGGAAACGTGACATAAACGTGATTAGTGAAACAGAAAACATAGGGCAGACAACACAGGAACGTGACAAGACCAATAGTAGCCTATATTTTAAAAATAACACATGTATCTATGTTTTACCATTTATTGTTGCAACTTAAGTACGGCACAAGGAAAGTAAAAAGTCGATCTGTAGCTATATATATAAGAGAATCGCAGCATCGAACGGCACAAATAAACATGGCGTGGACGCGAGGCGGCCTTCAATTCACAGAATTAGAAGCAAAATATCTTTATACTAGCTTTTCCTGGTACGATTTTGAAAATGTAATCACACTGTGTGATAAAACTCAAACATCTAGTAAAAGTGAAGAAAGTAGGGCCCTGGAATTTGATTGAGTGCAAAGATTTATTTTTTCTTAAAGCACGTTGTCCTACAGTACTTGAAGGGGTGTGCCGGGCGACTCCGCCAGGTGGTGGCATTTTGCAGGCTCAGGTGCACCATAACCACTTTATCCACCTGAAGAATCGTGGCATATATAATCGGACCGGCCTCGTACCCGTAGGTAGATGGTCCGGCATTGGGGGGGGTGGCTGAAGTGGCTTTCCCCCGGAAGAAAGAAAGCCGCGACCACTACGTTGCCATGGTCATGTTCTCGCAACATTGGTACATACTTTAATCACGTTAAAAATATATAACGCATTAAGCATTAAATTAATTGAATGTGTTACGCCCTTAATTTGACAACTCTAGTAATTATATTTACATACTGCTAACCCAAACTCTAAACCTAATCCTAATAGGACTGAGACCAAAACTATTTTATTTTAACTTACTACTTTGCAGAGTATGGATGGTGAAACTTCCTGTGTGATCATTTTGTAATTTTGTGGAATTCTGTGGTTGAAACCTAACATTTCAAGCACCTTTCAGAGTAATATCTTCTATGAGTTGTATTTCTGCACTGTTCCTCTGTGTGGATAAAGCTCATGGTTTGAGGCTACCTGCTTTGCCTGTGATCACACTGAGATATTTACCTACAGAGTCATAATGTGCTATTTTCACGTTGATATTATGTTATTTGATTAAACATTTACAACCAAGATATTACTTGCTTTGACGAAGATTAACAACACTCTTATTTACATATTTGAATATGATTATTCAAGTGTTTTATCCACTACACATTAATGTTTGTATTGTACTAATATGAATTTAAGAGTAAACTTGTGAGATGGCTGATAAGAGTTGAAAGAAGAAACTGAAGGCACTTATTTTTTATTACAATCTATAGCTTCAGTGGACAATGCAAGTAAGCCGTAATACTGAAGAACACTTGATCTATCAGGATCAATAATTAGCACTGCACTTTATTAATCTATAATCTCACACTGGACTGTCAACATATTCTCCTCAATACAACTACTTATATATATATATATATATATATATATACAACTACTTTATATATATATATATATATATATTTCATATACTCTTTACTTATTGTATTGTATATTGTGTATTCTATACTGTGTGTATTGTTTACTGTACATTGTATATAATTATTGTGTTGTGTAAATTATGTGTACATTTGATATGTAAATTGTTTTTGAGTAAATATGTTGTTTACTGTAATTGGTATATGTCTCGTCACTATCATGACTGCTATGCTGCTCGGAACTGCACACAAGAATTTCACCTACTGTTGCACTTGTGTACATGGTAGTGTGACAATAAAGTGATTTGATTTGATTTGATACTATATTAGGTCTATGCACTGCAAACAATACAGCTTTATCATAAAAACACAAATCCAGGAATCAATAAAGTTGGGGATGAAATATACTTGATTAAACATGAAAATAATATGCAGAAATGTGCAATCTATGCATAACAATTACAATAACACAATTCTTAAAATGTGTATTTGGAAGTAAAGATATAATAGAGAAATAGATACAAGCTTAACAAATAAATATGTACATTACTGTTCTATGAACAACTTGGGATGAGCATATATTCATGGGGATCTACCTTGTACCTAAGTGGCTTTTAGATACAATTTAAGAATTGTCCACTCATTTTAAACACTATCTGCTAAAAGGGCAATGGAAAGTGACAACAACTTGGAATAATTGATGACGGACCGTTGAATTATTATCAGTATACTTTTCAGCAGCTACGTGGTAGCATCGTTATTATATTGTATGCTTTAGAACATCTGTCAACCAATCATAATAAAGCATTCAACAGCCTTGTGGTGTAAAACCTGTATAAACTTCAACAACCCTACCAGAAAACATATCCCAGCATTATAGCAAACAAATCAATTTTCCAAACAGTTAACAGATAAACATCCATCCAGAGACTGATGCCCTGCTGCTGCTGTCCTGAACTGTGACTGACAAATCAGCCATGGTTTCTTCAGCCGGCACAAACACACACAACTCTGCCAAGCCTTCTTTTCTGAGCTTATGGACATGATGTAAAGACACATGGACGTATGATGCAAGCCTGCAATTTTGCACCAAATCTGACCCGACAGCTCTAAAAAAAAAAAAAATCATTATTTTAGGCTTACCATAGTAAATTCAGGGTAAGACAAGGAGAGGGTTTTGAACATAGATTTTTTATGTACTCACTCAATAATGGACTTTTGTTGATTGTAACCAAAACAAATATTGTGCAACTTCCCCAAAAATCCCTCTGCACAAAATGTAATTTATAGTTACATTTTGCATCTTCTGTTTGTGCTTTGGTGTAATGCTCTACTTAATAACTGATTGGCATATGCTTTGTGAATTTAAATAGGGAAATGGATATTAGTATTAGTAAATGTAGTGGTTTAAGCAAATTGAAATGTGTTTTAAGCAAATTAAAGTGTAGTATATGAGCCTGACCTGCACATACCCTTTTCATGACCAATGGTCCATTTTAATTCAATCATGCTTCAGAGTAGCATTTACACTTTCCTTTTGTGCTTTACTAGCTGTTTCTTCAAAGTCTCTTGCTCATCATCTGAGTTCAGCTTGGAGGTAGATTACTTATTGGGTGGTCTTTTTGTTTTACATGAAGTGGATCATGCTACACCCCTGTCCACTCCAGAGGCCATTGAATGTTCTAGGTAAACAAGGACCTTTTTGCTTTTTCATAAGGTAGGTTTATCAAACCTACCATCAACTGGATGCTAATACTGAGTCTGTTATCACTAGTCAGTATTGTAAATTGAAGCAGCATTTAATTTCAAGTAACGTTTCTAAGATGAAGCTTAAATTAAGTGTATTTAATGTACTTACTCATGCTTTTTAGGCACATATTCTCAGTATCTGGCTATCAGATGTTCCAAGTGATGAGGTTTGCTGTTGAGGAGATTAATAACTCCACCACCCTCCTGCCTAATGTTTCTCTAGGCTATGAGATTTTTGACCATTGTTCTGCAACAAAGAATTTCCCGGCAGTTTTCAGTTTTATCGCAGAGAATGGATCAATAAAACCTAAAAAGATGCTCAACGGCCATCAGCCTAAAGTGATTGCTTTAACAGGACCATATGGAAGCACAAGAACTATGACAATTGCATCATTGTTCACAATGGACCTTATACCAATGGTAAATTATGTTTTGTTTTGTTTTTATTTTGTTTTTTGTTTTATTTAGTTTTTTACATTCAGGACTACCAGGCAGTACCATATTTAAATGATGGATAAATATATACAGTATATAAAATATTAAGATAATTGTTTATAAAATAGTGTTTTCTTCTCTTAAAGGTGAATTATGGAGCTACCAGCTATGCATTAAGTGATAAACTTCAGTATCCCTCTTTTATAAGAACAATCCCCAGCAACAAAGACCTGATTCACATGATTATTCACATCATTAAGTGGTTTGGATGGGACTGGGTTGCCTTTCTTGGTAGCCAGGACGCTTAAAGTGAGGACGGCCTGAGACAGTTTAACAAGTATATTAGCAATACTGGCATTTGTTTGGCCTATCAAGAGGCTCTTAGCCTAGAGGCAAACTACAGTCTAGCACTTAAAAAAATTGATTTGCTCAAAATTAATGTAATTGTGGTTTTTGCTTTGCCACAATATGCAAAAAACATTATCAAAGCTGCCATAGAGGGCAACATCCAATTTAAAGTTTGGATTGCAAGTCAAGCATGGTCTATGGATCAACAGCTTCCAAAAGAGCCAGGAATTGAGAAAATTGGTACAGTTATTGGCATTACAGAGAAATGATTAACATTGCCCAGATTTGCTGAATTCATCTTTAAAGCCACAGGAACAACTAATGTTCGTGAAAATGATAGCATTGAAGTCCAGAGTGATACATGTAATGAAGCATGCAAATGCTGCTCTTTTTTGACTGCAGAGGAAATTATAAATGAAAATCCCACATTCTCCTTTTCCATATATGCTGCCATATATACCATAGCTCATGCGTTGCATAAAGTTCTGCAGTGCAACATTAATGAATGCCACAAAAATACAACGGTTAGGCCATACATGGTAAGACTTAATTATTACATAATAAATTATTCATAATATATATAATTTCAACTTAAAATTTAGATAAACTTTAAGACGCTAAAATATTATTTAGATGTGATTCATAAAATTAAAGTGGTAATTTATTTGCTTTTAATGTTATTCATATTCAATGCACTTTACAGCTTCTGGCTGAAATGAAGAAGCTACATTTTCCACTCAGTGGCCGTCAGGTGAAATATGATGATAATGGTGATCCAACCATCAATTACTCAATCGTGCTCTGGCATACTGAAAGAAATCCTCCATGGTTTGAGATGGTGGGCACATATGATACATATCCAGAAATTACCTTTACCATCAACAGCTCTCTTTTCCCCTGGCGTAACAATGGTTCAGTAAGTTATCTTTATTGGTAAGCATATTTTAAACATTTAGCTATCTAGATTAATTCAATAACACATTTTATGAAGGTAAATCAGTAGCAAAACACAAGAGTTTGCACTTTTGGATTTGAGAATTGTACAATAAATATTTGTACTCTTAAGTTGAAATTTACACTCACAGCACCAATGTGTATACTTTTAAAATACATTTTTTTTTGAATGCTGCAATCTGCACTCACAGACTATATTTCAAAACTTGTGTTCTGAATTCATAATTGCAGAAAAGTAGTCACAAATTTGTAAAATTACATTCACATAAATACAACGTCTAGGTTACATATGTAACCTCCATTCCCTGATGGAGGGAACGAGACATTGTGTCAAAGAAGCGACACTAGGGGTCTCTCTTGAGCGCCCAATATACCTCTGATCTATGAAAAAAGGCCAATGAGAAGTTGGCAGACAGTATTTGCTTACCCCGCCCCCGGACATACAAGTATAAAGGCGGGGAAATACGTCTAGTTCATTCAGGATTTTTCTGAGAAGCCGGAAATGGTCCGGCCACAACAGTGGAGGTCCAGGCCTCCATCAGGGAATGGAGGTTCCATGCGTAATCTAGAGGTTTCCCACACAGGAGGAAAGTCCACCCGCTGCCATCATCAGATCACCTCCATCGCCAACCGCACCGTCCTCAATCCCGTGGGAAGAAGGAGCAATGTGGGGGCGGCTGGAGTTGTGTGCTTTCTGTTGAAAGCGAGCCACGATGTAGCACCAATGACATGACATTTAGGGAGTTATATTAGCATATGGGTATCTACCATTTTGGTTGCCCCTATAAGTTAAATTACTTTTAGCATCTTGAAACACATTTAGAGTTTTTTTATTTTATGCTAACACACTGGTATTAAAAATAGAGACCACTATTATTTTATAGGTTAAGTAATTGCCTGTTTAAATAACTGAACATACATAGAGAGTGATATGATTGTTTCCCTACTCTAAGATACTTTCTTAAAGTTCCAAGTTTTATGTCAACACCATTTGTATACATTAAAAATATGGAAAGTTGGATCTGGTTATTATGCAGTTCTTAAATCTTTTCTTAGAACTCACTGGTGGTGTAATGAGACACTTGTGGGATTATTCGAAATCTTTTTCAAATATGCAAAAGCATTTGAATTGTTGCTGGAATGGGGTTAAACAAATTTACATTCAGTCCTTTAGCAGACACTTTTATCCAAAGTGACTTACAAATGAGGATTTGTCCCTGCAATAAGTGCACTGTAAGTCACTTTGGATAAAAGCGTCTGCTAAATGCAAAAATGTAAATGTAAATTGTCACATTTGGATGGAAGCCACGAGAGCTGGATCTAGGTGCAGTGAAACAGTCTTTAATAAAATAAACAAATTACAGGATAATGGGGTAAACACAGGAACAAAAGAAACATCCACAATGGGAAAACTCGGGAACAAAGGAAACATGCACGAAGGGAACTGGTCTTACACAGGAGATCTAAACACATACAACAACTGACAAGGAATGAGCAAACAACAGGGCATTAAATACACAAAGATTAATGAGTAAACAAAACACATGTGTGGACAATGGAAGACAGCTGGCAGTGATGAGGGCAGGGAATTATTGGAAGTGTTGTCCATGTGGAACAGATGACAGAGGCAAAACACAGGGCAGACAACAGTGAATCGTGAGACCAATAGAGTCTGGCTGCAGACTTGCACTTGCACTTTCCAACTAGCACTCTCACTCACCTCCATTTCTCTGTAAGTTATGTCACTTGTAATCACCACTTGCAGTCTCCACTGTCCGTGACGTCACTTACGATCACCACATAGGGACAGGTGCAGTGGCGCCCCCAGAACATTTTAATAGGGGTGGCCAGTGGAGGCCACAGCAAAATCTTGGGGTGGCACCAAAAACAAACAAAAAATTCAGTGTAATGTGTGTTATACTTGTTTACGGTTAATGTAACAATATGACTTTAAAGCCGCAGTCCGTAACTTTTTTTTGGTTAAAAAGTTTCCAAAATCAATTTGTCACGTGTGAAAATGCAGCCGGTGTCGAATCGTTTGTAGCCTCTTCTTACAGCAGCTGGAATGTAATTAAACTTGTCATTTTGATGGCGGTTTGTAATCCAGCAAGTTAAAAACAACTGTCTATGAAATTGCTTTTTTAAAACATTAATGATAGACATTCAACATTACAGTAAATTTCAACATTAGGCTATGGAAAATAACAACTTTTAATTTAAGTGAACTGAAAACAATCTTCACATAACCCATTAGAATAAATGTTGGTTTTACCTGTGGCCTTCCTACCTGTCTAACAGATATTGAAAAATTGAATAAAGTTATCAAACATTCTGCCCTGCATAAATAAATTAGATATAGATTAATTCTTATTAAAGCTACAATTTTCTGATACCTTTGTTATTTTATTAACAACAGACATCACAGCAACTGGTTTATTAGGCTACTGTGACTTTAAGATCTGCTGCTGCCTACCATGGCATCTCATTTTCTCAGAACTCTTTACGTTCATTTAAGACGTTATTTAACTCATTTAAGACCGCTCTTATGAGTATACTCGACAAAACCGACATTTTGACATAATTATGTGTGTTAATGTTCATTCAAGTGCGAAAGAGAACTTGATTCTGGTGTTGTGTCTGTGTGTGTGTGTGTGTCACGTGTGTGTGTGTGTGTGTGTGTGTGTGTGTGTGTGTGTGTGTGTGTGTGTGTGTCACATCAGGACATAGCATCCATTTCATTAACAAGGGTAACTTGTCTATTTAACTTCACCTGCTGGCCAAGGACCCATCACTGATTCTGTCTGTTCCTCGCTGTGCTCTGCAAGATCCCCTGTAGCGGCCTCTGCCTGCTCACTGGCTTGCTGCTCTGCCTCACTTTGGACATTATCTTCAAGTGTGTTCTCACACGTGTCTTCTTCCTCAGACCTACACTCCCCTGTGCTACATTTCTTCTTAAAAAATGTTTTAGATGCTTGTCGGTTTTCTCTTTATCCTCTGCAAATTGATATAGCACAGTGTGACTAGTGTTAGGGGTATAACAGTCATGACCCAGATCAGATATGGA
The DNA here is from genome assembly GCF_025860055.1 of Xyrauchen texanus. Taxonomy (NCBI): domain Eukaryota; kingdom Metazoa; phylum Chordata; class Actinopteri; order Cypriniformes; family Catostomidae; genus Xyrauchen; species Xyrauchen texanus. The sequence goes on along the minus strand of NC_068292.1, from coordinate 84,168 downwards.
GAAAGAAAAGCCAGGAGTCAAGAAGTTCAATCAAAGAATCCAAAATTTACTGAAGAATAGTTTGCAGTGAAATTGGTAGGGCCAAGCTGCAAAGTCTCACGAGGAGATCGAAAGCCAAATCGTACATTACACAAAATCTTACATCAATTATACCATTTGCAAGGACGTACATTCCATTATTTTACTCCTGATTGGCTAAAAGAACATAAAGTCACAACATATAGAGAGCTATGCGGCCTATCAACATTAATCAGCACACTTGTCGTCAGAGCCCGAGATTTACATCTGAAGTGACCTCGCAGATGGTCGCGGGGCGTCTTCGAGTCGGCCTGGTGTGCCTCCCTAGGTTCAAAACCTGGGTAGAAGGTCAAACGCACACACAAAACACTGACGAACGACAGTCCTTCTCTGGGCACAAGTCAGCCAGAGCACACATTATCAGGCCATTTGAACCAAAACAAGAGAGATAAAATTTTCACTCCTCAGGCAGAGGAGAGGGTGAAAAATAACATACATTTCTTCCCTAAAGAAATAATAATAGAAAATCACACTTCTACTATTCAGGTAATATTGCATAGGATTTTAACCCATATAATTAGTCAGGAAAGGTAACAATCAAAACACAGAATACATCTGGAACATATTCAACACATTCTCCCTGCCCCCCTCTCATCACAGCTAAGCTTATTCCCAAGAGACCTTCAACCTACGTGCAGGACAGAGAGAAAAAGGCTTCTGAGAAATGTGCAGGAAAGCAAAAAGTTAACTCAACACACATATGATTCAAAATATATTTCAGTTATGCATAAGAAAATAGAATTGATTATGTGATCATGCATATAGTTAATTCATCATTTTATTAAAGAAGCAACAGAATATAGATAGATATTGATATAAAAGGATATATATATATATATATATATATATATATATATATATATGTATTGATATATCTGAAGAGACAAGGGATTTCTGACCCTCACCCTTCAGTCCCCCGTTTTAGACCAATGTGGGGTCCAATACCGCCACGTCTGGTCTACCAAGTGAGGTCACTACGGAAGGTGGAGTGGTAACGCATGCTCCCCTGACGGGTCACACTTGTCTCTTCACCTTATTGCGGACATGCTGGATACTAAAAATTCCCAGTCCCCACGCAAAGGCTCTCCCCCCTTCCACTCACAACAGGGCATTGATGTTATCCTTCTTAAGTTTCTCTTCCAAGCGTGTCGTCAGTTTTCTCAGTCAGTTCTCCTCCTCGGAAGGGTTCAAGTTACTGCAAGCAGACCTGCATACATAAGAAAAACAGAAACGAACACACATCCACACACACAGACAGAGGACACCCACTCCCCATCCACCGACCTTTTTGCATAATGAGGGTAGTATCGGGATAATTTGGGGAGTGACCAAGCCAATAGGTCACTGTCTCATTTCCGTCCAGACGATAACAATGATCATTTACCTTTTGGTACATAGTCGGAATTAAATTTAGACCCTCAGTTGAATTTAGACATGGGTATTGTACCCATGATGGATGGTTATCGATCTCCTCGCAATCCCAATAAGTTGAAAACGCATGGAATCTCCCTGTCCAAATTGAAATTTGAATCCACATCAAAAATGATAAAGCGATCAGAATTAAAAATACCAACGAGAGCGGAAGTACCAATCGGATGAAAGCTCGTTTCACTTTCAGTCGTCTCTCACTACGCACTTCTTCTTGAAGAATTAGCAGCTTCAGTATGTCGTCGGTTTCAGCCATCTGTTATGATAAAACATTTGTTCTAGAATTCTAAAATTTTAACATACACGACAGACATTTAATGATCCCGAGGTAGTAAGTTGTTACACTTTTCAAGTGGTTTCACCTGTGACCAATGTCTCCATACTGTACCCAAAACACCCCTGTCCAGTAGAACAGAGGTGTTAGTGGTCAATACCACCTGATAAGGCCCATCAAATTTCGGACCTAAGGGGGAAACTATCTCCCACCGTAGCATTACATTGTCACCTATTTCAGGCAAAGCAGGCATGTCTTTTTGCTCAAAATTATCTCGATCTGCTTGTCGGTGTGCTAACACTAACCCGTGTGTCTCGCAGACTGTCATCCAAAGCTTTCAGATAATTTTGTAAAGCGTCTTTCAAAGGCCCGGATGGTCCCTCATGTTGCAAGGGGGCATCCCAGGGCAGCCGCATGTAGCGACCTGTCATTACCTCAAAAGGGCTGAGCTGTGTAGTCTTGTTAGGGCTGGCTCTCATGCTTAACAAAATCGCTGGGACAGCCGCATGCCACCCTTTCCCCCACTCCAACAATCTCTTTCTCAATGAAGTTTTAAGCTAAATGGAATGTGAAAGTGTTGCCTCACCCCCATCAACTTCATGACATTTTTCATCACCTTCCCAGTAAAATGTGTACCCTGATCTGAATCAATTTGTAAGGGCAAACCCCATCTTGGGAAAACTTCATTCAACATAATCTTGGCGGTTGCATCTGCTGTGCAGTTTCTCAGTGGAAATGCCTCAACCCATCTGGAAAACAGATCAACAATCATTAGAATGTATGTAAAACCTCCACTAGGGGGCAGTGGACCTATGAAATCAATTTGGAGGTGTGTCCACGGCCCTTGAGGTCGAGGGGCATTTCCTAAGGGAATTTTCAGCTTAGAAGAAGAATTAACCTTAAGGCATACTAGACATCTCTTACAAAAATCATTGCAAGAAGCCCTCAGGCGTGGCCACCACCAGGTTTTGGAAATTATTGCATGTAGTTTTTCAGGACCTGCATGTGCCAAACCATGATACAAAGACATTAGTTCAGTTCTAGCAGAAACAGGACAAACAAAACGCTCATTAAATTTCCACAGTCCTTCTGCATTCTTCTGAGCTCCTAATTTCGTCCATTGTTCTATCTCTTCCGAGTCGTCTTTATCATAGAGTTTAAAAATGTCTCTGGGGGTCTCACTCTCCTGAGGGGCAAGAGCCATAACACTCACGCAAGTCTCAGTCCGTGTTGCAGCCTCTCTGGCAGCTGTGTCAGCAGCTCGGTTTCCTGTGGCCTCAGGAGAATTGTCCGTTGCATGTCCAGTGACTTTGATAACTGCTCCTGTTGCAGGAAGATCACAGGCATTCATAAGTTCTTTTACCTGCTGTTGATGAGAGATCGGCAGACCAGCAGTGGTTAGAAATCCTCTGTGTCTCCACACAGGGCCGAAGTCATGAACAGCACCATATGCATAACGGCTGTCAGTGTAAACATTAACTCGTTTCCCCTGGCCATACTGCAATGCTCGTGTCAATGCGACCAGCTCCCATCCAGGTTTTCCTCCTTTCAGCGCCTCTGTGAGTGGTTTAGAAAGTTCAGTGTATTCAGAAACATACTGGTGACAGTAATTCAAAAGACCCATTACTTGCCTTAGACCAGTAACCGTGTTTGGTTTTGGAAGTTCAATGATAACTTTAACTCGTTCAGGAGTGATGCGTCTGCCATGCACACCCACAATTTTCCCCAAATAAGTCACTTCAGGCAGTGCTAGTTGTGCCTTCTTCAAGTTAACTTTGAATCCCCCGTTTTGGAGGACATTCAAAACAGTCGGTACAGCAGTCAAATGTTTAAACTTGGTTGGACTAGCAATTAAAATGTCATCCACATATTGTGGGACAACAGATCCGTCACACTCAATTTGTTTTCTTACCGGATCGATGAAGGATGCTAGTACCTGATGAAACAGTGTGGGTGAGTTGCAGAAACCTTGTGGCAAACGACTCCATGTCCATTGGCGACCCCTGCTGGTGAAAGCAAATCTGCCTTGATCCTCCTTGGCTAGGGGACAAGTCCAAAAACCGTTAGAAATGTCTAAAGCAGTAAAAAGACAATGTTCGGAGCCTATCTCATGTAGAATATTTGCGGGGTTGGCCACCAGAGGGTGCATTTTCTCAGACACTGAATTCAGAGAAGTGTAATCAATGGTCAAACGCCAGCTCCCATCTGGCTTTTGACAGGCCACATAGGAGAGTTAGTGGGGAAGCACAGGGGATCACAATTCCCGTTTGCATAATTCATCAACAACCGTGTCAGCCCCCTCTCGGGCCTCATTTTTCAAAAGATATTGTCTTTTAGCCTCATGCAAAGGGCCCGGGATGCTCAGTGGCTGAATCTGTGCTAAACCACAATCATATTTATCTTTGGCCCATACATCAGGGAATTTGGAAATTATAAACTTCCACTCAGAGCGAGTCTCAGTTAGACTAACAGATCCTGCCACTGCACACTTTCGCTCATGGTGGGGGCCACTCTGAGATAAGAGAATTGTTTCATTGCAGCCAAGCACCAGCTTATTCTGAGAAAACAAAACATCAGCCTCGAGTACATTCAGAATGTCAACACCGATAAGGGTTCCCACATTTCTCCCCACCCAAAATTCAGTCCAATATACAGTTTCAGAGTTAGAAAGGGTTAGAGGGACAGGAACAGATATATGAAATACATTTGTGCCATTTAAACCTTCTATATACAAAGTTTCAGAAGTGATCTCGAGATCGAGATCTGTAATTGATACAGTCGCGCCCATGTCAATCAAAATAAGGCATTGCCGGCCTCCTAACAATGCATGTATGAATGGGCGGGTGTCTGCATAATTACAAGAACCGGAGGCCGCTGACCCCTATTCGTCACCTATCAGCTGCCTCAGCTTTTTGAGTTCAGCTGTAGTCAGAGAGTTAAACTTCGGAGCATCACTGTTGACAAACACATCATTTTTAAGACCTTCCTTTTTCTCATTTCTGTGATTTTTTTGTTTACCACTTCGACAACGTCTAGCAAGGTGGCCCTCTTTGTTACAATTTCTGCATCTGGCAACAGGCTCGGTGCAATCTCTAGAGGTATGACCTTTTTCGTCACAATTATAGCAGGTCATGTTATTGCGGGGACTCATTTCCACTTCAACTGAAACAGCAGATACTTTACCCACGTTGACATCATCCTCACGTGTTTGCAAATGGCTCCAGCTTACAGAGCACCAACGAAGCAATTCCTCCCAATATCTGATGTCAATGGCACTGTTCAACAACATGTCTCGGTATTGTGTATTCAATCCGCCTGTAGCGGATTCTATTACTATGGCAGAATCAAGATCTTCCATGTTGTTGTTTGCAGCACAGTACGTTTCATAGGCTATGCGAAAGCACTCAATGTATTCTAAGGGGTTTTTGCCAGCCCTTTGTTTAATCTGTGTTACACTGGTCCAAGGAAAAGACCCCGACCCAAAATATCTTTCACGCATATCTTGTAATCTGAGTAAGCTTCACAAAACTCAGGCCAATCTGTGTGGACTCTGGGGTGGAAAGGAGCCATCTGAACCGCCCTTAATTTGCTGGGGGGAACCAAACCTTCAACCAAAGCCTGTATATCTGCCATCCCCAGATTCTGTTGCCTAGCAACGGCCTCTAGCCGGTCCCATAGAATTTTGTTTGGGTTATACAACTTAAACGGTTCCAATCCTGCAAGCAAACTGTTTTTTTCAGCAGCTGTGAGTCTGACCCATTGACCATCCTCACAGCCAGGAATCTCTGACATGTTATAGGGGGCGCGAAATAGCCACATTCAACAATCTGCGCGCCTCAGCATATGGCCCATCGGTCTGATTATCAGTCTGATCCACAGCGCTGAAAGCAGCTGCCGCTTGAACAGTCTGAGAAGAGAAGGTGGGGGCCAAGGGAGGGCTGAGAGCTGTCCCATCCTTCACAGCACGTTCGGCTTTTTCACAAACAGCCTCCAAAGCTTTACTCAAACTACACAGATCACAGCCGACTTCCTGCCCAATAATTTTTCCCACTCTATCACGCTGGGCAATCAAACTAGACCATCCGTCCATCATATTTGGAATTGCCTTTTCATGGTTTAAGGGAACGCCACCCAGTTTACAAATCCATGAATAGGCAAACACGGATAAATATTTGGCCCTATCAGCGTCTTTTTTGTTCTGCAGCCAGTCAATCTGCTGCATGACTTTCCAATCAGAATCAAACCCCTGACTGACCATTTTCTTAATGAGCTGCGCACATTTCTTTGATTTGAGCTCGTCAGAGCAGAGCTGTTTACAGCGTATGCCCTCCTCGTTTTGGTCAGAACTACTCAGAAAATTCCCTTTATCAGAAATTTTGCTTGGTCACAGTTGAAAATCACTACCGAAAAGATTTTAGCAGCAAATATTTTACGCGGATAAATTAACTATAGCAGCAACAGTCCTGGATTTCTACACAATTTCACCACAAAGTATTCTTCACAAACATCCTGGTCACATATACTGATCCATACCAATTAGGGTCACAATTTATTTATTTACTTGGGACCGCTCCTGATGCATCCCTGGCAAAACAATCCCTATTGTATTTTATTTTATTATATAACTAATATCTGAATCCCTAACTGCCTGATTCACTAAGCTCGGGGATCCCCTATCTGAGCTGGAAGAAATTGAGCAGGTTTACGGTGCCACTGGACCTCCCGTCCAGGGACGCACTTTTGCCGGGGTGGTGCTACACCAATGCCCACCTGAGCCCAATGCCCACCTGAGCCCCCCACAGAGCACGTATCACTTGCGCTGTTTGCTGTTTTAACCCTTTAACAGCTCTCTCAGCGACTTCTCTTCACACGCCTCGTCGGAGTGAAGCTCTCCCGCTCCCCTTCAAAATCTCTTCCAGTCAGACAGCCCTAACAATTAATAAAAGCTTCCTACCTTGTTAGCTGATTTGCCAGAGATGTCAACACGGAGTGAGTGCCCGCATCCTCCACCAAACTGTTAGGGGTATAACAGTTTTGACCCGGATCAGATATGGAGAAAGAAAACCAGGAGTCAGAAGTTCAATCAAAGAATCCAAAATTTACTGAAGAATAGCTTGCAGTGAAATTGGTAGAGCCAGAGGCAAAGTCTCACGAGGAGATCGAAAGCTAACTCATACCTTATACAAAATTTTACCTCAATTATACCATTTGCAAGGACGTATATTCTATTATTTAACTCCTGATTGGCTAACAGAGCATAAAGTCACAACATATAGATAGCTATAGCACATCAACATTAATCAGCACAATTGTCGTCCTGGCCCGAGATTTACATCTGAAGTGACCTCGCAGATGGTCTCGGGCGTCTTCGAGTCTGTCTGCTGTGTCTCCCTGGGTTCAAAACCTGGGTAGAAGGTCAATACGCACACACGAAACACTGACGAACGACAGTGTTTCTCTGCGCACAAGTCAACCAGAGCACACATTTATCAGGTCATTTTAACCAAAACAGTGAGATAAGAAATATTCACCCCTCAGGCAAAGGAGAGGAAAGAAATAACATGCATTCCTTCCCTTAAAGAAATAATAAGAGAAAATTTACACTTCTACTTATTCAAGTGCTATTACATAGGATTTTAAATCATATAATTAGTCATGGACAGGTAAAAATCAACCACAGAATACATCTGGAACATATGTTTAACATCCCCCCCCCCATCTCAAGCTTATTCCCAAGAGACCTTCAAGTCGGCCTCCGTGCAGAACAGAGAGAGAGAGGCTTCATGGAATGTGCATGAAATCAAAAATTAACTCTTAACACACATATGATTCAAAGTATATTTCAGTTATGCATAAGAAAAATAAAATTGATTATGTGTGAATGCATATAGTTAATTCATCACTTTATTAAAGAAGTTTAAGCAACAGAATATAGATACATAGTGATCAATACATCTTTATATATGTATTGGTATAACTGAAGAGACAAGGGATTTTTGACCTTCCCCCTTCAATATATAGAAAGAGGGAAAGGAGAAAAGGTTCAGACATGCGCTGTCATTTTTGTAAACAAGAAGATTGGTCTATAGACCTTATTAACATTAGAACCATGTTTGATTTTTAATGGGAATGGAAATTAAGCTGTGAGGAATAGTGATATCGGTGTTTCGTGGACACCCCTCAGAAAGCTCCAAATGACTCCAAAATCTATAGCTTCTCAGGGGCCCCTTAGACAGTGTGCAAAGTTTGAAGTCTGAGTGAGCTCATTAAGTGCTTAATTGGCTGACTTGTGAATGAAAAGTGACAGTTATTTTTTCTAGAATATATTTCTTGATTCCTTATAGTACTTCCCATACTCTGAGGGACATGGCATTTTAATATGTTGTTTGTAAGGGCCCTACGATGAAGCATTCGAAGCACCCAGGTTTTAGCACCAAAGTTACATTTACATTTATGCATTTGGCAGATGCTTTTATCCAAAGCGACTTACAGTGCATTTATTACAGGGACAATCCCCCCAGAGCAACCTGGAGTTAAGTGCCTTGCTCAAGGACACAATGGTGGTGACTGTGGGTATCGAACCACCAACCTTCTGATTACCAGTTTACCAGTTATGTGCATTAGACCACTACACCACCACCACTCTACAAAGTTAAGGTTATTCTCACCAGTTCACTCAGGAAGTGCCCACATGCAATCTATTTCAAGGCTGTCAAATAGGTAGTCCGTGGATAGTCATTTTTCATGCCAAATCAACATTTTCAAGACTTAATTTTCAAGTGGATTATATAAATGTGTTCAATGGGAAGCCCTGTGTGCCTTGCATGTGGTGTAATCCCAAAACTCATCCTAATAACTATAAATTATCTGATGAATGTACTGATGCATTTAGGCCTCCAGGTAGACTGTCTCATAGGATTCTATGACAGGAAGAGTGATCTATTGAAAATGATGAAAAATACTTTTTTGCTTCCTAGCCTTAGTCCTCTTAGTATGTCCACCATGGCCACTAGATGTGTCAGCATGTGAAATTTGGGGTGCGTGGGACCGCTGGGCACTCTTCTAGGGCACATCCCACGAGCAACTTATTCCATTCATGTCTGTAAGTGTTTCGTGGACATCCCTCAGAAAGCTCCAAATGACTCTAATTTGAAATATATAGTTTCTCAGGGGTCACTTACATGGTGTGCAAAGTTTGAAGTCTGAATGATTTCGTTAAGGGCTTACTTGGCTGACTTGTGCACCTAAAATGACAGTTATATTTCCAGATTATTTTCCAGATTTTTTTTAAGTACTTCCCAATCGGTGAGAGACACACATTTTTAATACTATGTATATTTGCCCAAAGATTATGTATTCGAAGCCACTAGATCTTAGCATCACATTTATGTTTATTTTCACCAGGTCATAGAGGAAGTGCCAACCAGCAACTTATTTGACAGGCTCCACGTAGGCTGTCTGTGGAAAAATGTCTTTATGCAAATATATGCATTTTTATATGTTTTAAATGGCATACATATATTAAATAGTGTGTCCTTGACATTATAAATGTGGTATTGACAATAAATATGAATAAATTAATTAAATGTATCTTGTTAATGCATTGTTTACGTACTACCTAAATAGGGCCAATTGAATATGTTACATATGGGCACTTCCTGTTTTATTGCTTAGTCATGTCCACATGAGCCAGTCATCGAGGTAATTGAGTATGTGGATGCCCACTTCCCATAGCGTGGCAAGGGCTGCCTCTGTGACCTTGATTTGATCCCCCCAAGGACTTCCTTGGAGGGATGGCCAATCCCAAAAATAGGAAGTCAGGGGGCATCAAAGGGAGTCTGTGGAAACTGGGGGGTGGCCCCAAAACATTGGTGGGATCAAATAGGTTGCAGGGGGGAAGGATAAGCTTTGGAGGCAGGGAGACGCCACCAGTGGAAAGCCGACGAACTGTGAGAAAACAGGCTAAAGCAAAGGCAAATTTTGGTGATTTTAAGCCCTGCCCCTGGGGGCTCAAGACGCCAGGGGATGCCTCAAACCAGGACGGGAGGCCACCCTGAAGGCCCCTGGCCAAAGAGAGACATTACTTTTCTGTTTTATATTCATCAAATAAATGTCATCTTAAATTTCACTCAAGTCTGCGAGTCTTCCTGATGCATTCATCACCTGGTGCCTGTCCCTGTCCCCTCATGTCTTCATCAAGAGGCAGCCCTTGCCACGCTATGGGAAGTTTACTCAATTACCTCAATAACTGGCTCATTCTGGCTCACTCTCGAGAGTTACTATGCGCTCACAGGGATCAGGTGCTCAGGCACCTCAGCCGCCTAGGGCTTCAGGTCAACTGGGAAAAGAACAAGCTCGCCGGTTCAGAGCATATCATTTCTCGGCATGGAGTTAAATTTAGTCTCAATGACAGTGTGCCTCAAAACGAAGTGCGCAGTCAGTGCTAAGGTGCTTCGCTCTCTTCGAGCCCGGCACAGCAGTTCTTCTAAAACAATTCCAGAGGCTCCTGGGGCATATGGCATCCTCAACCGTGGTCCCGCAGCTCGGGTTGATGCATATGAGACTGCTTCAGCACTGGCTTCAGACTCGAGTCCCGAGATGGGCATGGCGCCGCGGCACATAGCATGTGATAATCACCCCCTCCTGCCATCAGACTTTCAATCCGTGGACAGACCTCTCTTTTCTGCAGACAGGAGTCCCCCTACAGCAGGTGTTCAGACATTGACAGCCTCTTAACTGGGTTGGTGAGCCATGTGCAATGGGCATGCTGCCGCTGGCTCCTGGACAGGGCAGAGTGATCTACCACCTGCAGTTGTAGACATGATAAACCAAGCCAGAGCTCCCTCCACCAGGCAACTTTACGCCCTGAAGTGGCGCTTGTTCGCGAATTGGTGTTCTTCCCGAGCCGAAAACCCCAGGTTAGCCATTAAGGATCACTTCCTGGATGTACTCCTATCTAGTCTTCTGGCCTGCAAATTCATCGGAGCAATTTGCGACTAGACCCACTACAAGCCACAAGTAATCTGTACTGGGGTAGGGCTCCACAGGCTTAATTACCTCTTCAGGCAACTCCCTGTGATGTATTTTCCACAGTACGGTCCCCCTGTCAGTGGACTTGCATCTCCTTTTGGCAATCCCACTGCTCCTGGTCACCGTGTTTGTAGAGCTCCTCCCTCATCAGGCAGGACCTACCACCGCGCTGTTCCCACGTGCGGCTTCACAACCCACGTGGTGTATTTGCCACATGTCACCTCCCCCTAGTCTGGGCAGGATGTGGCCTACTTAGGGCCTTTTGCCCCTGAAAGAATAGGATCGGGAAAGACCGCCTTTCCCAACGCATTTCAAAGAGTTAAGATAGCCCCAGCCACTTCACACTCTATGCGAGAGACATAGAGAGAAAAAAGGCCGCGGCTGCCGGGCTTGCTCCCATGCTAGTCATGTAACACCTGTTCCCCCCTCAGGGGTCCCGGGAACATAAGGTCTGTATATGACACCTTTTCTGGGGCATTGGAGAGGGTTACATATGCAACGTCGAATGAGTGACAGAAGGGGAACGTCACAGTTACTGTTGTAACCTCCATTCCATGAGGGAGGGAACGAGACATTGTGTCCCTTCTGTCACGACACTAGACCTACCACTGTAAACAGCCATACCTTATTCTTATTGTTTTTAAGTGAATGAGCACAAAATCAATGTTTACTGATGATATATATATATATATATATATATATATATGTCTTCATATTTGAAGCATATATGAAGCATGTCACATCTAATGAGATATGGTAAACATAAAAAATAAACAAAAAAAATCTCAAAGCTATCAGCTGTCAAATAAATGTCACTGTTGCTTCCACAGTATATTAATGGCAATGACAACAACAAATATACTCTAGTACCCTAGTTAAAAGTAATTTCTCACAATTGCATCTCTAATTGCATGTCCAGTGTGTCCTTCGGTAGGTAAGAACATTGGTGGCTGTTCTGGCTCTACATCAGGCTCAGGTCCATCAAAATTGTCATCAAGAGGGACATGATGCCTGGTGGCGATGTTATGCAAAACAATACAGACAAGGATTATGTTGCATGCCACCTTGGGTTGTACTCGCAAATAGTTAAGACACGCAAACCATCTCTTCAGGATTCCATTTAAGCGCTCAATGGCACATCTTATTTTGCAATGTGAGGAGTTGAAAGCGTGCCTGCTCAGGTGTGTTTGCAACTGGAAAAGGGGTCATTAGCCATGGTAGGAGTGGATATGCGCTGTCTCCCAATACTATGCTATTTGGTCGGTGGGATTGAAGGTCTCTGTATAGTGCACTCTCTCTTAGAATACGTGCATCATGAACAGACCCTGGCCATTTCACAACACAGTTGGTTATTATGAGGTCAGCGTTGCCCATAAGTTGGATGTTGATGCTCTGCCTCCGCTTTCGATTGACATACTCCCACTCCCTTTCACAAGGTGCTTGGATATGCACATGAGTACAATCAATAGCACCAATAGTGCTAGGCGTGTTCCCCATTTGAAAAAACTTGTGCTTAGTCTGAGCTGTCTGGTCATCCTTTGGAAAGGAAACAAATTGATTGATCAGACTGCCCAGTGCTACTGACATAGCCTTCACCACATTACTCACGGTTTCTTTTCTCACTCCCATATTGTCACCAATTACTTGGTAGAAAGTCCCACATGCGTAAAAGCGCAGAGCGATTAAGCACTGTTCTGGTGTTGGAGTGTTGGCCTGACAAGATCTGCAATGTACTTAATGTCATCTCTCCCAAAGCGAAAACGTGCTTCTTCAAACAGTTCTTCTGATGTGTATTACTCGAGTGGTCTGGCATGCTCAGCATGCACCCTTCGACAGTACCTTCTCCTATGGTAACGAAGAACAATACGCGCCATTGCAATTTGACCATTACGAGAACACCATTAACTCTTTCCCCGCCAAACACGGAATTTTCCGTGTTTTATGAAAAAACGCTTCCCCGCCAAACACGGAATTTTCCGGGTTTCCGTGTTTTAGGTGTTATACGGTAAGGAAGACCCCTGCGCATGTTTTGAAAGAGTACGCAACTCTTTGATCAAAGAAACAGACTGCGATCGTCTCAAACATGAAGAAGTGGAGTATGAGAAGCTCAAAATATCAGACATAAACATGCCTTTTTCTCAGCTTTTTGTCTGAAATGTTGTTTTTTGACAAAACCTACCTCTGTTCAAGTCGCAATAAAAAAAGAACAAATGAAGATAAAATAAAATCTTTATAAAATAAAAAAAAATAAAATTTTGCCTAAAAGCAGAGGCCCAGATCTTTATTTTGATATATAGCATCTTCATATATTCATGGAAGAAAATATTCTGCGGGCCATTAAAGTTTAGCAAAAATCGTCAAAAACCCTGGCGGTGGCTGGCAACTTTTTTTTAAAAACGCTGGCTGGGAAAGAGTTAAGAGAAATGGGTGCAAAGACATGATGTGTTTAAATGGTGTCACCCATTAACCAGCAATGAGCTGATTGGTGTAAGCCTAATTGAACACAAGCCAAAGCAATCATGCTCAAGGCTTTTAAGATCAGTGTTGGCTACACCAAAGAGTTGGAACCATGGACTCAAAAGGGCCTAATTTCACTGTGGCAGAAACCTGTGCACTGCTGGAGGGTGTTCGGGCCAATTTTGCCTCAATAGTAGGAGGCTCTGCAAAGGGTGGAGAAATGACCAAAAAAGGAAAACACAACATTTGGGAGGAGATAAACAATCATGTCAATGCCATGGGGTCTGGCCAAAAGAGGAATATAAAACAAGTTATGTTGCAATGGAAGAACCTTAGGGCCAAGGCAACGAAAGACCTTACTGAAGCCAAGAACCCCCAAACAGGTAACAAGCCATATAAGAGGGGTTATTTCACTGATATGGTCCTTGAAATCATAGTAGGAGAAAAATCAGAGGCTTTGCATGGCATTGAAAGCATAGAAGCAGATGGAGAGGCCACAATTACAGAGACTAGAACTTCAGAAGAATTCGAGCAAAATTCTCCTGCAGAGGAAATGTTTGTCCTGGACTTGACTACAGTGATTGAGCTATGAGTTGCTTCTGAAATGGGAAACCGAAAGAGCAGAAGTACAAATTGAACTGGGTAAAGAACAAAACTTGCTTACCCAACTGCAGCAGAAAAAGTGCAGATAGAGATACATCTCCTAAAGGCAGAGATGGAAAGAGCTGGTATCTGTCCTGTAAATTATTTTTGACTATTGCAAAGTATTGTTTTTGTTTTTTTATTTAAAATTATAACAAATGAAGGAATGTAAAATGTTTCTGTTTATCACAGTGTTTCTTTTTCTTAAAATTAAAACAAACAATGGCTATTTGTGGCCACCGGTATTTTGCCTACCTGTTGTTCTTTGCTAAGCCAGTAGGCTAAACTGTTGGTTCCATTTAAGGCTCTGGTAAACAGGATTTGGTAATCCTGAAATTTGGTATTTTGATCACAGTGATCCAATCCAATGTTCCTTTAAAAAACTGGCATATATGTAAGATGGATCAGGTGATCCTGGATAGCAAAACATGGGATTTCCAAATCCGGATCAATTTGATCCAGATTACATTTTTTTGAAAAACTGGGCCCTGGGGATATACATGTTAATTTATAGAACAATTTGTCTATAAATTAATGAAGAAAAGTTGTTCTGGGCTTTGAGTCCATTTCATATGGGGAAAGATTGCTCTGGCATGCAGCTAACCTCCCCCGCTTGGAATGTCACTGATGTCCACTAGTTGCTGGACCTGAGTCAGCAAAAACAGTGTAAAGGCTTGATAATGATCAGTGGGGGAGCAGACATAATGGAGTTGGCTTGGGCCTACTTGGACCTTTGCTTGTTACAGTCTTGAGACATCTGTTGGCTTATTCATTAAATAATTCATAATTCTGTGTCTGATTGGTCCAGATGCTACATCTGTATGAATTTTTGTCTGCCGTGGAACAAAAAAGGAGATGTTAAGCAAAACGTTGTCTCTTTCACTGTCACTGCATCTTTTTATAATTCAATGAAAGTGAATGGTGATTAAAACTCCCTAATGTCTCCTTTTGATATCCACTGAAATAAGAAAGTCATACAGGTTTGTGACAGCATAAAGGTAAGTGATGACCATTTTAATTTTTGTGTGAAATATCTCAAGTAAAAGACAAAACTCCTCAGTTACCTTACATTTTTTTTAAATGTTGACAATATGTATTGAAAACATTAACAGATTAAATTGTGAATTGTGATGCCTAATACATTTTGATGTATATTGAAAACAGATTATATACTAATTATTAAATATAATATATTTTAACATAATGTATATTATTAATATTATAATATTTATATAATTATATTATCATTGTTTTGTATATTCCAACAGTTTTTTTTTAAATTGACTGATTCAGATGGCAGAGAAAACAACTGTATATGTCAGATCTAGAGAGATGGGGATGAGAGATATAACAGGTTTAACTCTGCAGCTGTGTAGTTCTGTTAGCTTTACAATTCTTGTCAAAGTAATGTGAAATAAGTAAGGGCCGTGATTTGAAAGGTGTCAAAAAACACTCCAACCTTGAGCGATTGCAAATTGCAATGTTGACAGTGTAGGGCTTTGCCCAATCCAAATGGCAGCAGAGACTGCATGGCCTTTGTTCTATGATCAAAGGTGAGACATTGAACTTTGTTTCCCAGAGTCCTTCACAGCTTCACAGCTGGATGTGAAGTCCCGCCCATGAACCCAATCTTAAACGCCATTGGTCAAAAATCGGCCTATGACTGATGATGTCATCTTGTCAACAAAAATAGTGGATAGAATTTATTTCGGCCCAGCTTCTAAGCCAGCGTTTTAAAGATACGGGTAGCTACACATATGAAGGAGTTTTCCCTCCTTCTGGACAAAGGAAAAAGAGACCACGTTTTTCAAACCTCACCATTTGGCCATGGTTGAGTAAGATTAACTTGATTAACAGATTAACTGCAAGACAACAGTGAATTTATTTAGAGAATGGAAAGGCGACCAGCTTCCCTACTCCCTCATTTTCTATCAACGTTGACCATTGCCTGCATTTCTCTCTGTCACCAGACCTGAGAAAACAAAGCAAAGACGCGTCTTTTTGATTGTGTTAATTACATATTAAATGCAATTACATGTAAACATTTAATGCATAATAACTGAATATGCAGTTAGCAACCAAAACATTTTTTATAAATATCATAAGCTACATTTAGGTGAAAGCTGTGGGTATTGAAAGACCCATTTTTGTATAAAAATGTTCTGCCTCAGAGAATGCAATAAAACTTTTAAGTCTAAGTTTAAAATAGACCTACAAAAAATCTGTAAGCTAAAAACACAAATGAGGATACAATAATTCTGTCTGTTGCCATTATTACATTATCTGATATTTAAATTTGGTATATGGCAATATACGCACACATACAATTAAAGTTAATATATTCAAGCATATATGTACACATTTAAATTCCACAACTGTTTAAAAAAAACAAGTTACATATATGAAAATTGTAATTTTGGTCATATTGTCATATTCTGTATATTGCATATATCTACTTTATATAATTGACATTTTTATATCAGTAAAAACCTTTATAAACACTTTTAGCATACAAGAGCTCAGCATATATTGCCATTTTCAGATTCGTAGCCTACAGCAGTGTTTCACAACCTTTTTTCTGCCACAACACACTTTACAATCAAACAAATCCCATGGCACACCTCTATCCCACTGTCCCACATAACCATCTTTGATAGTTTTCCTTTTCAAGAACTTCCATGTTTTCTGTCCATTTTAGTTGCATGTTTACTCATAATGTTTGAAATTCAGCAATGCAAAAAACAAAAGTCATGTAGGTGCGGTGTCTAATGACATCACAGGTGGCAAGAGTGCTAATTGGGTAATGAATAAAACAAATTTTAATTTTTTCTTATTTTTAGATTTGTTCTTGCTATGTGTTAGATAATTTTGTCATCCAATGTATTTAATTTATTTTGTTGATCTGCAATCCCCGTCTCGATATGGCTCAGCTGAGGGAAGAAAGAAATGACACAGACACCCAATGCTATTGGCACTTTGTTATATGGTTCAGAAAAAACACATTCCACTGGACCCCCACCAATGAAATATTTCTTTACCTTATATGGGGGTGACATACATGTTTGAGCTACATGTGAAACGTGAGAGTAAAGACAGGAAACACATTCCTAAAGAACACATCCACAAGCCACACAATGCCACAGAAAATATTTATTTACATGGCTCCAGACTAACATTTAAGAGTGGTAGTACCGGTGTTAAATTCTACAAATGATCGCACC
The DNA here is from genome assembly GCF_025860055.1 of Xyrauchen texanus. Lineage (NCBI taxonomy): Eukaryota > Metazoa > Chordata > Actinopteri > Cypriniformes > Catostomidae > Xyrauchen > Xyrauchen texanus. The sequence continues at coordinate 67,038 of NC_068292.1, read as the reverse complement.
AGCACTTGAGTTGGCCACACTGGTCCAACTGAAAGAAAATTTGTTTCCTTTTGTGTTTTCATCTTTTTATCAGTATCTTGATGATTAAAATACAGTCATCTGAAGACAAACAAAGCCTATTTCTACAATCAGAGGGCATTAGAAAAGATTTTACACAGAAGAAAAGTTCCATTGTATCCATAGTTTTAACTGTGGCATCTGCAGTAATATCATAGTAACCAAAAGTAAAACCATGATTAGCTGTAACCATAAAACAAATTATGGAATTTTTCATAAGAAAAAAACATCCAGAGATTAAATTGTAGTCTCTCACTATTATATTGATATAAGTTCATGGTAATATATATATATATATATATATATATATATATATATATATATATATATATGTGGGAGGGTGGGTCCGGGTCATGATCCCGCACTCACAGCCCCTAAGCAGGCTAATTAGCCATCGAGAGGGATAAAGGTCGACCGAAGATGGCAGTGCGACAGAGAAAGTGATTTATGGACAGCTGTCTGACACCTTTGTGTGTGTTTGTCTTTTTTCTATTCAGTTTATTATTAAAATATTAGTTATATTGTCAAGCCGGTTCTCGCCTCCTCCTTTCCATTAATCCCTTTACATTGGTTCCGAAACCTGGAAAGGAGGAGGGATGCGTTGTAGTAGAGTCCTCGCCACTATCATCCACCCAATGGAGCAGCTGCGACCATTCACCAGGGGAAGGAGGAGCCCGGCCGCCTGAGAGTGGAGGAATGGACGCCAACCGTGAGGGCAGAAGGGGCTCCTAGCCGACCACCTGGAGTGGTCAGGGCCACTGCCAGAGGCAGGGGAGACCCCTTTCATCCACTGGAACGCGGCAGGGTGTTCCATCCACCAGTTGCCAGAGGACTGCCTCTGATCCTCCAGGGGAGGAGTGTCTGTCGTCCATTAGAGGGTATCGGAGACCCGGCAAGTATGTGTTTTTTTTTCTCTCTCCTCTCTCTCTCTCTCTTTCTCTCTCTCCCACTGCCACTCTGTGTTGGCCTTTCCCTCTCTTTTTTTAAATGTTTTGTTAATTTGGCATGATAGCCGTCATGGCGTGTAGGTGCCATGTTTTTTTTTTGTTTCCCTCCCCTTGTTCCCTCCCTCATCCAGGTAGATGGGTGTTAGGGGTATAACAGTTATGTTCCGGACCAGATATGGAGAAAGAAGACCAGGAGTCGAGAAGTTCAATTAAAGAATCAAAAATTTACTGAAGTATAGTCTGCAGTGAAATTGGTAGAGCCAGCGGCAAAGTCTCACGAGGAGATCGAAAGCCAACTCGTACCTTACACAGAATCTTACATCAATTATACCATTTGCAAGGACGTACATTCCATTATTTTACTCCTGATTGGCTAAAAGACCATAAAGTCACAACATATAGACAGCTATGCGGCCTATCAACATTAATCAGCGCACTTGTCGTCCGAGCCTGAGATTTACATCTGAAGTGACCTCGCAGATGGTCGCGGGGCGTCTTCGAGTCGGCCTGGTGTGCATCCCTGGGTTCAAAAACTGGGTAGAAGGTCAAATGCACACACAAAACACTGACGAACGACAGTTCTTCTCTGGGCACAAGAGAGCCAGAGCACAACATTATCAGGCCATTTAAACCAAAACAGAGAGATAAAATATTCACTCCTCGGGCAGAGGAGTGGGGTAAAAATAACATACATTTCTTCCCTAAAGAAATAATAAGAGAAAATCACACTTCTACTATTCAGGTATTATTACATAGGACTTTAAACCATATAATTAGTCATGGAAAGGTAACAATCAAACACAGAATACATCTGGAATGCATTCCCCCCTCCCCTGAGAGGCTGGAGAGATAAGCTTATCCCCAAAAGACCTTCAGCCTACGTGCAGGACAGAGAGAAAGACTCTGGAATGTTCCTAAAAGAGACTAGTTAACATTCAACACACATATGATTCAAAGTATATTTCAGTTATGCATAAGAAAATAGAATGGATTATGTGATCATGCATATAGTTAATTCATCACTTTATTAAAGAAGTTAAGCAACAGAATACAGATAGATATTGATATAAAAGGATATATATATATATATATATATATATATATATATATATATTGATATATCTGAAGAGACGAGGGATTTTGACCCTCACCCTTCAGTCCCCCGTTTTAGACCAATGTGGGGTCCAATACCGCCACGTCTGGTCTACCAAGTGAGGTCACTACGGAAGCTGGAGTGGTAACGCATGCTTCCCTGACGGGTCACACTTGTCTCTTCGCCTCATTGCGGACATGCTGGATACTAAATATTCCCAGTCCCCACGCGAAGGCTCTCCCACCTTCCACTCACAACAGGGCATGGATGTTATCCTTCTTAAGTTTCTCTTCCAAGCGTGTCGTCAGTTTTCTCAGTCGGTTCTCCTCCTCGGAAGGGTTCAAGTTACTGCAAGCACTTTGAACGCCTCCACTCCTCATCCACCGACCTTTTTGCATAATGAGGGTAGTATCTGGATAATTTGGGGAGTGACCAAGCCAATAGGTCACTGTCTCATTTCCGTCCAGACGATAACAACGATCATTTACCTTTTGGTACATGGTCGGAATTATATTTAGACCCTCAGTTGAATTTAGACATGGGTATTGTACCCATGATGGACGGTTATCGATCTCCTCACAATCCCAATGAGTTGAAAATGCATGGAATCTCCCTGTCCAAATTGAAATTTGAATCCACATAAAAAATGATAAAGCGATCAGAATTAAAAATACCAACGAGAGCAGAAGTACCAATAGGATGAAAGCTCGTTTCACTTTCAGTCGTCTCTAACTACGCACTTCTTCTTGAAGAATTAGCAGCTTCAGTATGTCGTCGGATTCAGCCATCTGTAATGATAAAACATTTGTTCTAGAATTCTAGAATTTTAACATACACGACAGACATTTAATGATCCCGAGGTAGTAAGTTGTTACACTTTTCAAGTGGTTTCACCTGTGACCAATGTCTCCATACGGTACCCAAAACCCCCCTGTCCAGTAGAACAGAGGTGTTAGTGGTCAATACCACCTGATAAGGCCCATCAAATTTCAGACCTAAGGGGGAAACTATCTCCCGCTGTAACATTACATTGTCACCTATTTCAGGCAAAGCAGGCATGTCTTTTTGCTCAACATTATATCGATCTGCTTGTCGTGTGCTAACACTAACCCGTGTGTCTCGCAGACTGTCATCCAAAGCTTTCAGATAATTTTGTAAAGCATCTTTCAAAGGCCCGGATGGTCCCTATTGTTGCAAGGGGGCATCCCAGGGCAGCCGCATGTAGCGACCTGTCATTACCTCAAAAGGGCTGAGCTGTGTAGTCTTGTTAGGGCTGGCTCTCATGCTTAACAAAATCGCTGGGACAGCCGCATGCCACCCTTTCCCCCACTCCAACAATCTCTTTCTCAATGAAGTTTTAAGCGTACGATTAGTGCGTTCAATAGATCCGCTAGATTGGGGCCTAAATGGAATGTGAAAGTGTTGCCTCACCCCCATCAGTTTCATGACATTTTTCATCACCTTCCCAGTAAAATGTGTACCCTGATCTGAATCAATTTGTAAGGGCAAACCCCATCTTGGGAAAACTTCATTCAACATAATCTTGGCGGTTGCATCTGCAGTGCAGTTTCTCAGTGGAAATGCCTCAACCCATCTGGAAAACAGATCAACAATCATTAGAATGTATGTAAAACCTCCACTAGGGGGCAGTGGACCTATGAAATCAATTTGGAGGGTGTCCACGGCCCTTGAGGTCGAGGGGCATGTCCTAAGGGAATTTCCAGCTTAGAAGAAGAATTAACCTTAAGGCATACTCGACATCTCTTACAAAAATCATTGCAAGAAGCCCTCAGTCGGGGCCACCACCAGGTTTTGGAAATCATTGCATGTAGTTTTTCAGGACCTGCATGTGCCAAACCATGATACAAAGACATTAGTTCAGTTCTAGCAGAAACAGGACAAACAAAACGCTCATTACATTTCCACAGTCCTTCTGCATTTTTCTGAGCTCCTAATTTTGTCCATTGTTCTATCTCTTCAGGGTCATCCTCATCATAGAGTTTAAAAAGTTCAGTGTATTCAGAAACATACTGGCGGCAGTAATTCATAAGACCCATTACTTGCCTTAGACCAGTAACCGTGTTTGGTTTTGGAAGTTCAATGATAGCTTTAACTCGTTCAGTAGTGATGCATCTGCCGTGCACACCCACAATTTGCCCCAAATAAGTCACTTCAGGCAGTGCTAGCTGTGCTTACTTCAAGTTAACCTTGAATCCCCCGTTTTGGAGGGCATTCAAAACAGTCTGTACAGCAGTCAAATGTTTGAACTTGGTTGGACTAGCAATTAAAATGTCATCCACATATGGTAGGACAACAGATCCGTCATATTCAATTTGTTTTCTTACCGGATCGATGAAGGATGCTAGTACCTGATGAAACAGTGTGGGTGAGTTGCAGAAACCTTGTGGCAAACGACTCCATGTCCATTGGCGACCCCTGCTGGTGAAAGCAAATCTGCCTTGGTCCTCCTTGGCTAGGGGACAAGTCCAAAAACCGTTAGAAATGTCTAAAGCAGTAAAAAAACAATGTTCAGATCCTATCTCATGTAGGATAGTTGCGGGGTTGGCCACCAGAGGGTGCATTTTCTCAGACACTGAATTCAGAGAAGTGTAATCAATGGTCAAACGCCAGCTCCCATCCGGCTTTTTGACAGGCCACATGGGAGAGTTAGTGGGAGAGGAACAGGGAATCACAATCCCCGTTTGCATAGTTCATCTACAACAGTGTCAGCTCCCGCTCGAGCCTCATTTTTCAAAGGATATTGTCTTCTGGCTTCATGCAAAGGACCTGGGATGCTCAGTGGCTGAATCTGTGCTAAACCACAATCACATTTATCTTTTGCCCATACATCAGGAAATTTGGAAATTATAAACTTCCACTCAGGGCGAGTTTCAGTTAGACTAGCAGGTTCAGCCACTGCACATCTCTGCTCATGGTGGGGGCCACTCTGAGATAAGCAAATTGTTTCATTGCAGCCAAGCACAAGCTTATCTTGAGAAAGCAAAACATCAGCTTCGAGTTCTTTCAGAATGTCAACACCGATTAGAGTCCCTACAGTATTTTTACCTACTCAAAATTCAGTCCAATAGACTTTTTCAGAGTTAGATATGGTTAGAGGGATAGGAACAGATTTATGATATACATTTGTGCCATTTAGACCTTCTATATACAAAGTTTCAGAAGTGATCTCAAGATCGAGATCTGTAATTGATACAGTCACGCCCGTGTCAATCAAAATAAGGCATTGCCGGCCTCCTAACAACGCATGTATGAATGGGCGGGTGTCTGCATAATTACATGAACCGGAGGCCGCTGACCCCTATTCGTCCCCTATCAGCTGCCTCAGCTTTTTGAGCTCAGCTGTAGTCAGAGAGTTAAGCTTCGGAGCATCACTGTTGACAGAAACATCATTTTTAGGACCTTCCTTTTTCTCATTTCTGTGATTTTTTTTGTTTACCACTACGACAATGTCTAGCAATGTGGCCCTCTCTGTTACAATTTATGCATCTGGCAACAGGCTTGGTACAATCTCTAGAGGTATGACCTCTCTCGTCACAATTATAGCAGGTTATGTTATTGTGGGGACTCATTTCCACTTCAACTGACACAGCAGATACTTTACCCACATTAACATCATCATCACGTGTTTGCAAACGGCTCCAGCTTACAGAGCACCAACGAAGCAAATCCTCCCAATATCTGATGTCAATGGCACTGTTCAACAACATGTCTCGGTATTGTTTATTCAATCCGCCTGTAGCGGATTCTATCACTATGGCAGTATCAAGATCTTCTGCGTTGTTGTTTGCAGCACAGTACGTTTCATAGGCTATGCGAAAGCGCTCAATGTATTCTAAGGGGTTTTCGCCAGCCCTCTGTTTAATCTGTGTCACACTGGTCCAGGGAAAAGACCCCCAACCCAAAATATCTTTCACGCGTAACTTGTAATCTGAGTAAGCTTCACAAAACTCAGGCCAATCTGTGGGGACTCTGGGGTGGAAAGGAGCAATCTGAACTGCCCTTAATTTGCTGGAGGGAACCAAACCCTCAACCAAAGACTGTATATCTGCCATCCCCAGATTCTGTTGCCTAGCAACGGCCTCTAGCCTGTCCCATAGAATTTTGTTTGGGTTATACAACTTAAAAGGTTCCAACCCTGCAAGCAAACTGTTTTTCTCAGCCGCTGTGAGTCTGACCCATTGACCATCCTCACAGCCAGCACCCATCTCAGCATTCAATCCTCCCCAAGCCTGATGTCGGATTGGGGCGGCGAATGCCGTCTCAATGGGTTTAGACATTTCTCTGAGGGACAAGTTAAGATTTCCAACCCCCGGTTTTTGCTTAATCTGCTTTGCTTGCACGGCAGGAATCTCCGAAATGTCATAAGGTGGGGGGGGCGCGAAACAGCCACATTCAACAATCCGTGCGCCTCAGCATATGGCCCATCATTCTGATTATCAGTCTGATCAGCAGCACTGAAAGCAGCAGCTGCCTGAACAGTCTGAGAAGAGAAGGTGGGGGCAAACGGAGCACGGGGAACTGTCTCATTTTTCACAGCATTTTCTGCCTTCTCACAAACAGCCTCGAAACCCTTACTCAAACTACACAGATCACAGCCGACTTCCTGCCCAATAATTTTTGCCACTCTATCACGCTGGGCAATCAAACTAGACCATCCATCCATCATATTTGGAATTGCCTTTTCATGGCTTAAAGGTATACCACCCAGTTTACAAATCCATGAATAGGCAAACACGGATAGATATTTGGCCCTATCAGCGTCTTTTTTGTTCTGCAGCCAGTCAATCTGCTGCATGACGTTCCAATCAGAATCAAACCCCTGACTGACCATTTTCTTAATGAGCTGTGCACATTTCTTTGATTTGAGCTCGTCAGAGCAGAGCTGTTTACAGCGTGTGCCCTCCTCGCTTTGGTCAGAACTACTCAGAAAATTCCCTCTATCAGTCATTTTTCTTGGTCACAGTTGAAAATCACTACCGAAAAGATTTTAGCAGCAAATATTTTACGCGGATAAATTAACTATAGCAGCAACAATACTGGATTTCTACACAATACACCACAAAGTATTCTTCACAAACATCCTGGTCACATATACTGATCCATACCAATTCGGGTCATAATTTATTTATTTACTTGGGACCGCTCCTGATGCATCCCTGGCAAAACAATCCCTATTGTATTTTATTTTATTTTATAACTAATATCTGAATCCCTAACTGCCTGATTCACTAAGCTCGGGGTACCCTTATCTGAGGTGGAAGAGATTGAGCAGGTTTACGGTGCCACTGGACCTCCCGTCCAGGGACGCACTCTGCCGGGGTGGTGCTACACCAATGCCCACCTGGGCCCCCCACAGAGCACGCTTCACTTGCGCTGTTTGCTGTTTTAACCCTTAACAGCTCTCTCAGCTGACTTCTTATACTTTCAATAGTATAATTAAATTACTCTTCACTCGCCTCGTCGGAGTGAAGCTCTCCCGCTCCCCTTCAAAATCTCTTCCAGTCAGACAGCCCTAACAATTAATAAAAGCTTCCTACCTTGTTTGCTGATTTGCCAGAGATGTCACCACGGAGTGATTGCCCGCCGAATCCTCCACCAAACTGTTAGGGGTATAACAGTTGTGTCCTGGACCAGATATGGAGAAAGAAAACCAGGAGTCGAGAAGTTCAATTAAAGAATCAAAAATTTACTGAAGTATAGTCTGCAGTGAAATTGGTAGAGCCAAAGTCTCACGAGGAGATCGAAAGCCAACTCGTACCTTACACAAAATCTTACATCAATTATACCATTTGCAAGGACGTACATTCCATTATTTTACTCCTGATTGGCTAAAAGCCCATAAAGTCACAACATATAGACAGCTATGCGGCCTATCAACATTAATCAGCGCACTTGTCGTCCGAGCCCAAGATTTACATCTGAAGTGACCTCGCAGATGGTCGCGGGGCGTCTTCGAGTCGGCCTGGTGTGCATCCCTGGGTTCAAAAACTGGGTAGAAGGTCAAACGCACACACAAAACACTGACGAACGACAGTTCTTCTCTGGGCACAAGAGAGCCAGAGCACAACATTATCAGGCCATTTAAACCAAAACAGAGAGATAAAATATTCACTCCTCGGGCAGAGGAGAGGGGTAGAAATAACATACATTTCTTCCCTAAAGAAATAATAAGAGAAAATCACACTTCTACTATTCAGGTATTATTACATAGGACTTTAAACCATATAATTAGTCATGGAAAGGTAACAATCAAACACAGAATACATCTGGAACGCATTCTCCTTGCCCCCTCCCCTGAGAGGCTGGAGAGCATCACAGATAAGCTTATCCCCAAAAGACCTTCAGCCTACGTGCAGGACAGAGAGAAAGACTCTGGAATGTTCCTAAAAGAGACTAGTTAACATTCAACACACATATGATTCAAAGTATATTTCAGTTATGCATAAGAAAATAGAATTGATTATGTGATCATGCATATAGTTAATTCATCACTTTATTAAAGAAGTTAAGCAACAGAATACAGATAGATATTGATATAAAAGGATATATATGTATGTATTGATATATCTGAAGAGACGAGGGATTTTGACCCTCACCCTTCATGGGGATGACCTGCCGGCATACGGGGCAGAAGGCACGCCCCTCCCCAGGGAAAGAGGGGGGAGGGGATGTATGTCATGCCGGGGGCTCCCCGGCCTGAGAGAAAGAGGGAGGAATGCGGCCGGATCGTGATTACGCACACCCGGACCCTAATCAGGCTATTTAGCCCTTGAGAGGGATAAAGGCTGACCGAAGACGGCAGTGCGACAGAGAGAGAGAATTACGGACAGCTGTCTGACACCTGTGTGTGTGTGTTTGTCTTTTTGGTTGAGTTTTATATGAAAATATTATTTATATTGTCAAGCCGGTTCTCGCCTCCTCCTCTCCCTTTACAATATATTTTTAATATCTGTGATGTGTGGATTGAAACCTTGTGGATGTCACCATCATTTGGTACCTGTAACATAACATCCCTAAGAGGAGTATATAAAATTCCTGAGCATGCATTTTTCAAAAAATCCAAAATGGCCAACTTCCTTTTGGGCAGAGCTTATGACTGTCAGCATGAAAGTTGTATGGCTTCATGAGATCTATATGTGTACAAAGTTTTGCGACTGTAGCACAAAAGAGATGTGCTTCATAGCCCCTCGAACATGCCCATGTTCTAGGTTGCGCCGCAGATTCCCCCGTCCCCACACCACCCCCCACTTGTAGCTTTGCCAAGCTCTAATGGCCAATGACTCTGATGTCTGTTCAAACTTTCAAGAGTTTTCTCGCATGTTATGTACCCCAAATATACTGAAAACCTTGAAAAGAAGAATTAGAAAAAGAAACATCTTTAGAAGAACATTCGTGCTCTGCACTTTCAGTACTTGGGCACTAACAATCCTTAGAAGAACAATAGGGTCTTTGCACTTTCAGTGCTTGGGCCCAATAATCTTTAGAAGAACAATAGGGCCTCGCACTTTCAGTGCTTGGGCCCTAATCATTTTTAGAAGAACAGTAGGGCCTCGCACTTTCAGTGCTTGGGCCCTACTAATCCTGTTGTAATGATGTTACAACAGTAAGATATGCACCTCAAGTCAAAGTCAAAGTGGTTTTTATTGTCGTTCAACCATATACAGTTAGTACAGTACACATCGAAATGAGACAACAGGACCTCCAGGACCATGGTGCTATATAAAACAACATATGACAAACAGAGGACCACACTAGATGGAAGGGCACAATAGAGCCTGTCCCTCCAGCCAAGATGAAGAAGGGGTTTTACAGCCCCTACTTCATCTTACCCAAAAAAGGCGGCGGGTTGCAGCCAATCCTTGACCAGCGAGTTCCGAACCGGGCTCTGCACAGACTCCTGTTCAAGATGCTCACGCAGAAATGCATTCTAGCGAGCGTCCGGCATCTGGATTGGTTCACGTGCTTTCATGTCTCGATCCTTCCTCGACCCTTTCTCCGGTTTGCTTTCGAGTGTCAGGCATATCAGTACAAAGTCCTCCCCTTCAGCCTGTCCTTGTCCCCTCACGCCTTCACGAAGGCACCTCAGCCGCTTGGGGCTTCGGGTCAAAAGAGCAAGCTCGTCCCGGTTCAGAGCATCTCTTTTCTAGGTATGGAGTTGGACTCGGTCTCAATGATGGCATGTCTCACCAGCGAGCACACACAGTCAGTGCTGAGCTGTTTGCATATATTCAGACGGAAAGCATTGGTCCCATTGAAATCCTTTCAGAGGCTCCAGGGGCATATGGCATCCTCAGCGACGGTCACACCGCTTGGGTTCATGCATATGAGACCACTCCAGCACTGGCTACAAACCCGAGTCGAGAGATGAGCATGGCGCTACGGCACACACCGTGTCCTCATCACGCAGGCTTGTTGCCACTCTCTCAGCCCCTTGTCAGACCTAGCATTCTTATGGGCAGGAGTTCCCCTAGGCCAGGTCTCCATGCACGTTGTGGTCATGACAGATGCCTCCCAATGGGGCTGGGGCACCTTATGCAGCGGGCACTCAGTCGCCGGCCCTTGGACTGGCCCGCGACTGTGTTGGCACATCAACTGCCTCGAGTTGCTGGCAGTACTACTTGCCCTGAGGAGGCTTTTGCCATTGATCTGGGGCAAGGACGCGTTGCTCTGGATGGACAACACAGCCGCGCCGGTGAATATCAACCACCAAGGCGGTCTACGCTCTCGCCGCATGTCACGACTCGCCCGCCGTCTCCTCCTTTGGAGTCAGCACCGACTCAAGTCGCTGCAAGCCACTCACATACCAGGCTACCTCAACAGCACAGCGGACGTGCTGTCGCAGCAGGTTACATCCAGGGGAGAGTGGAGGCTCCACCCCCAGGTGGTTCAGCTGATCTGGAGTCGATTCGGCCAAGTGCAGGTAGACCTTGTTGCTTCCCCAGAATCCTCCCATTGCCCACTCTAGTACTCTCTGTCCGAGGCCCCCCTCGGCACAGATGCCTTGGCACACAGCTGGCCCCCCGGGCTTCGCAAGTATGCGTTTCCCCCAGTGAGCCTACTTGCACTGTAATGTCAGGGAGGATGGGGAGCAGGTCCTCTCAGTGGCCCCTTATTGCCCCCCCCAGATTTGGTTCTCGGACCTCACGCTCCTCGTGACAGCTCCCCCCTGGCGAATTCCCCTGAGGAAGGACCTTCTTTCAGGGACAGGGCACCATCTGGCACCCGCGACCAGAGGAGCCCCTTGAGTCAGCAGAGCTAAAGGCACTCTCTCTGAAGACCGCCCTCCTGACGGCGCTCACCTCCATCAAGAGGGTAGGGGACCTGCAGGCGTTCTCTGTTAGCGAACTGTGCCTAGAGTTCGGTCTGGCTTACTCTTACATCATCCTGAGACCCCGACGTGCCCTAGGTTGACCCCTTTTAGGGATCAAGTGGTGAACCTGCAAGTGCTGCCCCAGGAGGAGGCAGACCCAGCCTTGGCGTTGCTGTGTCCGGTGCGTGCTCTTCGCATCTACTTGGAACGCACGCAGAGCTCTTGAAGCTCCGAGCAGCTCTTTGTTTACTTCGGCGGACAGCGGAAGGGAAGTGAAGTCTCCAAATAGAGGATCGCCCACTGGGTCGTCGATGCCATCACAATGGCATACCACGCCCAGCACGTGCTGCCCCCTGCTTGCCTATGGTCCCATTCTACCAGGGGCGTTGCGTCTTCTTGGGCATTGTCCCATGGCGTCTCTCTAGCAGACTGTGGGAGGGCGGAGGGCGGGGCCGGGTCGTGATCCTACACACCCGGTCCCGTATTAGGCTAATTATGCCTCTGTGAAGGATAAAGGCTGACTGCAGAGGATCGTGCGGGAGAGAGATCGTTAACGGACATGTCCGTCATGTGTGTGTTTGTGTCTTCTTTTAAGTTTATCATTAAACCATTATTTATATTATCAAGCCGGTTCTCGCCTCACACGCAGACACATGTAGAGCCACGGGTTGGGCAACACCTAACACCTTTGCAAGGTTCTATAACCTCAGGGTTGAGCCAGTTTTGTCCCGTGAGTTATCAGGTGATACAAACAGGTAAGTTTGGGTCAGCTGGCCAGGTGTATCGCTTGTCCATAGCGCCTTTCCCCTCCCTTGAGGAGAAGACGTGCGCTCTTTCCCCAGTTGTGTTCGCAGGAAGTGTGAACCCTGGACATTCTTCCTACCTAGCCTAGCAGCCATCGAACCTTCGGAGAGGCTCGCTGCCACCCCAGTACAGGCGTCACTAGGCCCCCGTACTGAGGTAAGTGCTCCACATGTGTTGGTTGTCCCCTTCGGAAACCCCTTGTGATATATATCCCGCAAAATGGGACCGGTAAACCGTGTCTTCCTTGGACAGAGGGCCCTCTGCCCTGGGTCGCCGTGTATCTCTGTGTCCCTCCGGCCACAACACTGAACCAAACGCTGAAAGCGCAGGGTCTTAGGCTCGGCTCCTCAGAGCGATACCTGATGTGTATTTGCAGCGTCACTCCTTTTATACCCGTATGTCAGGGGGAGTGGCATGCAAATTCCACACGGCAATTCTCATTGGCCTTTTCTCAAAATCAGAGATGTCTGGGCTCCACAGGAGCGACCCTTAGTGTCAACTCATCGACACAACGTCTCGTTCCCTCCATCAGGGAACAGAGGTTACGTCAGTAACCGAGATGTTTTTATGCACTTAAAATTATTTAATGATCTCAGTGTTTTGAATAATACATTTTGGCCATGCACTGTCATTGCTTTTAGATTTAATGTTTATTTCATTCATTTAATGTTTAATGCACTTTAAAAAAAAGAATGGAATACATTTTCTTCCTCTTTGTACTTTCGTGTTAAAATGATTATCTTACTCAAATGCATGTGACATAAAATAAAATAGAATTAGGTTGAAAGTAATCCAAAAGTAACCCAAAATAATCTGAACAGATTACCTAAAATGTAATATATGATATTATATTACATTATTATAATACACTATTTTTTGTCAATCCGCCCAACACTTATATAATTATAAACAGTATATAATATACAGACAGACCGACAGACCGACAGATAGATAGATAGATAGATAGATAGATAGATAGATAGATAGATAGATAGATAGATAGATAGATAGATAGATAGATAGATAGATAGATAGTCTGACGAGCAGAATTTGCGCTTACTTATGCATTACACATCCAGGTACACTCAAAAAATATATTTTTGCCTATTTTTAAGATGTATACATTTCAATGTAATAACAAATTTCCATCTAATTGAATTGAATAGTCTTGAAGAAAATGTAATTAATAAAACTTTAAATATTATTTATACATTTTATTTGGTTAAAGATTAGGCAATTCAATTAGATGAAAATGTGTTATTAAATTGAAATGGATACATCTTAGAAATTTTTCAGTGTATTTGCACATTAGGAATTCGTACAAATTCTCAATGATTTCATATGATTTAGCCAATTTATACAATTTAACTTCTCATGAGATTGGGTTGTAAATTTATGTTCCTCACGTCAAAAGTGAGGAATAATTTGAGATTTATAAAGGGAGAAACTGACTTGAAAATGTTCTTATGCATACGTCAACTGACAAGCAGTTTGAAGCAATGTGCAATTGCGTGTTAAATTTTTTTTTCATTTTGAGTGATGCAAAAACGAGTCAGTGACAGACTGAATATATTATTAAATGAGCAAGCACATTTAGATTATGTGTAATGTAAATGTTTTATTTTGGATATCCACTGTAACAAAACATTTCTAAACAATAATAAATATATGTATTGTAAATGGTCTGCGCTTATACAGTGCCTTTTTAACCTTAGCGGTATTCAAATCACTTTACACTGCGTCTAATTCACCCATTCACAAACACATCCACATGCCAATGATGGCAGAGCTGCCATGCAAGGCGCTAGCCTGCCATTGGGAGCAACTTGGGGTTCAGTGTCTTGCCCAAGGACACTTCGGCATGTGGAGTCGTGTGGGCCAGGAATCGAACCACCAAACCTGCGATTAGTGGCCTATATAATATATATATATATCTATATATATATATAGTCTTATTGTGTATTCTATATATTCTTTATTTTCTATGAAATTTGTATTATTATTATCTATGTGTTGTTGCTGTTTTGTAATGTTGGCAACTGGAAGCTCCTGTCACCAAGACAAATTCCTTGTATGTACAAATTCCTTGTAGCAATAAAGCTAATTCGGAATCTTCTGATTCACATTTAAGATCATTTTAAGAATGTCTTTGTATATGAGGCCCATGGTTATTATGCAGTTCTAAACGTATTCACACTGGTGGTGTAATGTGACACTTGTTGTGTGATTATTCAATTTTTTTGTCCAATATGCAAAATAACTTGAATTGATGCAGGATCAGGGTTAAACAAATGTAAAAAATGTAAAGTATATGTGGATAACTTTCCCCTCTGAAGGTCAGGTTCCCTGTTTCAATAGCTGTGGATTTTTTGAAACAATAAAATGTGTTGCTGTTATCACCCTTGTAGTATACTGTGTATTAGATCTGAAAAAAGTTTGAGTGCCTCAATTCCTCTGTTGAGCATCTTTTCAGCTTTCAGAGAGAGTGTTAACCAGGTGCGTAGCTAGACCATGGCTGACAGGGCTGAAGCCCCAGTATTGTTTTTTTAAATAGCCCCAAATGGGGTTTTTTTGTGATGCAAAAAAGAAAATAAAAGAACAAAAAAGTAAGGCTTAATGTTCATTACATCAGGGTACAAAAGCAACAATGCAATTCTGGCTTCAAATGTAAAATAATTCTGATCAGAGAGCCCACTTGTATTAACTGACAGATCGCATTTTGACTTTTACCTGTTGTTTGTGCTCAAGTTTATCAGACGTTACATACGCCTTGTGTGGGAGCTTTCTATTTTCTCTCACATGGGGTGCAGCTTTTTTCTGTATCAGGGGCACTGAGGTTTTACTAACAATCCACACACCAAATAGGTTTTAATGCAAGCACCAGTCAACTTGTTCAGGATCACCCCTTCTTGCCAGGGATGTGCCGTCCATGTAAGCAAGGTAAGTAGTGCTTACCTAACAGAAGGGTGAAAAGAAAAATGACAAAATTAAATATTAAAATAGAACTGTTAATATAAACTACTGCAGCACAGACAATTATTAATTTATTTGCTTTGGTGCCACTCTCAGTTATAAGCACTTAATGTAATGCTTTCTCTAACTTAAATTTTAAGTTTACCACCCTTTCATTCATCATGGTATGTTCATTCAAAATGAATCACATCCGCTACTACAAATTGCCACGGTAAGCATGCTTATCAAAATGAGTAATCCAATCAGAAGGTCCTTCCTTCAGTCACACTGTCTTATAGGCTAGATTTTAGTTTTACTAACTAATGTGTTATTAAGCATTAAAATGGATATCTGCAGTGTAAGCATCCACGATCTATGCAGATTTGGAAAAGTTAATTTCAATAAAAAATGGAGAAAGAGAGGCTATCGAAACTTCAGCAAGTGGGCAACTTTTACAACAAAGTGACAGATATACTAGGTAATTGTTTCTGATTAGTCTGACGCTATAAAGTGGTGATCTGGCAATCATGTCCTTCTTGAGTTACGCTCTGTTTGTTGTATAGTTGTAATGTTAGGGCGCAGTGTCTGTATACTATGGGATGTAGTATAATATACTATTGGATGTAGTCTGACGTGTCTAAATTACATTTGTCTTGTCCATTCAGGTTAAGATTGCTGTCTCTGGTGGTCAGATTAGTTAACTGCTGCTGTCCATTCCAGTGGTTCTGAAGTGTGGGAAGAGTGGCGTGTGAGGCCTATGATGTTGAGACATGGCCTGCTAGTAACTGGCAATATTTTCTTTATCTTTTTGAAGTAGGTCAAAACAAACTTTTCTGGCACTATGGTTTATTGTATGATTTAATAGACATAAACATGCTTGGCTCTATATATGACAATCTTTTATTTGTGTGATATGAACAATATTACTGTCCTGAATTTAAAACAGTTTGGTCATGCAGTTCGCCAATGTAACATAATTGTTTCCATTGATTGGTGGGTTCTAGGGCAACAATTTAAGTCAGTAACATTTACGGGACATTACACTCAGCTGTATAATGTGTTTTGGGCACAGTGTTTAATAATGTGTATTAAAAAGCTTTGATGCTTGCCCAGTCTCAAAGATCATGGCACATGCCTGCTACTCGCTCCCTAAGACGGACTTTCCCGAGTTTAAATCAGCTAGCGCATTTAAGAATGACCATAATCAAATTAGCAGCACTGAATGGCGAACCAACCAGAATTTACTTAGCATTAGTCGATCAGAATGAAGAAGTTATGTCAGTAACAATTAACAAGTATAACAATTTTCTATTGAACTCGATATCGGTTCTTAAATCCTAAAATCTATTAGAGTAGCACACGCACATGCAACAAAATTCTGAGCTATATCAATACCATCAAAACTGGTATCCGGAGCTTGATAGGCATTTGTGTGGTATAATGAAGCCTTGTTTTCACGTGAATGTGGCTTATGCGCACTCTTGCCATTTACTAGTCATATCGAACATTAGCCTACATTTGGCATTACCAGGACTATCAAATATCAGGACACTTAGCATTATTATACATTATATTAAAGGGCACCTATTATGGAATTTTTAAAATTACCTTTCATGTAGTGTGTAACATAGATTTAAGTGAACAAAAACATCCTGCAAAGTTTTATATATGAAAGTTCACCGTAAAAAAAGTTATTGTCTCTCAAAAGTAGGAGTCGACTCTGAGTCAATGTAATGAATCGTTTTTCCAACGAGTCATTTTCCTTTTCGTTGTGACGTCAAGACGAAAAATTATCAAATTGGCCGCGCCCACTCACTGAAAATGATGTTTTCAAGTTTTCCCTGGTGTCTGCTGAAAACTTGAAAACATCATGTCGACAACAAGACGCTGTGTTCTGAAGTGCATATCAAAAGCGACCTTTTTTCACTGCCCAGGGACGAGCATGTGAAGAATCAGTGGCTAGAGTTTATATTTACAACTATACCACACAAGTATAGCCCGAACCTTGTGCTGTGTTCGCGTCATTTTAATGACGATTGCTTTACGAACATGAATGCTTTCAAGTGTGGATTCGCGCAGGAAGGTTCAGTACCAAGTTTATTTGGATCAGCTTCCTCCTCCGAATCACAACCTGTAAGTATTATTAATAATTGTTGCTTTTATGTGTTTTTTAGCATGCTTAATAAGCATTTGTGTGTGTTGTGTAAGTTACGCTCAGCTCAGCTTCTAGGTCTCTAATGTCAATTTTTTTTAAATATGTGAAATGTTTGTTGATGTTATTGGAGTTGTCATAAAGAATAGAGCAATAACTTGTGTAATGCAGTGCTTTATCAATATGTATATGCGTTGGGCTAACGTAAACAATAACTGATTGGGTGTTTACCACCGAACTTTGGGCTATGATCGCTAACATATATCAACTCAAATTCCTTCTCTGATTTAAATTTTTTACTACAAAGCGGTGATGGGCGTTCCGTTTCCGACAATCTCTGCACAGAGTATGATCGCTAACATAAATCAACTCAAATTCCTTCTCTGATTTAGATTTTTTTACTACAAAGCGGTGATGGGCGTTCCGTTTCCGACAATCTCTGCACAGAGTATACCAATCACAACTGACTGGGTCATCTGACCAATCGCCGCAGATTAGCATCACGCAAAGGAGGGGTTTGGAAAAATGAGTCGTTGAACGAATCATTTGGGAGTCGGTGAGCAAATCAGGTAAACATAAATGCATATTATAAGACAACAAAAGTGTTTTTTGTCATTGCATGCATGTAAAACTGTTGTTGGGGACTCCCAAAACAATATTAGGAACATTTTAAATGCATAATAGGTGCCCTTTAAGCATATGGTACAATACCGATTCACTCTCACCCTGAAAAGTCTCATTGCTGCTCATTGTATTACATGTGCTTACATGATAAAGACATATACAAAAACACTTTAAAAACTGGCATATTTGGATATCTGACTGAGACATTAGTGTGACATCAATGTGCTGCACAATTGGTTACATTGAAAGTGAAACTGAGCACATGCATTCTGTCAATGCACCTTAAGCAGTAACCGGTCCATAATAAACTATATGCTTATTATGATCTTCTTTGAAGTGTTTAAAAAATGCTCTCTTGTACTGGACAACTTGGGTCTTGTTTTTTCCGCTTCAGCTCGTATATTTTGTTTTTCAAATGGGTTTCGTCATGCAATATATTTTTAACTGGGCTGTAAAGTGACAGCACTGATGGAGCTTCTCCTTGTTTGCCGCATAGGCCTATATCCAACTAGTTTTTTACCATCTGATACCATCTCTGTACCATTAGTTGTTGCAGCCCTAAAGTACTTAACTGCTTAAAATCACTAAAATCTAGTGACGCCCCCGGTGTTATCTTTTTTAAACAAATTTTAATAAAACAAAAATTTTATATATTTTTAAGTCCAATGTAATGCAATTAGTACCTGAGGTCCTTTAAAGGTGTTTTGTGAATGATAGCACTAAAAGTAAATTTCAACTACTCTCTTTGTTTGCTTGTTTCTCTGATTGGGTTCATATTTATTGTAAATTAAAGCAGGATGGTTTAAGTCATCTTAAAGTAAATAATGAGCTAGATCATACATAAGCACAAATACTATATGACACTAAATAAATAAATACATAAAAATAAAACTTGTCCTTTTACACAAAGGGCCCTATTTTAAGAGTTTTATGTCATAGTGCAAAGTTAGTGGTCATGGCAAAGATGTTTTGGTATTTTCATGCAAGCATGTACTAAGTCAAGGCGCAATTGGGTTTGGCAAAGTCATGTGTGCATTTGCTAATGCTGGGTCAAGTGCAATTTGATTCTGAGGTTCTTCTCTGGTTATTGTAGCATCTGTGTCCTATTATATAGTTAATTCCCTCAAGCACCAGCAATATAAACAAAGTGTTATGGTCCCTTGTTGTCTGCCCCGGGTTTCGTGTTAATATCCCTTGTCGTCTGCACCGTGTTTCATGTTTCGATCCCTTGTTGTCTGCCCCAGGTTTTCCGTTTCACCCATCACGTTCCATGTCACGTTTTCCCTGTTGTCCGCCCCGAGTCTCACTGTCCTTGTGTAAACTACACTTCCCGTCTTTCCCGGCCCTTCTCTGCGTTATTGTCCGCACCTGTCTGTTGTTTTGACATTACCGTGTCTCTTTATTTAAACCTGCTGCTTCCCCTTCCCTTTGTCGTTCGTTGGCGTTTTCATGTCGATGTCTGACGTTCCATGTCACGCTCTTGTCTGGTTTTACTCTCGCTGCTCATGTTCCCTGTCAGTCTGTCCGCTCCCTCGTGGTTACCCTGTTGCCTGTCTGTTCCGTCCAAGGTTACCCTGTTGTTCTCCGCACTCTGTATCCTCCAGTATTTGGTTTGCCTTTTCCCATCGTGGATTTTTGATTTGTTCCCGTGTTTGGTTTCTTTTGTGTCATGTCAATAAAAGCCGCACTTGGATCCACACCCCCGTCTGCCTTCTCCTGTTTACACACATCATAATAGAACGAACAACCCACAATGGATCCAGCGGTCCAGCAGGCCAACTACCAGCTGCTTGGTTTGAAGCAAGGGGACCGACCAGTTGAAGACCACATCCGGGACTTCCTGGAGCTGGCACACTTTTCGGACTTCCCGGAGTCAGCCCTGGTGGTTTTCTTCAGGGGCAATTTGAACGTGTCGCTGAAGGAGCGGTTGCCACCGGCGACACACGGCTGGACTTTGCAGGAGATGGTGGTAGAGACTCTGCTGGTCAGCGGCTCGCCACTCACTGTGGGCGTGGCAGAGGAGGACCCTACCTCACCTCCCGCGGTGGCGACCTTCCACTCGCCCATGGCTCTTCCCATCACGCCTGCCCCACCAGTCAGCGAACAAACCCCCACACCAGTCGATTCCCTTGAGCCTGCACGGTCCACTTCATCTGCCCAGAGGAGGAAGAGAAGACGGGCTTCCGCCTCCCGGTCCACACCTGCCAAGGTCTGCGAGCCAGAGCCCACGCCTGCCCCGGTCTGCGAGCCAGAGCCCTCGTCAGCCACTGTCGGCGAGCCTGAGCCCTCGTCAGCCACGGTCAGCGAGCCTGAGCCCTCATCAGCCACCGTCAGCGAGCTTGAGCCCTCGTCAGCCATGGTCAGCGAGCCTGAGCCCTCGTCAGCCACGGTCAACGAGCCTGAGCCCTCGTCAGCCCCGGTCAACCAGTCAGAGCCATTAGCCCTCGATGTCGGTGAGCCAGCGCCTGTCGCCTCAGCCTTCAGTGAGCCAGCGCCTGTCGCCACCGCCAGCATTGAGCCAGCACCTGTCGCCACCGCCAGCAGTGAGCCAGCTCCTGAAGCCTCGACCGTCCCTGAGCCGGCGCCTGTTGCCTCGGCCGTCCCCGAGCCGGCGCCTGTGGCCTCGACCGTCCCCGAGCCGGCGCCTGTTGCCTCGGCCGTCCCCGAGCCGGCGCCTGTGGCCTCGGCCATCCCCGAGCCGGCGCAGTGGTCTTGACCGTCCAAGAGCCAGTGCCAGAAGCCATGACTGTCCAAGAGCCAGTGCCAGTAGCCATGACCGTCCAAGAGTCAGCGCCTCTCGAGCCTCCCAGGGCTCCGCCTCCCAAGCCTCCCAGGGCTCCGCCTCTCCAGTCTCTCAAGTCTTTCAGGGCTCCTCCTCCCGAGCCTCCCAGGGCTCCGCCTCTCAAGTCTCTCGAGACTTCCAGGGCTCCGCCTCTCGAGTCTTCCAGGGCTCCTCCTCTCGAGCCTCCCAGGGCTCTGCCTCTCAAGTCTCTCGAGCCTCCCGAGCCTTCCAGTGCTCCGCCTTCCGAGCCTCCCAGGGCTCTGCCTCTCAAGTCTCTCGAGCCTCCCGAGCCTTCCAGGGCTCCGCCTTCCGAGCCTCCCAGGGCTCCGCCTCTCAAGTCTCTCGAGCCTTCCAGGGCTCCACCTCCCAGGGCTCCGCCTCTCAAGTTTCTCGAGCCTTCCAGGGCTCTGCCTCTTGAGCCACCCGGGGCTCCTCCTCTCAAGTCTCTTGAGCCTTCCAGGGCTCCGCCTCTCGAGCCTTCCTGGGCTCCGCCTCTCGAGCCACCCAGGGCTCCTCCTCTCAAGTCTCTTGAGCCCTCCAGGGCTCAGCCTCTCGAGCCACTCGAGCCACCTAGGGCGCCGCCTCTCAAGTCTCTCGAGTCTCTTGAGCCCTCCAGGGCTCAGCCTCTCGAGCCACTCGAGCCACCCAGGGCGCCGCCTCTCAAGTCTCTCGAGCCTCTTGAGCCACCCATGGCTCCGCCCCCCGAGCCTCCTACGGCTCTGCCCCCAGAGCCTCCTACGGCTCCGCCCCAGAGCCTCCTAAGGCTCCGCCTCCTGAGCCTCCTACGGCTCTGCTCCCAGAGACTCCAGAGCCTTGTAGGGCTCCGCCTCTAGAGCCTCCTACGGCTCCGCCTCTAGAGCATCCTACGGTGCCCCCTCCCTCGGCTCTGCCTTCAGAGCCTTCCAGGTCTCCGCCTCTGAAACCTCCTATGGCGCCACCTCCCTCGGCTCCGCCTCCAGAGCCTTCCAGGTCTCCGCCTCTAAAGCCTCCTACGGTGCCACCTTCCTCGGCCCCGCCTCCTGAGCCTTCCTCAGCCCAGCCTCCAGAACCCCCCTCAGCTGAGCCTCCTGAGGACCCCTCGGCTGAGCCTCTTGAGCCTCCCTCGGCTCCGCCTCCTGAACCCCCCTCGGCTCCGCCTCCCTCGGCCCTCTCGGCTGTGCCTCCTGGGCCTCCCTCGGCTCTGTTTCCTGAGCCTCCCTCTGCTCCACTTTCAGAGCCTTCTACGCCATCGCCTCCCTCGGCTCCGCCTCCTGAACCCCCCTCGGCTGAGCCTCTGGAGTTTCCTTCGGCTCTGCCTCCTGGGCCTCCCACGGCCCTGCCTACACCTCCTTCGGCACCGCCTCCCAAGTCTTCTACGGCTCCGCCTTGAAGTCCTCCTTGGCTCCGCCTCCCACGGCTCCGCCAGCCTCTGTCCTGTGCCCATCTCCCAGGTCTCCTGAACCGACCCTTGCCCTGTGGCCAGCTCCCGGGCCACCCATATATTTCCCTGTCCCATGGTCAACTCCCAGACCTCCTGACCCGGTGCCTGCCTTGTGGCCGCCTCCCGGGCCTCCTGAACCTGTCCCTGCCCGGTTGACGCCCCCCAGGCCACCTGACCCAGTCCCCTTCACACACCCCCATAGACTGCTTGCCTGCCCTCTCGGCCTCCGTGGTCTTCCTGTCTACCCTCTCGGTCTCCCTGGTCTACCAGTCTGCCCTTTGTGCCCCCGTGGACTGCCTAATTGCCCCCGTGGACTGTCTCATTGCCCTCTGTGCCCCTTGTTTCCCCGTTCGTCTGTCTGTTTCCCCCCGGGTCTACCCCCTCACTCCTTGGTCCTTTGTTTGATTTTGTTATTTTTGTCTTTTTGTTTAGGACCGTCTGGAATCCGGTCCTTTTGAGGGGGGGTTATGTTACGGTCCCTTGTTGTCTGCCCCGGGTTTCGTGTTAATATCCCTTGTCGTCTGCCCCGGGTTTTCCATTTCACCCTTCACCGATCACGTTCCATGTCACATTTTCCCTGTTGTCCGCCCCGAGTCTCACTGTCCTTGTGTAAACTACACTTCCCGTCTTTCCCGGCCCTTCTCTGCGCTATTGTCCGCACCTGTCTGTTGTTTTGTCATTACCGTGTCTCTTTATTTAAACCCGCTGCTTCCCCTTCCCTTTGTCGTTCGTTGGCGTTTTCATGTCAATGTCTGATGTTCCATGTCACGCTCTTGTCTGGTTTCACTCTCGCTGCTCGTGTTCCCTGTCAGTCTGTCCGCTCCCTCGTGGTTACCCTGTTGCCTGTCTGTTCCGTCCAAGGTTACCCTGTTGTTCTCTGCCCTCTGTATCCTCCAGTATTTGGTTTGCCTTTTCCCATTCTGGATTTTTGGTTTGTTCCCGTGTTTGGTTTCTTTTGTGTCGTGTCAATACAAGCCGCACTTGGATCCACACCCCCATCTGCCTTCTCCTGTTTACACACATCATAACACAAAGAAAATAATTCTAATTCATAAGAGGTTGGTAGTGTAAATGGACAGTATGCAATGAATTAGAAGAAAATAAACTTCTTAAATTATTGAATGTGACACGTTCCTTTTAAACACATGGAAAATATGGTTCAAGATATGGATGTAGGCTCCGTTAAATTATAGAAAGTGTAAGTATTATAAATAATTTTCATCTACTGACACATAAATCATGGCTAGTATTAACAGGGATTGTATCGTTATGCACTTCACTTCTACTGGTAGATGTTGATTTAGAAACCTTTGATTAATTTATTGAAATGAAAAAATTAAACCAAAAATATTTTAAAATTGAAATTACACTTATAATACTCAAAATATAATCACAATAACAAAGTTTTTAAAAAATCATACCAAATCCAAACATTTTACTCTGTCCAGCATAATTGAGTGAATTGGAGTGGTGGTGGCGTAGTGGACTAAAGCCCATAACTGGCAATCAGAAGGTCGCTGGTTCGATCCCCACAGCCACCACCATTGTGTCCTTGAGCAAGTCACTTAATCCAGGTTGCTCCAGGGGGATTGTTCCTTTAATAAGTGCACTGTAAATTGCTTTGGATAAAAGCGTCTGCCAAATGCATAAATGTAAATGTAATGTAATCCACCGGCTAAAAATCACTGTCAATAGGTGGAAAAAATTCCAAAACAAATTAGATCTTCAATACAATTGTAACAATAATAATCATTTGTTTCATAAAACGGCTATTTCAGGCACATAATTTGATGTTCCACTATATTTTTAGAGTTTGGACATGGACTTTATTACCACCTGCTGGTGGAGTCTCCAAACTGCAAATGTAGGAATGTCTCGGGTTACTTAACTGTAATCCCTGTTTCCTGATTAAAGCGGAACGAGACTTAGCACTTTGGGAACAACTTTAGGTGTGACCAGCTGTGACTATGTGTGCAACACTTCAATGAAATTGACCAGAATTTATAGCCTCTGCTGGTGACATCATTGGATGCACCTGTAGCAGGGCTATAAATAGATGTGTCACAGGTGCATCGTCAGGTTTTTCGTCTGAAGAGCAGTCTTGGGGCATCCCAGTGTGGCAGTGAAGCGCAGCATCTCATTCCGCTTTTATCAGGGAACAGGGGTTACAGTTAAGTAACCTGAGATGTTCCCTGTCAGAAAGCTACACTTTGATGCTGCGCTGACTTAGCGCTTTGGGAACGAGAATACCCACGCTGCCGCACTGTGGATGTCCAGACCTCTTACGGTTGTGTAGCGTGCTCAAAAGAGCACAAGAGGTCTCAGACATGAGCTTGTGATGTTCACTCAAGGACATAAGAGCCCGGAGATGCATGAACATTCAAACTTTAAAATCTTATGGATGTGTGCGGAGAGGACCAGCCTGCCGCATCACAAACATGCTGCAGAGGGACACCTCTAGCCACGGCTTTAGAGGAGGCGACCCCTCTGGTAGAGTGAGCCCTGATACATACTGGTGAAGCTTGACCGCACACCTCGTAGGCCAGGGCAATAGCGTCTCTCACCCAATGCGAAATAGTCTGCTTGGTGACGGCTGCCCCCCTGTTGCGTCGCCCATGGCAAACGAATAGTTGCCC
Source organism: Xyrauchen texanus (assembly GCF_025860055.1). Taxonomy (NCBI): domain Eukaryota; kingdom Metazoa; phylum Chordata; class Actinopteri; order Cypriniformes; family Catostomidae; genus Xyrauchen; species Xyrauchen texanus. The sequence goes on along the minus strand of NC_068292.1, from coordinate 42,240 downwards.
TGATTACGCCACTGGCTAGTGCAGTGGACATAAGTCTGAAGGGCACAGACTGGACAAAGTGAAGTCTTTCCTGTTCCACCTTTTTAAACGCCGGGGAGCAGAAGGATTCGAGAGTGACCAGATGTACAGTCGAGAAAGGAACCATAGGCAGGTAGTCAGGATGAGGGTGCAAAATTGCTTTAGCCATCCCTGGAGCAAACTCTAAGCAGGCTGGCAAGACAGACAGAGCCTGTAGATCCCCAATTTTTTAGAGAAGTAATTGCCATAAGAAAAAAACATCTTGAGAGTCAGAAGTTTATCAGACACTGACTCTAGAGGTTCTATGGGGGTCTCAACCAGACCCTCAAGGACTATTGCTAAGTCCCATGAAGGGATCCTGGTCCTAGCAGGAGGTCTCAGTTGTATGGCTCCACGAATGAAGGGGGAAAACATACAGGCGCATTCTGGGCCATGTATGTGCCATCGCGTCCAGAGGGGACATTGCGCTGTCTGTTGGGAGGCGAAGGGGTCAAATTCTGCTCTTGTAAAATCTCAACCGGATTTGTTCCACTACCTCGGGGTGGAGTTTCCACTCTGGACAGTAAATCTGCTCCCATTCAGGCATCCAGGGATATAAGCTGTTCTGATTAACAGGAGCTTGCCCTGGGACCAAAGGAGAATCTGCCGTGCCAGTCTGTTCAGCAGGCGTGAACGTAGACCTCCTTGATGGTTTATGTAAGAGAGTTCCGCTGTGTTGTCCACCCGCACCAAGACATCTGGAGGAAGTATTTCAGGGCCAGAAATACAGCCATCAACTCGAGACAGTTAATGTGACAATCGAGCTGATGACCCTCCCATTCCCCTTGAGCTGGACAACCACTTAATTCCGCTACCCAGCCCATCAGGGAGGCGTCTGTCTTTAGCGATGGCAAGACGCCCCTAGAGTGGGACCCAAAGTGAGGAACCTGGGTCTGAACCACATAGAAAGGGCACGTAGCACGTGGTGCCCAGATAGGTAATTCCCTTATCAGCCTGGGGGATTGGCCCTTGGATGAAATCCCCTGGCTTTGAGCCACAACTGAAATGGTCTCATGTGCAGAAGGCCCAAAGGGATCACCGAGGACGCAGATGCCATGAGACCTAGTATTCGTTGGTACTGATGAACAGTGCAACCTTGGCCTAGCCTGACTTTGCTCAGGGTGTTCTGAATGGACACGATTCGAGCGGGAGACAATTGTGCCCGCATCGTGATCGAATTCCATACAACGCCCAGATAGGTAATTCCCTGAGTGGGAGAGAGAACGCTCTTTTTGACGTTGAGTCTCAGATTTAGAATGCAGATGCCCCAGCGTCGCAAAGGAGCCATTGCTGCATCCATGCATTCCATGAATGTGTGGGTTGTTAAGGCTAGACCGAATGGAAGAACCCGATATTGGAAAGCTTCGCCCCCGAAAGTGAACCTCAGGAACTTCCTATGTTGTGGCAGACTTTCTATATGAAAGTACGCATCCATGAGATCGATCGTGACCAACCAATCGCGATGTTGGATTTGAGACACGGCCGTCTAAAATCAGACGCAACCCCCCCATCCTTCTTGGGAACCAGGAAGTATCTGCTGTAGTAACCTGACTCTCTGGAAGGGGCCCATTTGACCAAGAGATTTTGCAGTTCTTCCCACAGTAGACATGCTTGCTCCAGTTTAACGGTAGTGGGAACCACGCCGTTGAACCACGGAGGATGGCGAACGAATTCAATTCTGTAGCCTTTTTCTACTGTTCTTAGGACCCACAGAGAAACACCTGGCAGTAGTTTCCAAGCTGCCAGGTTCTCTGAGACAGGTATCGATTCTGACACTTCCTGTTGAGTGTCCCGTGTCCTGGACTATGGTAGGAAGCAACGGAACACGCAACATTTAGCTGGAAACCGCTAACTCCCGAAATGTGGGAATGGAGCGGTTTCGTGGGAGTATCAAAACCGTCAGGGTTATTTAGAAATAACTGTCCTGAGGTCTTGCTTTGGGGGGCTGCTGAGGGCAACGAACTGGCCCCTAGTCTTTATGAGGGGGAGCACGATTCGCCACTGGGTGGCCGATGGCCCCTCCCCCTGAGTGCGGGGAGGAAGGAATTGCCCGAAGGCTTCCTTGTGGCTTTTTGCCTCCTGGAACCTGGTGATAACTACATTCATAGCGTCACCAAATAAGCCAGAAGGTGAAACCGGGGCATCAAGAAGAAAAATTTTGTCCTTATCTCTGATGCCCGACAGGTTGAGCTATAAGTGTCTCTCAGTGCTGACTAAAGCAGACATAGACTGGCCAATGGCGTGAGCCGTCTCCTTGGTCGCGCGGAGAGACAGATCCGTGGCTCGACGAAGCACAGAGAAAGCCTCTTCGTCGACCGTGTTGCCCGCACTAAGGTCCTTCAACAGATCAGCCTGGTACGCCTGTAACACTGCCATAGTGTGCAGGGCAGCACCAGACTGACCTGCTGCCTGATAAGCCTTCCCCACAAGCGTGGATGTGGTCCTGCATGGCTTTGTGGGGAGAGTGGGTCTCTTTTGCGATGATGCCGAGCCAGGCGAGAGATAACCCGCAAGTGTCTCTTCTACCGGTGGCATCACCGAATAACCCTGTGTCTCAGCACTCACAATAGACGAATATGTTGACGTCGAGGGCATGAAGACACAGGAAGTATAAGGATACCCTCATGAACGAGAAAGCTCGTCATGGAAGTCATCAAAGAAAGGAAGGGACTGATAGCATTCCCCTTCTTTTTTTTTAGCCACCAGACAGAAATCTGTCTTCTAGTTTGGGGCGTTTGGGGGTCTCTTTTTCATGTGGCCAGTCTAACTATAGCCTGGTCACAGCCCGAGTAACCAGCTCGAGTAATTCCAGCCGCTTTATTATTGTGCGTGGAATGTTCAGAGATGGGTGCTCAAAGTCCGCAGACTCAAGAGATTCAGCGTCCCCATCATGAACCAAAGAGGCGGCGAAGCGTGCTTCAGGCTCACGAGAAGGATCAGCTGGATCTGGGAAGAGAGCGAGCGATTGTGCCAATTGTGCTTTGTGCTACATACAACACACCACCAGTTTGCATGCATTCACCCACATATAGTGCAAATACTCCCACCCACACCAACTTGCACTTTGCGCTGGCATGAAAATTGCACTTTTTTAGCGCTCTCACGAGAATCGGATAAGATTTTACACACAGTCGTAGCGCTGCGCTTTGCACACTCAAGAAAATCGAGCCATAAATGTCTACTGCTTTAGAGACTGTCCTTCATTCTAGCAAAAAAAATTAACTTTTGCCCTTTGGTTGCTCTTGGACAAATTTAACATAATACTCAATGATCAACCATTATATACAGTACAATATAAAAGATGCAAAACACTTTCAAAATGAATGATATTTTAGAATATATTTGTCTTGCATTTTTAACAGAAGCTGCATGTTGTCACATCTGTTCATCATCATTCTCAACTGCCTTCCATTCCCTCATTAGTTTTCTGTGTATACTGTAAATAACCTCTAGTTTTGTTCATCATTGGTCAGTCCTTGAATTGTTGTGTTGAATTAAGTTTTGATGTTAAAATGTATTGTTTGTTTCCACTCCAGTGTTTGTTTCCACTCCAACAATTATAATTAAAAGATTTAAAGATTCCAATCCTGCATCTCCTCTCTTCCTCTTCCACTCCTAGACACCAACATTACAGAAGGACTGACCCAACAAAGAATATGGATATACTTACCTGCTCTTCCAAGCGTCTTCCTCTACTCCAGCGATCCCTCTTATCCTCCTCTCCTACAAAGCCTCTCCTTGATGTGCACATGACTGAGCATGGAGCCAACAGTATTATTCTTGGAGCTGTTCAGACAGGATCTTCCCCTCTTGGAATACACAACCAAGTTGCTTACCCTCGCTGCTTCGACATCAATCCCGAACATAAACCTCATGCCCAATTATGGAATGGGATTAAACTTCCACAGACCCACAGCACTTCCGGATTACTCTGAATATGCATATCCCTTCACTTGCATCAGGTTTTATACAGAATTTCACTTCTTCCATGGCCCCTGTTGCCGCGACTTCCACACCCCCTATCTCCAAGGGAAATCCTCTCCATTCAATTTCCCTAAAAAACTTTTTTTGGGGGGGCTCATCCTCTTCATGTTCCGGTGGTCGATTCCCTACCATAGTCAGCGGTAGCGACCACAGAAGTTGAATTTTCCCTTTATGCTGTGTATTATGGCAGGAACCCTGGGCTACAATCTTTGCCCATACCTGCCACTGTTAATGAGCCAGTGCCCAAGCCTGCCATGGTTAACGAGCCAGTGCCCATGCCTGCCACGGCTAATGAGCCAGAGCCAGTGCCTGCAGCCTCGACCGTCTCAGAGCCAATGCCTGTAGCCTTGACCGTCCCTGTATCTATGCTCCCTGCTGGTCGGAAGAGCAGGAGAAGGAAAAGTACTCCTCTTTCTCAGTCTCTGCCCATGCTCATGACCACAGAGGTCGTTTCTCAGTCTCTGCCAATGCTCAGGACCACGGAAGTCATTCCCCAGCCTCTGCCCATGGTCACGACCACAGAGGTCATTCCCCAGTCACCCTACCCTCATCATTCCATTCCCTCATTAGTTTTCTGTGTATAAATACACTCTAGTTTTATTCATCATTGGTCAGTCCTTGAAGTGTTGCGCTGTGTTTATGAAGTGTTACGTTGAGTTAAGTTTTGATGTTACGATTTATTGTTTGTTTCCACTCCAACGATAATAATTAAAAGATTTAAAGATTCCACTCCTGCGTCTCCTCTCTTCCTCTTTCACTCCGAGACACCAACATTACACATGTAATCTCTATAGTATGCACACATCTAAAGTAGGAAACCTTTAAGAGTGATTATTCTAATGCAAATATAAAATCTGAAAGTTCAGATGGCTGTAGTTAAACAGTTTATTTCATGACAGCTTAATTTTGCTAACTTTTTTTGGATGAGAAGATATTGGTAATCAGGATAAACATGTTCTATACTATAGACTGACTCTTCTAAATTTGGTAACAAATAACACAATTGGATTATATCAATGTATAATTTGAATGAGTAATGAGGTAAATAAGTGCTGCTAAATTCCACTGTCCAAATGCAAGTTAAAGTGTCTTTTTCCATTTTCTGTTGTTTGTGGTGTGGTGTAATGCTCTACTTAACTGACTGACATATGGTTTGTGATTTTATAGTTATGGACATTTGTAATAGTGAAAATAGTGGTTTAAGCAAATTGAAATGTGTTTTAAACAAATTAAAGTGAAGTATATGAGCCTGAATTCTCTCAAATGAACGGAAAATCAATTTTTCACTACTAATGGTCCAACTGAAATCATGCTTCTGAGTAGCATTTACACTTTCCTTTTGTGCTTTATTGTTTGTTTACTCAAGGTTTCTTCCTCATCATCTGAGTTCAGCTTGGAGGGAGATTATTTATTGGGTGGTCTTTTTGCTTCACATGAAGTGGATCATGCTACACCCCTGTCCACCCCAGGGATGATTGAATGTTCCAGGTAAGCAAAGACCTTTTTCTTTTTCATCTGCCTTCAACTAAATTCTTATCACACTCTGAGTCTATGGGTTTTGCAAGGCAGTGTTGTATATTAAACCAGCATTTCCTCAATGCTTAATGTTGTGCATTCTCGTGTTTCTAAACTGAAATGTCTGTGCAATTAATCTTCTGTACTCATGTTTTCTAGGCACACATTCTCAGTATCTGGCTATCAGATGTTCCAAGTGATGAGGTTTGCTGTTGAGGAGATTAATAACTCCACCACCCTCCTGCCTAGTGTTTCTCTAGGCTATGAGATTTTTGACCATTGTTCTGCAACAAAGAATTTCCCGGCAGTTTTCAGTTTTATCGCAGAGAATGGATCAATAAAACCTAAAGAAATGCACAACAACCATCAGCCTAAAGTAATTGCTTCAATAGGACCATATGCAAGCTCAATGACGATTGCACCGTTGTTCACAGTTGATCTTATACCAATGGTAAATTTATCTTTATACCATTTACATAAAGAAATACACATAATTCATACACTGTATTCAGGACCATCAGACTGTACAGTACCATATTATAGTTGTGGATAAATACAGGTATATACAGTATATACAACTTTAACAAATGACTTGTGAACATTTTGTTTTATTCTTTTCCAAAGGTGAATTATGGAGCTTCCAGCTATGCATTAAGTAATAAACTTCAGTATCCCTCTTTTATAAGAACAATCCCCAGCAACAAAGACCTGATACAGATGATTATTCACATCATTAAGTGGTTTGGATGGAACTGGGTTGCCTTTCTTGGTGGTCAAGACGATTACAGTGAGGACGGCCTGAGACAGTTTAACAAGTATATTAGCAATACTGGCATTTGTTTGGCCTATCAAGAGGCTCTTAGCCTAGAGGCAAACTACAGTCTAGCACTTAAAAAAATTGATTTGCTCAAAATCAATGTCATTGTGATTTTCGCTGTGCCACAAGTTGCAAAAAACATAATTAAAGCAGCAATAGCAAACAACATCCGAAACAAAGTTTGGATTGCAGGTGAAACATGGTCTATGGATCAACAGCTTCCAAGAGAGTCAGGAATAGACAAAATCGGTACAGTTATTGGCATTACAGAGAGATTACAGACATTGCCCGGATTTGATGAATTCATCTATAAAGTCAAAGGAGCATCGGATATACACAATAATTATAGCATTGAAGTCCAGAGTTATACCTGTAATCAAGCTTGTGAAAGCTGCACACCATTGACAGCACAGGAGATTATAAATGAAAATCCCACATTCTCCTTTGGCATCTATGCTGCCATATATACCATAGCTCATGGATTACATAAAGCTCTTCAGTGCGAAATGAGCGAATGCCACAAAAACACAACAGTTAGGCCATACATGGTGAGTGAATGCATTTGAATGTGCATGAAAAGATTCAATATCAAGTAATGTTCATTAACTAATACATAATTAATATAAATTGTTATTATTATTATTACAGTATTATTTAAATATCATTTAACATTTATTAATAAATTGCATAAATTAATATGAATTATGTACATTTCTATTAGAAATTAAATAAAAAAATTTAAAATCTTCACATTATACAACAGCTTCTGGAAAAAATGAAGAAAGTGGATTTTCCACTCAATGGTCGTCAGGTAAAATATGATGATAATGGTGATCCAACTGTCAATTATGCAGTCATTCTCTGGCATACTGAAAGAAATCCTCCATGGTTTGAGATGGTGGGCACATATGATACATATCCAGAAATTACCTTTACCATCAACAGCTCTCTCTTGCCCTGGCATAACAATTCTGTAAGTTGTCTTTCTTGGTGAGCCTTTATCTAAACATTTAGCTATCCCAATTACCTTTAACAACACATTTTCCTATTTCATAAAGGTTCCTTTATCAAATTGCTCTGCTGAGTGTAAGGAGGGATTTTCAAAGGTACCCGAAGGATTCCATGATTGCTGTTTTCGGTGTGAAAAATGCCCAAGAAACAGCTATGTGAATTATTCTCGTAAGTATGTAGTGCACTTTTCAATGACACCTTGGTATTTCAGACTTTTCAGTCCATACTACCACCTCAAAACTTTACTGTCAGGGCATTCTCATAAGGGAAACACTACTGTAGCGATTTTTGCATGCACCATGAAAACATCACTGTAGAGAGTATCAGTTTTCTGACCACTGCTTGCATCACTTTGCTTAAAAAAACAATACATTACTGTCAACTAAAGCCTTTATCATCCAAATAACAAAAGACACTGCATCTATGTGGACTTCCACAGTCAACTCAGGATGGGCTTCAAAGACACTTAATAATTAATTTTACAGTTGAATCAATATCCTTGTTTTAACATTGCCCAACAAATATCTACCAATTTTACTAAATTAATAAATGACTTCTATTACACATAGCTAACTGATATTGGCATTATATTCATGCCGTTTAGCTAGAGTGGAAATGGCTCCCCCAGCTGAGCCTGGTAAGAGATTATTTTATTTATTGAAATAACAACCTCCATCATATGAGAAGGCATAACGGTCCCCTAGCGTGTTACAATAAATCACCGATACCACAGAAATGAATGGGAAGAGACATAAACTGACCCGTCACAAAATTGTCTATCTTCTCTTATAAAAAAAAAAACATATCTCCACACATCATTCATTTCAAATGGATAGTTTAGTGTAAAACACGTTGAAGATTAGTGGACAGGCTGTCAGGATCCTGCCACATTTATTGGTCTTGTTTATAGTTTTTTGTGGCTGGATTCTGACACTCAAGTTGTGTTTCTCTTGTTGTGTATGTGCACATGGCTATGTTGTTACTGGTTTTTTTTCATTGTCATGTGCTCTCATGTCAGTTCTGTTGTGTGTGTGTGTGTGCGTATGTGAGCATGTCTTTGCTATTTGTTTTTCATTGCCACTCCTTTCCATGCTGTCTTGAGTGATAACCCCTCCCCCTTGTTTGCCGTGTTATCGGTTCATCAATTACACCTGCCTTTCTTTGTTACCCTCCTTGTTTGCTTCCCTAGGCCTGTAAGCTAGTTGAACAAACTCAGAGTTTCAGAGTAAGTTTCAGATTAAGAAAACTAGATAGAGCCACACCGGTTCAAATCAGTTTCAACAATATCAAGAAGCTTGGTACAAATGTTCTCTGTCAACTTAGAGTTTTATCCCGAGTTTGTGGTTAACACCAAAGCTCATGCACATGAATGAGTGATGTTTGACACAAACAACCAATGGGTGAAGCTTGGAGAGAGTTGGCACAATTAACTTCTCGTTAGACATTTTTACATTTACACAGCATGTAGAAACACAGCTGCTGCCAAAAACTGGGTAACAATTTATAATAAAAATACATGAATAATCATGAATTATTACCTGAGCTACTAGTTACTTCCACATAAATTAATGATGAGTTAAGGAATAGACTAATCAGGAATGAATGAAGAGCTAACATTAACTACAACACGAGTCATTTAAATTCATGCATTGATAACAGTCACCTTAATTACATATCAGTACATGTACGTTAGTTAATGCATTAATTAACATTAGGAAATAAACTAAATGAAACAGGCTTTAGAAGAAAGAATGAGTAGTTAAACCTTGAAGTAAATGTACATAATTAAATATTGTCATTATTAAAATAAAATATATTTTTTGCCTTATGTCTTCAGTTCCAATCTGTCACTCACTCTACATTGTGTCACTGTAGTGACACTAGGGGTCACACTTGGGAGCCCGAGACACCTCTGATCTTTGATAAAAGGCCAATAGGAATTGGCAAGTGGTATTTGCATTCCACTCCCACGGACATATGGGAATAAAGGAGCTGGTGTGCATTCCTCTCATTCAGATTTTCTCTTTGGAGCCGAGCAGTCGATGATTCAGCAAGCTGAATTTCCCACGGCTTCCATTTCACCTCTGCTGGAGCCTTACAGTGCATTACATCGGCTTTCTCCCCTGGGTGCACTGCAGAGATCGCCCCTGGGCGCTTCGGCAGATCTACTAGAGTATATTCTAAAAGAGTATTTTTCACCTGAAAGTGTATATTCTAAAAGAGGGGCAAAAGACGCACATTTTTAAAGATGACCTTCCAGTTGTGTGTTATTCCTGGATACAGTTGTTATCTCTCGCCTTCAGACGGCCACGATTGCCGTTTTTCGTGCCTGGGCACTGCCCACGCCGAGACATCTTTTGTGGATGTGTCATGTCCTCATTGCGAGGACATGACCATGGCAACGTTGTGGTCGCAGCTTGCTTTCGTAAGCTAGCACATCACCCCAGTGGCTCCCTGCCTTGGTCCTTCTACCCACGGGTATGAGGCCAGCGCAGCTAGCACTGGGGCGATTTGGGGACCACAATGGTACCACCTCCGTAAGGTAAATCTCCACAGACCTCACATTCCCCAGCATGCTCGTTTGCTCCCGGATGAGTGTGCCAGCTCATCTCAGGGCGAGTTCGACCTCTTGTTCGGTGCCTGCAAAGGTGATGAGCATTTACATGCCAGGGCCTACGGTGCCGCTGGGCAAGCTGCCTCCACCCTGCATGCCATGGCTTTCCTGCAAGTACACCAAGCCAAGGTGCTGAAAGAGCTGCACGAGGGTAGTTGATGCAGGATCAATCCGGCATCAATCCCTATGGCATGGTCTCTCGGGCGGATTATGTCCACTTTGTCGGTCCAGGAACGCCAACTATGGCTCAACCTAGTCGAGATGCGAGAGGCTGACAAGACACACTTCCTGAACGCCCCTATTTCCCAGGCTGGCCTATTCAGCGACACCGTTGGAGACTTTGCCCAACAGTTCTCGCCGGTGAAGCAGCAGATGGAGGCCACCCAACACATCCTGCCCAGGCACTGCTGAAGATCCCGCACCCCGTCTGCATGTCGCCAAGGGCGTCCCCCTGCAGCGGCTGCACCGGCTCCGCCTCAGCCCACACCTGCAGACCCGCCCCAGTTTCGAGCCCCCCGCAGGAAGCAGACGCCACCCATCTCACGGCCGCCTGCTAAAAAGAAGACTTCTAAGAGGCCCTGAGACGGGTGACCCAGGGACGAGAAGACCTGCTGTACAAGTATGGAGCTAGTACATAGACCACTTCATACCCCGGTGGAGGGCCGGGAGGAGAATAAATGTTTTCCCTTTTCATTTTGTTTTGCTGTACGCTCTGTTGCTGTGGTACCCAAACATTTAACAAAAGAACAGTTCTCTCATTCCCTGGGTCACATAACCGGTGTGTACGGCCGTCTCCCCGACCACCGTCCACCATTTCTCTTTGGTAGGTTAAGCGCCCCTGTGGTGGTTCCCCTAGAACAGGTCTCCAGGTGCGTCATGGTTATGACCGACACCTCCAAGACAGGCTGGGGTGCTCTATGCAACGGGCACGCAGCTACCGGCTCCTGGATGGGCCCACGGCTACGTTGGCACATCAACTGCCTCGAGTTGTTGGCAATACTGCTCGCCCTTTGGATGTTCTGGCCATTGATCAAGGGCAAGCATGGGCTGGCTCGAACAGATAATGGAAGGCAATGATAGCATATATCAACCACCAGGGTGGTTTACGCTCCCCTCGCATGTCGCAACTCGCCTGCCGTCTCCTCCTCTGGAGTCAGCAGCACCTCAAGTTGCTGTGAGCCACTCACATCCCGGGTGACCTCAACACCACAGCGGACGTGCTGTCATGGCAGGGTACCCACAAAGGAGAGTGGAGACTCCACCCTCAGGTGGTCCAGCTGATCTGGAGTCGATACGGGCAGGCACAGGTAGACCAGTTCGCCTCCCCAGAATCCTCCCACTGCCCGATTTGGTACGCCCTGACCAAGGCGCCCCTCGGTATAGGTGCACTGGAACCAAGCTGGCCTCCTGGATCACGCAAATACGCATTTCCCCCAGTGAGCCTGCTTGCACATACCCTGTGCAAGTTCAGAGAGAACGAGGAGCAGGTAATCCTAGTAGCACCCTACTGGCCCACCCAGACTTGGTTCTCCAACCAGACCTCTGAAACCTCCATGTCTGGCCCCTGGACAGGACGTGGAAGACCTCAGTGGCTTACCACCACAATCTACCTACCACAATCACTCAGGGTAGGGCCCCCTCTATGAGGCGCCTGTTTGACTTGAAGTGGCATCTGTTCACTAAGTGGTGTACTTCCTGGCGTGAAGACCCCCAGAGATGAGCAGTCAGCTTGGTGCTTTCCTTTCTGCAGGAGAGGTTGGAGTGATGGCTGTCCCCCTCACCTTGAAGGTGTATGTAGCTGCTATAGCTGCACACCAAGACACAGTGGGCGGTAAGTACTTAGGAAAGCATGACCTGATCATCAGGTTCCTGAGAGGCACCAGAAGTTTGAATCCTTCCAGATCGCACCTCGTTCCCTCGTTGGACCTCTCTGTAGTCCTGCAAGGCCTACAAGGGGCTCTCTTTGAGCACTTAAGAGTCAGCGGAGCTTAAGGCACTCTCTCTGAATACTACCCTCCTGACGGCGCTCACCTCCATCAAGAGGGTAGGGGACCTGCAAGCGCTCTCTGATAGGGAAACGTGCCTGGAGTTCGGTCTGGGCTACTCTTCTTCTAAAAGATTGTGAATTGTGTTTAAAAATAAGTAATTAAATGCTATTTGTATTTATAACCCCAGTGAGCAAGCCGAAGGTGACTATGGCAAGGAACACAAAACTCAATAAGATGTCGGTTAATGGAGAAAAATAACTAATGTTAGCACTTAATTCCTTCAAATAACAAATGGATATTATGAATACTCTGACTACAATCCTTAATTCAGTGCAAAAAAACAACCAATAATTTTAGATTAAAAATGTCAGCATTACCATAAGAAATAGTGGCAAGCAGCTAGCCAACACCTAGAGAGTGCCGCTTCCAGGCAAAAATGTAGAGAACTGTGTGAAATGTAGAAACACAACAAATGAATTCATGTTGGCATGCACAAATGTCCATAGAAAAATGAACAAAACAAATTATTATTATTAATAATGATGTTGATGCTAATGATCCAATCATCATCATCATTTTGAATTATGAGTTCTTAAGACACTCACAAAGTAACAATGAAAATGTTGAGAAATATATATAACAAAAACTAATATTGATCCAGCAACACAACGGAAACATTTCCCATAGATACAGTCAGCAACCTCGTCCACTCGTAGTGGAAAGCAAAGCACTGTTACCATAGTTACTCATACATTCCTATGAGGAAAATGGAGAGAAATATCCAATAGATTTGGCTATTTTAACCATGAAAAACATGACGAAAAGCTGTTGTGTAGTTCCCTTTCGATTCAGTTCTCTCGACATTGCGGAAAATGCTTTTAAGGAATTCCTTCTCCAACGACAGGCAGATGGAACTTCCCTGCAGATGCATCAGGATGTTAATCACCTGACCTAAGTGCCTGCAGAAAAATATACATATAATCCTTATATATATAATATAATATTCTGTCCACGTGATCTAAAACACTTGAAAAAAAGTTGCTTGTGGGAACGCATCTTTTTAAAAATTATGTTCCACAAGTGTTCCGAATGCGAGTGGCACATCTCTCTTTCAGATGAACATGAGAGCTGCATTTTCTGCCTGGGCCGAGCCCATGCCGAAGCAGGGGCATGAGTCTCCGGACGTTCTGCTAATTCTGAGGGACGATCCCTCCTCCTGCGTCCTCCCACCCCAAGGGTTCACACAGGGAGGCACAGTGGGGCCATGAGGTTGAGTTGGATGAAGTCGAGGAAGATCCCGCGCCAGCGCAAGGCCCGCTATTCCCTCAATCTTCCGATGTAGTGCCTGCGCCAGTACAGTTTACGTGTGATGAGCTCCAGCCCTCGCATTGCCTTATCACATTGGTGGTTTTGATTATGGGGATTACACCATGTCCCTCGCAGCAACATATATGAGTGAGTGGTCCACGGAGGATGTCGCCATCCCTTGCCCCAATGAGGGTGAGGAGCGTGCGCATACCACTGTTAGGTGCTGATTCACGTCCCCTCACATGTGGTTAAAAGTTAGGTTTATAGTGGTCCCCAGAAATATCTCACCTGGATGAGTGGTCCTTCAGTCCGGCCAAAGGGCAGCACCATTCTTCCTGGAGATCCAACTGGCGTGTTAAGTTTTGGCATTAGAGTCAGAGGACCGCAGTTCAAAATTAGCCGTCGACTCAAGCTGAAATGTGCCATGACATTGATGTGACACGAAATTTCATGGTTGTCTCAAGATGACGCTGCGTGTAACAAAAAGTCACTGGTGACTCTATTTCAGATCAGCACCCCGCGGATAACCCCACCCCGCTGCACCAAAGACATCAAATAGTTTCTGCATTGTGATCAAATAGAGAATGTTTTTGCAAGAAACAGAAACGCGCTCGCTTCAAGATGCCACATTCATATGATTCTCATCCTCGCTGGGTATGCCGGGATGATAGACAAATATGTTTCTGTGTCTTTTGTTCTCACAAAAAAAAACTCATCCCCGGCAGGAAAGCTGGGATGGTAATTGAGTATCCTTTATCACTTGCCCATCTATAATGCTATTGCATTATGTTTGTGTTTTATTGTGTACAGTACATAAAGAACATAAAAAGCCATTTGCTTAGTGATGTCTTTTTCAAGACGCCTTTCTGCGATATATCCCTGTGTCAGACAGGAACGAGCACTGTTTTCCATATACACCTGAAACCGATTCCCTCTCCTCCCCGATAGCTGCAGAGAGACACCCGAGTGAGACGCGATATTTGAGGATTTTGTCGGCGGACTCAGCCAGGGCTCGCTGAGATTGTTTGTGAGCACATGAAATCTTGAAACGCTTCACTTTTGTTTTCAATTTGAATAAACAACGCTCACTCATCAGCCATCGCCCTCCATACTTGTCCTCTATATGCCATGGTGGTTTGTTTACACAGCCACACACATACAAGTGCCAACATAGGCACTTGTATGTGTGCATTCTACTTAATGAATATTATTGTCTTAGCAATAAATGTGTAATCCAAGTAACGTAATTTCATTCATGTCTGTAACTGTAATTATATTACTTATTTTTTAAAGACTTTAAAAAATACACGACTGCGTTAACGCAACATGTAATTCGATTACAGTAACACGATACTTTGTAACGCATTACGCCCAGCACTGTTGTTCACATAAACAATGTTATCACACAATAGAGAAAGCGCTGTTTGAGTCTGTGCATGCTGCACATCCTCTACATTCGTGTACATTTACACGCTGTTCACTTCCCCTCCTCGCAGGAGTTCACTGGGAGATTGCATGTGTGACGTTTCTGTTTGATGATTTTCAACACAATAGACAAAGCACTGGTTTTGTCTGCTCATGCTGCACATGCTCAGCAAGCACACATTTACATGCTGTTCACTTCCCCTCATCACCGGAGTTCACTAGGAGATTGCATTGTGTGTTGTGTCTGTGTGATGATTTTATCACACAATACAAAAAGCACTGGTTTGTCTGCTCATACTGCATATTTTTGAAACACACGCATTCACATGCTGTTCACTTCCCCTCCTTGCCGGAGTTAGCTGGGAGATTAAATGTGTGTTGTTTCTGTATGGTGATTTTCACATAATCAATCTTCTCACACAATAGAGAAAGTGATTGTCACACTCACACATTTACATGCTGTTCGCTTCCCCTACCCGCTGGTGTTGGCCCGGGAGGCTTCAAGCAGGCTGTTTCTATGTATTGTGTTCACATAAACTTTGTTTTTAAAATCAGAAATATGCTAGTTGCAGATATTGAGATGCACACATTCATATGCTGACTGTAGGTCGCTGGAATGATACACAAATGTGTTTCTGTGTGTTGTTTTCACACAACTAATGTTCTCTCACACAAGAGAAAATGCTTGTTGCAATAGACACACACACACATTCACACTCTGCTCATTCCCTGCCAGAATTCACCGCAATGAAACACAGAGATTCACAGAGATTCTAAGATTCTTACAAAAAAGAGAAAAAGCACTTGTGATGCATTCAATATTCAAATTTCTCTCCCTTACCCTGCCGGAGTTTGTTGAGACTGGGATATTACACAGAATGTTGCTTCTGTGTGTTGTTTTAAAATAAATGAAGTTCTCATAAAGAGAAAAGCGCTCATTGCATTACACTCGAAGAAGCTCTTCACGCTTCTTTTACCCACAAACTCTGTGCAAGTTGCACCATGTCGATCCCTCGAATGGGATTTTCAAAAACAGTCTTATTAATTCAAAACAGCTTATTAATTCAGAGTACATTCTTTGGCTCTCCACACTCTCAAAGTGTATTGATGCAGCACTCGCTCCGTTGAAGCTGAGTGACGTGCACATTTTGAACTACCTCTATGATGAGCTGTTATTAGCCTGATCAGAGGCTCTGTTGTGTGGGCAGAGGAATTTACTACTCTGAGGCCCAGGCTGTACAAATGGCATGCCATCTGGGTTAAAAGCATCCAACATCACACTCTTAGGTCTTTTACATGAGACCTCTCCAACGCTGGTGGCACGCCTGGCATCAGGGGCACATTGACCTAACTTACCACTGTCTGGCTGCTCTAGCACCTTGGATAAATCCAACCTTTTAACATCAGGTCTTCTGGTAAAAGGTGGTAATCATGGATGCATTCAGCGCAGGCTGAGGTGCACTGTGTGGTGGGCGACCAGCATTCGGCACATTGCACTACAGTTGTCTGGAAATAATAGCTGTCTCTTAGCCTTGAAGTCTTTGCATTCTGAGGTAGTGAATAACCACGTTCTGATTCGATCAGACAACATGACAGTGGTAGCTTACATAAATTTCATGCTCCACTGGGGTGAATGCCATTCTGCAACGCTGTCTGTGAGACACTTCTATGTGCTAAGTGACGTTTGTTAACAAATTGGTACTTTTTGCGTGGTGAAGACTCGGTGAACTGCTCCATAGCTGAGATCCTCACGTTCCTCCAAGAGCGGCTGGACATGGATCTCACCACATCAACAACTATGTAGCAACTATATTGCCATACACGCCCCGGAGGCTGGCACCTCTATGGGCAGAAATGTTCTAATTTTCAGTTCCTTAGGGGAGCGAGGCACCTAAACCCCCTCCCCCTGCTACAGTCCCAGTTTGGAATTTAAACCTGGTTCTGAAGACGTTCACTAGCCCCCTGTTAGAACCATTGGAATGTGTGCACTCCTATTGCCTCTGGCCTCAGTTAAACAAGTGTGTGATATGCAGGCGCTGTTGGTTGACAGCTCATGCCTGGTATTTGGGCTGGGTCTTTCAAAAGCCACCGTCAAACCCAGAAAGGCGAATGATGCGAGTGCCCTCACTTATGAATCACAGGCCGTGAGATGCCCTATTGGTGTGAAAGCATATTCAACTAGAGGTATGGCCTCTTCATGGGCATGGACAAATGATGTGTGAGAAGTCAGCCTGGGAATCTATATGAACCATATAAATACATACAATCTAAATGTAATCCCTTCAAAATCAAAGTACGGAAAGGAAATGTATTACTTATTGGAAGTGCTTGTGACTTCTATGGGAGGTAATAAAAAAAAGCCTATATACAGGTGGCTGTACAAAAAAAAAAAAAAAAATATATATATATATATATATATATATATATATATATATATATATATATATATATATATATCCATCCATCCATCCATCTTCAACCGCTTATCCTAAGTCGGGTCACGGGGGCACCCACTCCAGCAGGACTGCTGAGATAAAATCGTGCACTCTTATCCCAGGAGATCCCACTAACTCGGCTCCCTGAATAACTCCTCCCTAGCCCTCTGCTCCACGAATTCAGCAGAGGAATTCGCCGACCACATCCAATGCGGGTACTGAATATACCCTGTACTGGAATAGGTGCTCCACAGGTCGGGCTCCTATGTGGACTTCCCCCCTGTGTGTATTTTCCGCACTATGGTCCCCTTGCGAGCGGACCTGCATCTCCCTTGGACAGTTCCCACTGGCCCCTAGTCGCCGTGTTTGTAGCAACTCCTCCCTGCCAATGAGGTAGGATTTACCACCGTGCCATTCTCCACATGTGACCTAAAAGCCCATGTGATGTATTTCACAACTCTATACCTCCCCCAGTCTGGGCAGGTGTGGTCTCCGCAGGGTCTTTCCCCCCTGAAAGAATAGGAAAACTGGGAAAGAAAGCCTTCCCCGATGCGTATGGCGTGGCCTGCTCCCATGTTTGGCACGTCGCCTTATTCCCCCCTGTCGGGGGTAAAGAACCAGAAGGCTTTGACGATTTTATGGGGCGTTGGGGAAGGGTTACGTGCAGCCTGACACAGCCGGTTGCTTTGGCATGTAAAATACCTGCCCGCTCCTGTGTCAACAGTACACGTACATGGCTCAGCGCATGGCGTGATTTAAATTGGACCCCTAGTGTCACTTCTTCGACACACCGGCGAAGTGAGGGACAGACGGGGAACGTCTAGGTTATGGATGTAACCTCCGTTCCCTGATGGAGGGAATGAGACGTTGTGTCCTCCCGGCCACGTCGCTGAACCGAGTCACTGTTGCGGCCGAACCTCATTGTCGGCTCCTCAGAAAAATCCTGAATGAAACAGACGCATTTCCCTCCCTTTATACCCGTATGTCTGGGGGCGGGACATGCAAATTTTGTCTGCCAATTTCTCATTGTATGCAAAAGGCGCTCAAGAGAGACCCCTAGTGTCACTTCTTCGACACAACGTCTCTTTTCCTCCATCAGGGAACGGAGGTTACATCCGTAACCTAGAAGTTGTGCAGGATGTCACACAAGGATTAATTTGGTAGGAAACATGATACTAAATAATTTTACATTAGCTGGTAGTCCTGTCATAAGTAATGCATAAAACAGTGACAAAAACACTTTACAAGACAGTACTGATCCTATACAAAATGTCCTAGGGATATACATGTGAAATTATGGACAGTTTGTCTATAATTTAATGAAGAAGAGTATGTGTTTCTGGGCTTTGAGTCATGCATTCTTTGCTATAGAATGCAGCTAACCTCGCCCGCTTAGAATGTCACTGGGAGTCCTCTCTTTGCTTGTCCAGTGGCTGCAAAGACAATATAAAGGCTTGCAAATGATCAGTGGGGGAGCAGATATAATGGAGTCAGCTTGGGCCTACTTGGATCTTTGCTTGTTACAGTCTTGAGACATCTGTTGGCTTATTATTTAAATAATGAATAAGCGTGTGTCTGATTGGTCCAGATGCTACATTAATATAAATTAAAAGCCTAATATAATTTAATTAATTGCAAGCAATGTGTGAACGTCTACAATATAAATTTACCAGTATATTTGTTAATATTCAAAGACTCGTCACACAATAAATTTGTTTTTAAAGTATGAAAATAAAAGCAGTATTTTATTTTTAATATTCTAAGCATTATGCAAATAAATGAAAAGGAATTCAATAATACATTTTAATGTGCTGCTCAAAAGATAAAAGCTTCCAAATCTCTAAAAAAAACATCTTATAATATCTTAATATGTACGTAAAATATATTAAATCGTAATATAAATCTAAATTAATTAAATATATATATATATATTTCCCAGGGAAGCATGCTTTAATTTGGAGTGAGAGATAAAGGGGGAGTGAATTATTTCCATCAGAGATTTAACTTTACTCACAGCTGATTTGTTCAGCATCAGTTTCCAATCTGTAACCCAGAATAAAACCTTCTCCAGAGCAGGTTAGCTGTGTGGTGCAAGTTGCTATGGCAATGAACACCAGTAAAAATCAACCCATCTTCTTGAGCCCCAAAAAACTTTTTATTTTGTTCAAACTAAACTCAAACTTACCTAAGTAGGCACTGAAACTGGCTTAGTGCAACAGGCCATTGTTCTCCCTGTTTATTTATATTCCTGTCCATTCCCCTGTTGGTCCTGCCCATTTGACCCTGGATAGTGTGGTCAGTGAGGCATCCCCTCTCCATCCCAGCCAGTCATCTGAATTCTCCGCACTGGTACTGTTTTTTTTTTTGTCCTATGAAACTTTGAGTTTGGATTTGTTCCATTTTTTAATAAAACTCTATTTGTTTCTGCATTTTGAGTCCTTGCCCCTTCCAAAACCCTGACAGGCGGTCAATTTAAGTGATGAGCTGTCTCCTCACAAAAGCAGTTTATTCAGCTCAATAAAGCATGTCTTCCATAGACGTACATAAAAAACTGCCTGTTGTTTCCTTGCCAGTGTACCGCCCATAGAATATCTAAGGGGCCGACGTGTTTTGCTATTTTTATTCTTAGTTTGTATGCTCCCCTTTTTAAAAAGTGTTTATTTTTTTATTTTTGGGGGCCAAGCACCCAGTGTGTGTTTCCAGAGTCATCCAGTGTGTGTTTCTCTGGTACAGCCTTTGCCAGAGTTATCTGAGTAAACTCACTGTATTCTGTTGAGTGTTTATTTTTAGGTGCCGTATCAAATTGGTAGTACTAAATGCTGCTCTATTGCTACTGCCTCATGAAATGCTTGCATTGCAAACTTTACAAGTGGCTGTTGGACTGCTTTCATTTTCCAATTTAAACTATTTCCACACTGCAGACATTTTAGCCGTGTAGTCCTGCCACAAATTGTGCTCTCCGTTTACAACACCTGTGTGACAGCTGACGTAAAACAAAGGATCAGGCTTAGGTTGGAGCTCAATTAAGCGATATTATCGATCTTTGAGATTAGATCGGGAGATCCTTAATAAAAACAAGTATTTATCCTTCTGGGGTCATAACGTCAGGTAGTGTGGCGTGATGGGACTCATTCCCATAGCGTTTGTCGGAATGTTGAGTGAGCTGAAAGAAAGGGAACATCTCCGGCTACACATGTAACCTAGGTTCCTTGAGAAGAAGGGAACGAGACATTGCAAAAACTGGCCACACTAGTGCTTCAGAGTTTCAAGGTATGAGCACTCTTACGAGTAACCTCCATTCCCAGATGGAGGGAATGAAACGTTGTGTCGATGTAGTGACACTAGGGGTTGCTCCTGGGAGCCCAAGACATCTCTGATCTTTGAGAAAAGGCCAATGAAAATTGGCAAGTGGAATTTGCATGCCACTCCCCCGGACATACCAAATATATAATATAATATATATAATATAAGGAGCTGGAATGCAAACACTCATTCAGGTTTCACACTGAGGAGCCGAGACAAGGTCCCAATTCAGCGGGAAGTTCAGTGTTGTGGCAGGAGGCACACAACGTCTCATTCTCTCCTTTCTCCCCAAAAGGAACAAAATTGTTTTGCTGGGGACTATATAAGGTCCACCCTCTTTGGGTGTCCCTCCAAAGAGGGGGACACCACAGAGACCACACCTAACCCGGGGCATATAAGAGCATGCTGGGGAATGGGAGGTCCAAGGAGGTTTTCCCGTGGAGAAGCTCCCATTGAAGGCCCCAAATCGCCCCCAGTGCCAACCGACTCCAGAAGAAGGACCGAGCTGGGGAGCTGCTGGGGTGGCTTTCCCTCTGGTGAAGGAAACACACAAACGAAAAGACAACTTGAAAAACATGCTTTCGTAAGTGCCAAATTTTTTAGTAGGAAATATTCTCTTTTAGAGATAATATGCAAATTTTTTCTTATTGGAAAATATGCTCTTTGCTGCTGAAGCTCCCAGGGGTGTTTCTCTGCAAAACACCAGTGTGAGATATAGAAACCATAGAAACCAACAGCTCGTAAGAGTGAGAGATGAATGGCTGGCAGAGTAATTCAGCTCAGTGAAATACAACTGCTCGGCTCCGAAGAAGAAGTCTGAATGAGTGTTTACATTCTAGCTCCTATATATATATATATATATATATATATATCTATATATATATATATATATAGATATATATATATGCCAATGCCCGGGGGAGTGGCATGCACATTTTTATTGGATCTTTTCTCAAAGATCAGAGATGTCTGGGGCTCTCAGGAGCGACACAATGTCGAGTGTGTGACAGAAGGGAACCGAGGTTACATGTGTAACCAGAGATGTTTTACTGCCTGCTTTCAACATTTAAATTGCACTGGGAAAATAGCACAGAGTTTTGTAAATGAAGCGCAATCTATAATGAGCCAACATAGAAAGGATGCATATTTGAATAGAATGACAATGATTAAAAAAAAAATACTGAAGATGCAGCATAATTTCATGCTGATTGTGATCGTGCTGATTGCGCTTACTTAAGGCAGTTAGTGAATAAAATGCAGGTTTTGCTCCGAAATACCATGCACAAAAGTGGCGCGACTATTAAGTGAATTCGCTGCTTAATGTCTATGGACAAGCACATGTGTGAGAGCTCAGCTGTGTTAGGAATAAATATTTGTACTTGCTGCCATCTAGTGGAGTAAACAAATTTTTTTTCCAGGGAGTACCAGCAAACAGAATCTGAATTATTTGCTTGCAAAGTTAGGACAAAAAGAAATAATAAGTTCATCATGTAATTGTAAACATGTAATTCATAAACAATATTATTTATGAATTACTAATATTTTTAATTTGGGTTTTTTTCTGTACAATTAGATACATTTCTTGCAAATAGACCACTGTTTGTGTGTAAGATGAGCTTTTAAATTTGGGTGTGACAGTTGCAGGTGGCAGCTAAAAAATTCACCAGAGTTTAAGGGGTTAATGTATTATATCTAATAATCATAAAGTTAACACTATATCATGTAATTTGAGTAGTTTTAATTTATGTAATTTGATGTCCCAAATCAATCAGGTGGTGTCAAATCAAATGCATTTTGGTGGTGCAGAAACACATGAAGTTTCATTATGATACTGTGCTGTTACTCTAGATATGGTGCTTTTTGAGTTCACACTATGAACTGAGTCACTATTATTATTATAATTATTATAGCTTTTGACAAACTCCAGATATGCTTGGCATGTTAGACATGCTTGGCATGTTAGACATATAATTCGTTTTTTATTATGGCTTTTTTTATACAGAGCCTTTGATATGGCTGACTGGTGCACCAATTCTCCATTCTCAGCTTCTGTAATGCGGTAACATTTTTCTATGATTTATTGAACCTAAACCTCATCATACAAATTATCAGTGGTGTGCCAGTTTGTGATTTTAGACATAACTGGAATGCTGAATATGAGACAACTGTTACCTTTTTTTTATCACAAGGGCCTGTTTTGGCTGTATTAGCTACTAAACGTTATGTTGCTGTTTTTCAGGGGACCCCTTTACCTGTGTTCCATGCAAAGAGATTGAATGGTCTGTTGAGGGCAGCACAGCATGTAATATGCGCTCTGTTGTCTATCTTGACTACACAGAAATCTCCTCCATCATGTTCATATTTACTGCAATATGTCTGATTATTCTCTTAATTGCCATCCTTTGTCTTTTCATTATCAATCATAATACACCTATGGTGAAGTCTGCTGGTGGTAGCATGTGTTTGTTAATGTTGGCATCTCTGACTGTGTCTAGCTTAAGTATGTTCTTTTTCTTTGGAAAACCAACATATACAAAGTGTATCTTGCGAAATTTCATATTTGGATTTTTCTTCACTGTCTGTCTCTCCTGTCTCACCGTTCGTTCTTTTCAAATTGTTTGTGTCTTCAAAATGGCTTCTAAGTTCCCTTATTTGCACAGCTTGTGGGTGAAGCACAATGGCCAGTGGCTGTTCATTTTGTTTTCTTCTGTTATTGTTTTAATTGCTTGTTTGTTTTGGGCGACTGTTGCAGCTCCCAAACCCATCATGGACACATTTTCCTTTGAAGACCAAATTCTTCTCATTTGTGGTAGGGGTGGTACTGTAACCATTAGTACACTTGTGTTAGTATGTTGGTTGTTTGGTGTCCTGTGTCTCATATTTTCCTACATGGGAAGAGATCTACCATCAAATTATAATGAGACCAAATCAATAACCTTTAGTATTGTTTTGTACTATGTAAGCTATACTGCAGTCTTTACAGCATTTATCACTCTCAAAAGCAAATACCTCATACTTATTAATGCAATGTCCCAGCTAGCTAGTATTAATGCAATTCTCTTCAGCTATTTCATACCAAAAGCTTATATCATAATATTTCAACCAGAAAAGAACACCGCTGCTTACTTTCAAAAATCAATTCAGAGTTACACCCAAACAATAGGTAGGAATTAGTCCACAACCATGGTGTTGTATAGATGCAGATAAAAAGCACTACAAGTGAATTGCAATTGCCTTTAGTAGCAGGATCATTTTGTTATTTAAAAATGTTTAGATATTTGAAAGACAAACAAATTGTTGGACATTTTAGCAAGCAATTTCTGTCTTCTACATTGTCATGTAAAATTATTTCAGGCATTAACATTAGTTTCTGTCTGTGTAAGTTGGTCCAAGGAGAGTTTGGTCTCAAATATTTTTTTTTAGCGGTTTTAGATCCTTCACTATTATGATTTAAAAGAAACATATGCAAAAGAGAGTGGAGCTCAATTCTGGAGTTAGTTATGAGAATAAAATAGATATTTTTTTATATAAAGTTACTTAATGAACATGAAAATGCTTCTTAGCTTGCTGCATTATTTTTCTGAAGAAAAATATAAAAACTTTCATAACTGTGTCCAAGTAATCTATGCAGATTTGTCAGTTTTGCATACCTGTCAACAACTGGGTTGTAGTTTGCCAGGCTGAGGTCACAAATGGGTTGAAATGTTTTGAAATTTGTATGATGTGTCGATTGTGTGAGCAGGATGCGTTTCATACAAGATCTGGTAACTGGACAACCTCTGGAATAATATATTGTTGTGATTATTCATATAACGAGGTTTGGGCCATACAAATTATGGCAGTTTCCCGGGAGAAATAACAAAACGGGAGGGGGGTGGGAGATGGGTGTGAAAAATGGGAGACTCCGGGAAAAACGGGAGTGTTGACAGGTATGAGTTTTGTATTGGCAAGCTTGTGATGCCAAGCATGACTGCCTGTTCTAGCCTATTTACACAGTGGGGCTCAAAGTCTGAATTTTTCTAATTTAATACAGTTTTTTGATTATCCATTGTATTATTAGTAAGTGAAAAGTTGAAATAAAAAATAAACATGACTTTGAAAATTCCGATAAGATGTCTCCTTTGTGCTCTTAATGACATCATACACAAAAGCTGGTATATGCAGGCACAAACTCCACAATTTTGTGCAAAACCTGCTGATCCATTTTCAAACTCGTAAATATATATATATATTTTTTGGATCAGTACACATACATACACACAGGGCTGGACTGGCTTCGGGGATGGTTCAGTGGGTTTGAGCTCTGAGATATTTTCGAGGAGTTTGCAGCTTCTGGGCGAATATGTGAACCATGAGGTACTTACATATCCCTCTCATAAAACGAGGAATGCACAAATTCTCATGTTGATAAACAAGCTCAATTGTGGACTACTCACTGTTTAGTTAAAAGTTGTACTGATTAGCCATTGTGCTAAACTAACAGAAATGCCAAAAAATAAAAACAGAAAATCACTTTCCTCACACTTTGGAGTAGAGAAAACATCTGAAGAATGTGATCTACTTTCAGACTCTCCAATTAATAGACCTATGTCAAAAAAGCCCTGTCAGGGCGAAGTTTCAGAGGTCTCTAACACTGATATTCTCTGTGCCGTTAATAGCCTCTCTGATCGCTTGGAGACATTGGAACAGCAGATTGCTCAAAATTCGATCACGATTGTCAATCTTTCAAAGATTTTGTGGATGAGGTGATGAAACCTTTGTCCACACGTGTCAAGACAAATTATAAAAAAGTATTGCAGATGGAGCAGACTGTCAGAACAGTTCAAGACAAGTGCGATCAAGCCGAGATCTACAGCAGGAGATGGAATTTGAGTTTAATCAATCTCAAAGATACAGAAGGGGAAAATATTATACAGAATGTGCTTGAAATCCTCAAAAGTTCTCACTCCGGACCAAGTAGATGTCCTCCGCTTCTACGTAGATACAATTCACAGAATTGGATGTCCCGGTGCTGGAAAAGAGAACACCAGACCGGTTATCATCCAGTTCTCGATGCGCACTTACAAAGATAAAGTGTGGAAAGCTGCACTGGATCATGCGGTACTCAAAGAAAAAAGGATTTGTTTGGAAGAGGACCTGACGTTTGCTGTAAGACAACGCTTACTTTCGCGGACCCGCGTTTCCCTTGGGCTGCCCCGGTCACATCTCAACTGCGTCTCAACGACCATCAAGATATGATTATCAAATGAGAATGCTGGCCTTATGGGCGTAAATAGTGTGAACAGCCTTTAAATCATGCAGTCTTCATTCAGATGCTGTAACTCTTCGAAGTTTAAAGTCTACTGATTCTTACTGTTTTGTAAAACGTGTTTTGTTTCAAAGTTCTAATAAAATATGTTCTGACATCAAAGTAAATAAATTAAATCTGATTTAGTTTTTATTAGTTTAAAGATTATTTCTCTTAATTTTAGAGGTTTATGTGACAGCACTAAAAGAAATTCGATGTTTATTTTCGTTAGACACAGTAATGCAAATATAATTTTACTACAAGAGACTCACTCAGGTGATACTGATGTGAAGTGGTGGCATTCTCAGTGGGGTGACCAAATCTTTTGTTGTCATGCATCTGGGGTTGCTATTCTTCTAAAAAAGTTCAAAGGTGACGTAGTGGAATCAGTTAAATCCAGTGAGGGTAGATGGATATTTGTTGTTGTTAAATTAGATGGTTCTCTTTTTGTTTTAAGCAATATTTATGGATATAACAGTTCAGCCCAAGCTAAAAAAAATGTACATACCATATCAACGTTAATGGGAAAATATATGGGTGCCTTTTTGATAATTGGAGGTAATTTTAATGATACCCAAGATTATTTTTTAGATTGCTTCCCCCCGCATATGGTTTCTACATCAAAATTTAAACTTACTACCTTTTTATGGAACATTTCTCTTTAGTGGATGTCTGAAGATTCTTAAATTCAAATGAAAAGTTCTACTCTTGGATCCTGTAGAGCCTACCAATCAAGAATTGATTTATGGTTAATTAACCCTACATGTATTCAGAATGTGACAGAAAATACATATTGTCATGCACCTTTCTCAGACCACAAAATGATTGTAAATTGTTGGTTGTAAATTTAAGAATAATAGTATACAAGTGTATTGGAAGTTAAACAAAAAGTTGCTTAATAACAAGGGGTTTGTTAATCAAGTTAATTTAATAGCGTGGCACGTTTTTGAGGATACAAAAATGACAAACACTAATAAATGGGAATTAATAAAATTTTAATTTAGGCAGTCGGCTATTTATCTTAGTAAACAAATTTTAAAAAGTAATTTGGAGAAGAAATTGACACTTATGGCTGAATTGGACTGTAAAAAAGACTATAAGAAATAAGAAATATATATTAATATGGCACAAGGGGCATTTGTTTGTTCTAGGGCTAAGTGGTTAGAAAAAGGTGAAAAAAATACAAGGTACTTTTTTGCTTTAGAAAAGGGAAACTATAAAAGACAAAATATATCCTCCCTTAAAATTGATGATGTAGTTATTACAAATCCAAAACGGATTGCAAAATATGTAGAATCCTTTTACTCTGTGCTGCAAAAAGATAAGTGCTCTGATTTTTTGTTGCTCTGAATTTATTCAATTAAATACTCCATCCAATCTATTTCTACTCAATTTCGAGATCTCTGCGATGAGGAACTGAAGAAAAATGAGTTGGTAATAGCCATTAGTTCAGTGAATAAAAATAAGTCGGCAGGTACAGATGGACTTTCAATGGAGTTTTACATCTGCTTCTGGGACATTATTGAAAATCCTTTATTTGAAATGTATAAGGAATTTATCAATTCGAAAGAAATATCGACTTCCATGAAACAAGGATTAATAACTCTACTTCCTAAACCTGATAAAGATAATTTGATATTAGATAATTGGCATCCCATAACATTATTAAAGGTGGATTATAAAGTGTTATCGTATGTATACTCAAATCACTTAAAAAAAGGTTTAAGTGAAATTATTAGCGAATGTCAAAATGGATTTATGGCTGGCCGGCATATAAATTGAAATATAAGATTCATTTTGGATTTGCTAGACTATTCAGATTTAGTGGAATCTGAAGCCCTGATGATGTTTTTAGATTTCCACAAAGCATTTGACACGATTGAGTATCAATTTTGCTTTTGGTGAAAATTTTATTTCCATAATTAAAATGTTTCATAAAAATATCAATAGCTCTATTTACCAATATCCTAAAAGATTCAGTTTGTAGGGGAGTATGTCAAGGTTGCCCTATATCCCCATTCTTGTTTCTTATTGTAGTGGAATTTGTTTCTATAAATGTTTTGAATACACAAACTATTCAAGGGATTACCATTTTCAATAAACAAATTAGATTAACTCAACTTGCGGATGATACTGTTCTTTTTTTGAAAGATAAGTGACAATTATGTGCAGCATTAAAACTTGTACAGACATTCTCTGAAGCCTCTGGTTTAAATCTTAATATAGCTAAATGTGAAATAATGTGTTTATATGAATCGAGAGAGGATGTAAGCAAGCTGCCCCAGGAGGAGGCAGATCCAGCCTTCTCGTTGCTGTGTCTTTTACGTGCTTTACGTATCTATTTGGACCGCACGCAGCGTTCTAGATGTTCTGAGCAGCTCTTTGTCTGCTTCGGCGGATGGCGGAATGGGAACTCCAAACAGAGGTTAGCTCACTGGTTCGTTGATGCTATTTCCTTAGCTTATCACACCCAGGCCCTGCCCGCCCCCTTGCGGGTTCGAGCACACTCTACGAGAAGTGTGGCATCCTCGTGGGCACTGGCCCATGGCATCTCCTTAGCAGACATCTGCAGAGCAGCAGGCTGGGCAACACCAAATACCTTTGCCAGATTTCACAATCTCAAGGTCGAGTCGGTCTCATCCCGTGTTTTGTCAGGTCCGAGCCGGTAGAACTCTTCACCAAGTTGATCCAGTACGCCTTCTATCCCAGGTTAGCCACTAAGCGTCGCTCCCTGGACGTTCTCCTCCCTAGCCTTCTGGCCGGCGAATTCAGTGGAGCATTTGTAGTGGTGCATTTGTAGTGTCCCAAGGGAACAGGCTTAGTTCCCTTTTCAGGCAAACTCCCCGTGATTTCCCGCGGTATGGTCCCCTTGTCGGCGGACCCGCGTTTCCCTTGGGCAGCCCTGCTGCCCCGGTCGCCGTGCTTGTAGAGTCCCCCCTCATTAGGCTGGACCTACCACCGCGCCATTTCCCACGTACGGCTTCACGACCCTCGTGGTGTATTTGCCACATGTTACCTCCCCCTACACTGGGCAGGATTTGGCCTCCACAGTGTCTTTTTTTTCCCATGAAAGAATAGGACCGGGAAAGACCGCCTTCACACGTTTCATAGCTTTAAGATAACCTCCATTCCCCGAGGGAGGGAAGGAGACGTTGTGTCCCTCCTGCCACAGCACTAGACCTACCACTGTAAATGGCGTACCTTATTTTCAGCTCCTCAGTGCAAAATCCTGACTGGCACTCGCTGCCCCACTTCCCTTTATACCCGTATGTCTGGGGCGGCGCAGGCAATTTCTGTCTGCCAACTTGACATTAGCCTATTCTCAGGTTCAGAGGTACGTTTGGCATCCCAGGAAGACCCCTTGAGTCACTTAATTTGACACAAAATGTCTCATGTTCTTCAAGACATTTGGCTTACTGAGTACATCAAATAAATCTGGAAGATTATTAGTGAAGCTATCTTTAGTGGAAAGTATAGTTAAGTATAGTTCTACCTGAACAATAGCATGGTGTAGATTGAGTAACATTGGCTGATTGCAGCATACAAGAGATGAGGTAATGATCTGAGCTGTCATTGCTCTGAATATAGATTTTCTATAGTATTTACATCAACTCCTTATGACAAAATTAAATCTAGCATATGATTATGGCAATGAGTTGATCCTGTCACATTTTGTCTGACTCCAAGATAGTTGAGAAAATCGATAAATTCTAATCCCAATGTGTCATATTCATTATCTATGTGAACGTTGAAGTCACCAAAAATTAAAGCTATATCCACAGTAACTACTAGATCTAATAGAAAATGAGCAAATTCACCAAGGAAATCAGAATACAGCCTGCGTGATGTATATACTGTAGCAAGTGCAAAATTAGTGCTTTTGTACAAAGAGATCTAATGTTAAGTAGCCCTACCTTTATATGATGTTTATCTTCAATTGTTTTGTTATTTTGAAGTTTTTAAATAATATAGTCAGAGTTTTGTGTTTCATAGTTCAGGGAACAGACACATATGATATCTAGGTGATTCCGTCTCTATGTGTTGTTGTTTATGTGAGCTGTGTGGCTTCTCAAGGCAACAAGCAGACGTTCGGATTAGTCAGTGTGTCTGCTTCCTGACCTGGGCCCCAGCTAGTCAAATACTATCACTATCAAGACTTTTAGCCAAATTACTACAGGACATAGAGCAAATTGGGAATTGGAC
This sequence comes from Xyrauchen texanus, assembly GCF_025860055.1. NCBI lineage: Eukaryota > Metazoa > Chordata > Actinopteri > Cypriniformes > Catostomidae > Xyrauchen > Xyrauchen texanus. The sequence continues at coordinate 12,293 of NC_068292.1, read as the reverse complement.
ATTCCAAATTAGGAGAAAAAAGGGAGAGATTTGTTTTTTTTTTTTTTTTTTACAAATTGTGTACATTGTGCTTTTTCTTTTAATGTGAAGTTTTACTTTCTGTAATATTTGAACTTAGAACACAAAGGCCTTCACACACTATAAAGAGAGGGATTTGTGTATTTATATTTAGCCCTTCTAATAAATTATTTTATGCTATTAATATTATTAACATATCTATACTTTTCATAGAAAGAAATAATAGAACCCACAGTCTTTTTACACTTCCTTCAGTCAATGAATTTAAATATGTTAATTATAAAATTACATTGCAGGTAATGTCTGTCAGTTCAACGCTTAAGCAATAAAATTATTTACGCTTTATTCTTCTTCCTTAACTAAATAATATGTGATCATTTCATGGACCACAGATATAGCATAGATGTTACAGATTTGATATTTCATCGCTTTAATTCATAAGAAATTCACAAATTTTAGGAAGAGATGAGATTGACTTTTCTCTAATGTTGAGATAATAAAGAACCATAATGTATAATCAGACACATGATCTTCAATTAAAACAACATAATTTTATTCAGTACCAAGTTGCTGGAGGCAGATGGACCCTACACGAGATTTCCCAGTCATGGCCTTTTAGAGGACAAACACAAAGCAAGTTTTAATGCCACACCAAATAAGAAAAGGACATAAATGACATAGAACTCTTTGGGCCTCCCAATCATTCTCCACATCTTTTACAGCAGATCTTCATCTTATAATGCATATGAATAATTATGTGTGGTAAAAAGTGTAAAAAGTACTCTTAAGTGAAATACTTAAATACTTAAATGAAAGTATGAATACTGAGAGAAAATTTTACTCACTTAAAACTCCAAGTATCTATCCAAAAACATACTTGAGTGTAAGTAAAAATTATTCAAATTAGATTGTACTTAAGTATTAAAAAGTAAAAAGTAACTTTTTTCCAAGCTAGAATGAAATCAAGAGAGGAGATTATGTGAGAGAGGATGTTGTTAAATTCAATTGGTTTGTGTTAAAATAATGGTTAATCAAGAGTAATGTGTTGCTATTGCATCAGGAATAAACAAATGTAGCTGAAACGTCGTCTCGCAGTTGCTAAAAGTTGGTAAACAATGTTGTCACAGCCTTCACATGTCTTACATTAACGTTGTCACAATGTGGAGAACACGTCACAAACAAAGTTGCAAAGTAAAAATGGAATGTGACAGCAATGTTGCCACAACAAAAATGTGCTTGCTGGGTTATCATGCGTTCTCAGGGTTATCAGGTTATCTAACCTGATATTACACATTTAGTCGTCAACATTTCTTTTTACCACATTATTTTCCAAATCAAAGAGTTTACCAAAAAAAAAAAAAGAAAAAAGTGAGGCCAGGGCTAGTTGTCCTACGGGGAAGTTGTCGCAAGGGTTTGATCTCAATACTATAAGATATTGTAAGATTTATAGTCAAAAATCCAATTGCACACATCTATGTTTTCTCCAGCAAACCTTATTTAACTTATTTAATTAACTACATTTTTGTTTTTATTTCACTGCATTTAACATCATTTAGCACATTTAACAGTTCTAATATAAGGCATTGTGGCAGGGCAGAGGGCGGGGCTGGGTCGTGATTCCACACACCCGGCCCCTAATCAGGCTAATCAAGCCTCAGAGAGGGATAAAGGCCGACTGGAAGCTGCAGTGCGACAGAGAGAGAGAGATTTACGGACAGCTGTCCGACACATTGTGTGTGTGTGTGTGTGTGTGTGTGTGTGTGTGTGTGTGTGTGTGTGTGTGTGTGTGTGTGAGCGTGTATTTATCACTTTGTGGGGCCAAATGTTCCCATAAGGATAGTAAAACCCAAAATTTTTGACCTTGTGGGGACATTTTGTCGGTCCCCATGAGGACAACAGCTTATAAATCATACTAAATTATGTTTTTTGAAAATGTAAAAATGCAGAAAGTTTTCTGTGAGGGTTAGGTTTAGGGGTAGGGTTAGGTTTAGGGGATAGAATATAAAGTTTGTACAGTATAAAAACCATTGTTTCTATGGAAAGTCCCCATAAAACATGGAAACACAGTGTATGTGTGTGTGTGTGTGTGTGTGTGTGTGTGTGTGTGTGTGTGTGTGTGTGTGTGTGTGTGTGTGTGTGTGTTTTGGTTTAAATTACAAAAACATATTACAAAGTAAGACATTGAATTGTTTACTTTTAATTATACAAAGAGTTGAATGCAAAGTGCTAGATGTTTGAAAGAAAAGATCTGATATGTCCTTTACATTTTTTAATTTGTAAAAGGAAAGAAAATCAATACTAAAACTTTTTATAGGGAAGATGTGTTTTCATAAACACCGCATCAGCCGTCGTGTTGCGGTTGCAGGCATATTTGTGACATATGATGAGAGCGCACGCCGCCTTAGCGATTTATGTATGCTTCCGTCGCGGTGCTGTCTGAACGGATCAAGACGTGCTTGCCCTGAATTTGCGGTCGAGACCTCCGCAGGGCAGGGAAAACAGCCAGCAAATCTAGGCAGCCCCAACCCTGTTGAGAGGCATCTGTGGTGACCACAACACGTATGGACACCTGCTGTAGGGGGACTCCGGTCCGCAGAAAACAGAGGTCTGTCCAAAGGTTGAAAGTCTGACGGCAGGAGGGGGTGATTATCACATGTATGTGCTGTGGCACCATGCCCATCTCGGGACACGAGTCTGTATCCAGTGCTGAAGCGATCTCATATGCACCTGAGCATTGACTGCATGCGCTTGTTGGTGAGGCACGCTGTCATTAAGACTGAGTCTATCTCTCTGCCAAGAAAAGAGATGCTCTGAACCGGGGCGAGCTTGCTCTTTTCCCAGTTGACCTGAATCCCTAGACAGCTGAGGTGCCTGAGCTCCTGGTCCCTGTGAGCGCATAGTAACTCTCGAGAGTGAGCCAGGATGAGCCAGTCGTCGAGGTAATTGAGTATGCGGATGCCCACCTCCCGTAGCGGGGCAAGGGCTGCCTCTGCGACTTCGGTAAAGACGCAAAGGGACAGGGACAGGACGAAGGGGAGGAACTTGTACTGATTTGCCTGGCCGTCGAACGCGAACCATAGGAAGGGTTGGTGTCGAGGCAAGATAGAGATGTGGATAGAGATGTGGAAGCCAACCATTCTAGCTGTCGAACGCAGGTTAGAATCTATTTCTGCATGAGCATTTTGAAAGGAAGTTTGTGTAAGGCCCAGTTGAGAACTCCAAGATTGGTCGCAACCCGCCACCTTTTTTGGGTAAGATGAAGTAACGGCTGTAGAAACCCTTCTTCATCTCGGCTGGAGGGACGGCTCTATCGCATCCTTGAGAAGCAGAGTCGTGATCTCTGCCTGTAAAGTGCTGGCTTTTTCGCTGCGTACGGAGGTGGAGCAAATACCTCTGAAACGAGGCGGGAGCCGGGCGAACTGAATCGCATAGCTGAGTCAGATGGTCCTGGCCAACCAGCGCGACGGGTTGGACAGCGAAAGCCACATGTCCAAACTCCGTGCCAGTGGCACTAGAGGGACGATCTCTTTTGATGTACTGGGCGGGGCCTCACAGCGGGGGGGAGCAGGTAATAGCGTGTAAATGGTAAATGGTCTGCAGTTATATAGCGCTTATTTTAACCTTAGAGTTTCCCAAAGCGCTTTACACTGTGTCCCAATAACCCATTCACATAAACATTCACACTCACCTTCATACACCAATGGCGGCAGAGCTGCCATGCATGGCGCTAACCTGCCATTGGGAGCAACTTGGGGTTCAGGGTCCTGCCCAAGGACACTTTGGCATGTGGAGTCGTGTGGGAGTCGTGTGGGCTGGGAATCGAACCACAAACCCTGTGAATGGCAGCCAACCACCTGAGCCACAGCCGCGTAGGGAGGCAGAAGAGCGTCCCGAGGCTTGGGTGCTGAGAAAAGACTCAAAGCACTTACCCTGATTCCAGCCAAGCTGCTGGGCCTAAACGCACATGCCACACTCACACTTAAGGGCACAGACAGACCATTGAATCTGAACATCATTCACATCAGCAGCAGCAGCTGAAGCCCCAAGCGGCTGAGGTGCCTGAGCACCTGGTCTCTGTGAGCACATAGTAACTCTCGGGAGTGGGCCAGTATGAGCCAGTCGTCGAGGTAATTGAGTATGCGGATGCCGGCTTCTCGGAGCGGGGCAAGAGCAGCCTCTGCGACTTTCGTGAAGACGCGAGGGGACAGAGACATGCCGAAGGGGAGGACTTTGTACTGGAATGCCTGGCTGTCAAACGCGAACCGTAGGAAAGGTCGGTGTCACGGCAAAATTGAGACGGGAGTTTGAGCAGCGCTCGGTTGAAAACTTGCAGGTCCAAGATTGGTCGTAAGCCACCGCCTTTCTTGGGTACAATGAAGTAAGGGCTGTAGAAACCCTTCTTCATTTCGGTTGGAGGGACAGGCTCTATCGCGTCTTTGAGTAGAAGAGTAACGTTCTCCACGCGCAGGAGTTTGGCATGTTGGCTGTGCACTGCGGTAAAGCAGACGCCCGTGAAGTGGGGCGGGTCCTGGCAAACTTAGGGTTAGGGGTTAGGGTTAGGGTTAGGTTAGGTAGGGTTAGGTTTAGGGTAAGGGTTAGCGGTTAAGGGTTAGGTTTAGGGGTTAGGTTAAGGGGTTAGGTTAAGGGGTTGAGTTTAGGGGTTAGGTTAAGGGGTTAGGTTTAGGGGTTAGGTTTAGGGGTTAAGTTTAGGGGTTAGGTTAAGGGGTTAAGTTTAGGGGTTAGGTTAAGGGGTTGAGTTAAGGGGTTAGGTTAAGGGGTTGAGTTAAGGGGTTAGGTTTAGGGGTTAAGTTTAGGGGTTAGGTTAAGGGGTTAAGTTTAGGGGTTAGGTTAAGGGGTTAGGAAGTGTTAGTTAAGGAGGGTAGGCGCTAACCAGTGTGCACAGGCCATCAATGTCGCTCCCTCGACTGGATTCACTTCTCATTCAGGCCTTGGGGATATATAGTGCCTAATTTATTGATCCAAATTCTCTCTGCTCTTTTTCTCTGGGGCACGGACCACTGCGGGTTGGCCTGTAGGACCGTGACCCGGAAGGATTCCCGTCCGTGTTTAAGGAAATGTTGGACCAGGTAAGTGTTATTTTCTCTTCCTCTCAGAATGTTGTATTTATGTTGTGTCATTCTGACCAGAATGGTGTTGCCCGTCTCTCCCACATATTGAGCTCCACATTGTTTGCAGGTGATGAGGTAAATGCAGTTTTTACAGTGTACCGCTCCTGATTGGTAAGTACTGAACACCTCTTTTGTAAACTTGTTTTGTACTGAATCCTTTTTGTTCCAAATATTGTCCCTGATGTTTTGGTTTCGTGTTGTGAAGAGGATGGAGTTTGGCTCTAATTAGATAGTCTTGTAAACTTTTGTTTTTTCTAAATGCTGCTATAACTCTGTGGTTCTTCAATATTTGTGTCTGTCCCAATATGTTCTGGAAGTTGGACTTTACCTCTTTGGTCAGTTTCAGAGCAGCCGAGGAGTAAGTCAGGACAAAGGGGACGCCGGTCCCTCCGCCTGGGCCCTGCTTGTCAAGTATGATTTAAAAACCTATCTCAAGAAGGACCTGTTATATCCTCTGGGCCGGAGCGCTTTGAAGAGGATTCGTGTCGCTTCTCTGAAGTCCCGTTCCTGGGTGCATATGCGACGGAACCTCAGGAGTTGCGACTTGACGAGGCCTGAGTAAGTGTGTTTTGGGTGAAAACTGCTTTTATGTAGTAGGGCATGCGTGTCGGTTTCTTTGAAGAAGACTTTAATGTCCAATTTGTGCGACGAAATGAAATCTGGACCCTTGTAAGTTGTGGTGTCCAGAAAGTCTACCGATAGGTGACTGGTGGTGGATTTTAATTTAATAGACGGGTTATGGTTATTTAGTGTCGCCACAAATTCCATGAACTCGTCTTCAGAGTGAGTCCATACTCCCCAGATATCATCTAGGTACCTAAAATAGTGAAGGGGCTGTTTTTGGCATCGGGATAAGGCCGAAGCCTCCCATTCTGCCATAAATATGTTAGCGTAAGCCGGGGCAAACTTCTTGCCCATCGCCGTGCCTTTAACTTGCAGGAAAAATTCCCCATTGAACTCAAAATCGTTTCTGTTTAAATTGATGTCTAATAATTGGATGAGTTCTTTGTCGGGCCTGGAGGTGTCTGGGTTTTTTTTTTTAAATATTTTTAATGGCCTGAATTCCCTCTTGGATGTCGATGTTTGTGTAAAGGCCATCCACGTCCATAGTGAACAGGATGGCCTTTTGGGGAATTTTTAGTCTTTTGACTTTCTGGACAAAATCATACGTGTCTTTTATATAGCTGGGGTGGCCCGTCGAAAGAGGATTTAAGTAGAAATCTAAACATTCTGCCGTATAGTACGTTTCACTGCCGCAATCGGATACTATAGGCCTTCCTGGGGAATTTCGTGAGGTTTGCTCCATTTGGTCGGGTCTTTGTGTATTTTGGGGAGCATGTAGAACCTCCTGCTTCTAGGTTCAGCGTTACCCAATAGGTAGGACTTTTGTTTTACGTTGATGTGTTTTTTTCTGATATAGGGTTTGGGCTATATTTTTAACCGTAGGTACAGTGTCTAAAAAAATGGGTCTATCCAATTTCTGGTAATATTTTAGGTCATTCAATTGTCTATATCCCTCCCATAAATATTGTTCTCGGTCCCATATGACTATCGCACTGCCCTTGTCTGCAGGTTTAATGACGATCTGTTTATTGCCCTTTAACTGTTTTAGAGCGTTCGTTTCCTCCAGAGTGAGGTTAAGCTCTTCCTGGGACGGGCTAAAATGTTTTTTAAGATATTCCAGATCCTTTTCGAATAACGTGCGGAGATCTGCGGGTAGTTTGTCTGCGGGTGGGACCCAGTCCGATTTGGGTGTGAACGGAGGGGGATTTGAGTCAGTTTCATTTTGGAAATAGGCTGCCAATTTAAGTCTCCTGTGGTATTGTTGCAGGTCGTATCGTGTCTGCATTTCGAGGCGTTTTCTGCTCGTTCTACCCGATGGAATAAAAGTCAAACCCCTGTTGAGCAGGCAAAGTTGTGGGGGAGTGATATGGAATTTTTTAGATAGGATTACAACATTTCGATGCCCCTCCTGCACATACAGGCTTGTGGGGATATTTATTTTAAATGTTGAAGCCAGTGCCGGAGCATGTTTCTGGCTGTGTCCACCGTCCAGTGTATATGGTCACTTTCAGTGTGAAACTCAGATTTGGACAGGGCCGGAATGTGTTTTAAATTGGCAGAAATATAGGCGTTCAGGATGGTCAATTGTGTCTGCTCCATTGTTGGGAGCATTCCTGAAAAGTTCACCTCTGGAACCCACATTTCTGCCAGTGGAAATTTTTATTTTGCCGCTCTTAAAGCCGCCTGCATCTGTTTGATGGCAGTGTCTTTGGCGTTCTGCGCCCGGCTGTTAATCCCTAATGATAAGATGACGTGTTCCACGTCCGTGGAGACTGCGTTTTTATTGATCACAGCCTCCATGTGTCTGAACGTGGCCCCTGGATAGCTTTCTATTTGGAGGTCAGAATTCTTAAAAGGTGGAATTTTGGACAGATTGGAGTCCCCGATAACGAGCCATTTTTTTCGCACACTCAGCTTCCATTCTATCATTTTTCTGGACGTGTTTAGGTGTCTATTCGGTCCGTCCTCCTGGGAGTCACGTCGTGCTCCAGAAGGTGTGTTGAGTTCGACACTTAAACGAGCCTGTGTGGCTGTCCTGAGGCTGGTGACTTTTTCGGGGCTTAAGGTGACTCTTTGTGAGCCGAGATTATCCCGTTCGCACTCTCCTTGATCCTCGATAAGGATGAGGTCTTGTTCCTGTCTGATACAGGGGTTGGGACGAACGCGAGGAGTGCGTTGTTCTTTTGGGGAGGCAGGGAGATTTATGGTAATCTCTGAATGGCTGTCCGAGTCCTCCTTTCTAATAGGAGACCAATCGTTCGGTGGGTCTGTCATCGTGCATGCTGTTTTGGTCGGTTTTGTTCCTAAGGGGGTGGATATTTCAGACAGAGATTGTGCATCCATCATGGTGTGCACCAAAGCCTGCACCTTAACCGTATTAGTCGTTGTGTTTTCTGGGAGAGGAGGAGCGGGAGAGAGATTTTGGGTCTCCGCTTCCTCCCTCGTTTCTCCAGAATCCAAGGCAGGGACGGAGGTGTGCCATCTCTCCCCTACTAACCCATGAGCCTCGTGTATTGTTTTGTCTTTCAGTCTTTTACCGATACCACGTTTAGCCCATAATATAGCCGTATTGAAACATTCCTCCCAGCCCTGGGAGGGAATGTGCTGGAGTTTAGCCATTTCTTCCACCAATGCGTCTTCATAATGGTTTTTAAGAATCAGCATAGTGGTATAGGCCCAGTTTTTGGCATTGCCTTCAATGAGGGCTTGTGTTGTGGGGTTTGGCAAAGCTGGTTTGATGACCTCTGACAGGTGTTTTTCAATTTTGTCAATTGCAGGAGGCTGTTCCTGACTGATATTATTTTTGTGATGCACCAATTTGATGATTTTAAATAAGGTACAGGTTTTTGCTACAAAGTCACGGTCATCTGAATGCTTGGGTTTATTTTTTGTTTCTGATGTGTGTTTTTATTTTGCAGGTGTGAACGAACTTTCTGTGTTTTGTTCTGCACCCATCCCTGTGGTTCCTTCGTAAAGGATTTTTGTTGGAACATCCATGTACCGGGCCCCAAAAATTGTGGTCTGCCAGACCACTGATAAGACTGACTATGGTGAGTCTGTGCTGCCCTCATGTGGCCACCATATTTCACTGCACGTGCATGCACTCTCTCTTCCTGTGCATGACGCTGGGCCTGATGGCCACCATATTTGACCGCATCCGCATAGGTGAACACTCTTTCTCCCTGTGCGTGGCGCTCAGTGTCGCGGTAGGAACGGGGCATAGGCCAGACTGTGCCATGCCTGGCAAGCCTGCGACCACGTGTGACCACCGTCCAAACATCCCTTTCTGGCCAAACCATAGTTTTAGGAAATGTTGTTGTGAATTTGTAAATGTAAAACTAAGGATTTTTCTTGCAGAAATTGAAATCGGGTAAGTAAATCTAAAAAAAGTTTTGTTTTTTTTGTGAGTTATAAATCAAAGCAAGTCAAATAGAGTGAATCAAATAAAAATGATTTTATGTTTTTATATGAACAGGCTGTTGCTTTAAATGTGAAAATAAAAGCAAGGATTTTAAGGTAAGTAAAACTAAATATTTTGTGGCTTATATGTCTTCTATGTTTTTATATGAACAGGCTGTTGTTCTAAATGTGAAAATAAAAGCAAGGATTTTAAGTGAAACAAAATTTTTTGTGGCTTATATGTCAATATTTTTTTGAATGTAAACAAATAAAATAAAATAGCTTTTCTTAAGTTTTTTTTATGTGAAAAAATTGTAAACTGAACAAGCCGTTGCAACGTTTTGGTTCTCTTGGAACCTTCTTCAGGCAGGCTTGTTCTAAATTTGAAAAATGTAAATCCCAAAATGAATGATAAAAAAATTAAAAGTAAAGAAATGAATCCCAAAGTGAATAAATAAATTGTCAAATAAAGAACCATCTCAGATGGTTGATCCAAGATGGCGGCGCGGTAGCACGCAGCGGCCACTCCGGATCCACAATGGTGCTATTTTTGTTAAAAAAGCCAGACTTTTGCAACACATGGACATCGGAGCAACCAGTGTTCGTGTCTACCATCGCCAGACACTACTCAAATATAAGACTCATGCAAAAACCAAGCTGCATGATGACCTGCAGGAGGCGCTACGCGTACTCGGCTTGCTGCGGAGACCAGGCCTCCAGCCCTCGGCGTCGCCTGATGCCGGTGGCCGGGGGAGAGGACGTCGTAAGCTGTGTGCGGAAGCGAAGCGGAAAGAGGGCGGGGTCCATGCTAGGCTAAAAACAAACCCTAGCCGGCCGGCTTTCCCGTCTATCCTGCTCTCAAATGTTTGCTCCCTGGACAATAAACTGGACTATATCCGACTCCAGCAGGCTACGCAGCGTGAGTTTAGAGACTGCTGCGTCTTTGTTTTCACGGAGACATGGCTCAGCGACAGAGTTCGGATGCCGCCATTCAGCTAGGCGGGCTCGCCTCGTTTCGTGCCGACAGAAATACAGCTCTCTGCGGTAAGACTCGCGGTGGTGGCTTGTGTGTTTACATCAACACGGAATGGTGCAAGAACTCTATGCTAGTCTCTAGTTACTGTTCATCGCTGTTGGAGCTTGTGACTGTTAGATGCAGACCTTTTTATCTACCACGGGAATTCACCACTGTTTGCATAACCGGGTTTACATTCCCCCAGCGTAACGCTAAGGAAGCGCTCTGTGAACTGTATGGGGCTATGAGCGAACTGCAGAACGCTCACCCCGACGGACTGTTTATTGTCGCCGGAGATTTCAACCATGCAAATCTCAAGACAGTGCTCCCTAAATTCCATCAGTATGTGGACTTTGCAACGAGAGGGGCTGAACGGCTTGATCTTGTTTACACAAACATCCCAGGCGTGACGGGCGGAGCCCGCCCCCACCTCGGCTACTCAGATCACATCTCTGTTATGTTAATTCCAGCATACAGACCGCTAGTCAGGCGCACAAAACCGCTTCAGAAGCAGGTGAAAACCTGGCCAGCAGGAGCCATCTCTGCTCTTCAGGACTGTTTTGAGTGTACTGACTAGCACATGTTCAGGGAGGCTGCAACATATGGCGATTCTACCAACTTGGAGGAATACACAGCATCAGTGACCAGCTACATCAGCAAGTGCATTGATGATGTCATTTTCTCCAAGACCATCACCACACGCTCCAACCAGAAGCCGTGGATGACTGCGGAGGTGCGCACGCTGCTGAGGTCCCGAGACTCCGCCTTCAGAGCAGGCGATAAGGCAGCCCTAAGAACAGCGAGGGCCAAACTGTCACAGGCAATCAGAGAGGCAAAGCGCGCACATGCCCAGAGAATCCACAGTCACTTCCAGGACAGCGGTGACACGCGGCGCATGTGGCAGGGCATCCAGGCCATCACCAACTACAGGACAACATCAGTTGCCTGTGACAAAGATGCCTCCCTTCCAGATGCGCTGAACGACTTCTACGCTCGGTTTGAAGTGCAGAACGACGTGATGGCGAGGAAGTCCACCCCTCCTCCCAACGACCAGGTGCTCTGTCTTACCACGGCAGATGTGAGGAAAACTCTACGTAGAGTCAACCCACGGAAGGCTGCTGGACCAGACAACATTCCTGGCAGAGTGCTCAGAGGATGTGCAGACCAGCTAGCAGATGTTCTTACCGACATCTTCAACATCTCTCTGAGCAGCGCCGTCGTTCCAATGTGCTTCAAGGCCACCACCATCATCCCCATGCCAAAGAAGTCTTCAGTGTCCTGCCTCAACGACTACCGTCCCGTCGCACTTACACCCATCATCACGAAGTGCTTCGAGAGGCTTGTCATGAGGCAGATTAAGACCCAGCTGCCCCCCTCACTAGACCCACTGCAGTTTGCGTATCGTTCAAACCGTTCAACGGACGATGCCATCACCACAACCCTCCATCTGGCCCTCACCCACCTAGACAATAAGGACTCATACGTTCGAATGCTGTTCATAGATTTCAGCTCAGCATTCAACACAATCATTCCCCAGCACCTGATTGGAAAGCTGAACCTGCTGGGCCTGGACACCTCCCTCTGCAACTGGATCCTGGACTTCCTGACTGAGAGACCTCAGTCAGTCCGGATCGGGAACAGCATCTCCACCACCACCACACTGAGCACTGGGGCCCCCCAGGGCTGTGTGCTCAGTCCACTGCTGTTCACTCTGCTGACTCACGACTGCAGCAATGCACAGCTCGAATCACATCATCAAGTTTGCCGATGACACGACTGTGGTGGGTCTCATCAGCAAGAACAACGAGTCAGCATACAGAGAGGAGGTGCAGCGGCTGACGAACTGGTGTAGAGCCAACAACCTGTCCCTGAATGTCGACAAAACAAAAGAGATGGTTGTTGACTTTAGGAGAGCACAAGGTGAACACACTCCGCTGAACATCGACGGCTCCTCTGTGGAGATCGTCAAGAGCACCAAATTTCTTGGTGTTCACCTGGCGGAGAACCTCACCTGGTCCCTCAACACCAGCTCAATCACCAAGAAAGCCCAGCAGCGTCTCTACTTTCTTCGAAGGCTGAGGAAAGCACATCTCCCAACCCCCATCCTCACTACATTCTATAGAGGGACTATTGAGAGCATCCTGAGCAGCTGCATCACTGCCTGGTTT